>NW_019416481.1:2427709-2460173 GCF_000390285.2 Anoplophora glabripennis | reverse complement strand
CAAAACAAGTAAAAAAGTGACTTTTTGACTTGTTTTGCTAAGTCGACCGCATCTTTGCTAATATCGATGGAGAGTCTAATGCTTGTACGAATTTTTACACCTCGATGTACCCCCAAAAGCTCCGTAAATGGGCAGATCGATCTATCGAACGGTTTTTCCGGACCGCTTAATCAAAATTTCAGAAAAATTTAAAGGAGCAAAATTTACATTTCTGAGCACCCTGTAACGTTCGTAAAAATGAAAAATTTGATTTTTTTTATATACTTACATGCTTTTGTCTAAATAAAACTTCTGGTACATGCCTAATAGAAAGGTAGGTATTGAATTAAATTTTCAGATTTTAATATTTACCTTCGCGCTGTACTTTGCGTGCCTACATAATCCGCCGCAAATATCTGAGATATAGGTTGATTTCACATGTTTGACTACGTATTTTGCATAAACAATAAGCTTTTATTGCGATATAAGAAAATAATGGGCATGCTTTAAGAACACGAACATCCTCTGTCTTTTAAACCGGCCATAAATATTTTTGTCATGCTCCCAGCTCGAAATTTATATACCGAGGAACGAGGAGAAACAAGATTTTAATCTCTCGAGATCTAGGAGGCGATTCGGGTGATGCTTGTTGAAATTGAATTGATTGCCCACAATTTTATAGCTTGTCCACGTCTTCCAAAAGAAAACAGATTAATTAAACCTTATAATTAAATTATAGCATATTTTCTCTATATAATAGCGTTGTAGTTGCAAATACCGGTATGTCTATTGTGTATTGTACTAAATCTCAGTCTGTGCTTCATTAATTATTACAAAGTATAAAACGTGTAGGGGTGATTTGATTAATATCGATTTTCCGGGATTGAGATGATAAATACATCAGCGGAGCCTTCGCATATAACTAACCCCCTACTTTTCCGTTGAACCGGCGTCGTGGTAGATGGTAGATAATCAATTTTTGTATGTAAGTAGGTGTGCAGGTAGTTAATAGTTTTCAAGCGGAACCTGTGAGTTATTGTTACCAAAGCCCTGAAGCCCTCGAAAAATGGTTCTTTAATGAAAAGAATAATGTTTACATGGGAAAAATACAAGTCTTATTTGATACCTGTATTTTGTGTACGGGGTGTTGCGTTTTAAGCAACCCAACAATTTCAATTCATTTTGAAGAAAAACATCTGAAAATTATATACCCCAGTACGTAGTATTTCTATTTTTATTTATGTAGTATTTACCTTGTTAATATTTTTTCTATAACGTCAACCGGATGACCAGTGTTCCCAAAAATTGAGTTGACTGATCAAGACGTACATGGGCGGGATTGAGGGAGGGCAAGGGGGGGGGGGCCATTGCTCCCCCAATATTATTTCAATTGACTTAAAAAAATTAAACTCGGAGTTAAACTTCAAGGGAGTGCAAATTCAATAGTCGTATGGCCACAGATCGTAGTTAAACGGGAATTCGCCATCTTTGTGGGTTTTTCTTTTAGGGGGGGAGGGGTTTTGTCGAGAGATGTTTGCCCCTCTCAATGATTTGGGCAAAATCCCGCCTATGAAGACGTATGAGGTCTTAGAATGTTCGTCTACGCAAGAACTTTCGGATAAATTGTGGTCCTCTGAAAAAAACAATATGGCGCATCAAATATGGCATCCGAAATTGACCTGTCGTAGCATATTAAATAAAAACGATTGCAAAATGTTTCAAATTTGCAAAATGTGCATCTAAAATGGGTGTAATAGTGTTTCTAACTCCACTAATTAAGAATCTACCATTAGGATTCGAAATTCCAAAATGGCGGATCCAATATGGCGCATATTACCACCATTTCACCCACTTTGCCGCAACCAATATTTTTAGTACCGGCATGGGATATTTGGGGTCTCCAAACACTACATTAGCATTGAAATTTCAAAATTTAAAATGGCGAATCCAATATCCGCCATTTTGGAATTCCGAAACCTAATGGTAGATTCTTAATTAGTGGTCTTAGAGTGACTATTACAGGCATATTTGATGAATATTTTACAAATCTGAAAAATTTTACAATAGTTTTTATTTAAAATGTCATGACGGACGCCATATCTGATGCGCCATGTTGTTTTTTTTCGGAGTGCCAGAATTTTCCCGAAAGTTCCCTATACCAACATTTTAAGACCTTATACGTCTTGATCGGTCAACTCAAATTTGGGAGCACTGGTGATTAAGTTAACACGAATTGCTCCATAAATTAGTTGCTTTTAAAATCTAATTATATTTTCTTTTGTTACAGGTGAGTCAATCTTCAGCACTATAGTTCAGCGCTTGGTAAAGTACGTTTTTTATTTAAATTAAAGATTTATGGACGGAAAAAGCAATATAACTAATTTTCGCTATAGTCCTAAAGAATAAAGTTAAAATAATAGTTTTTATTTCGACAATTTTGATAAATTGTTATAATATTAATTGGTAAATAAATTTTACTACAAATATAGTGACACTTTAAGTTTTAACGAAATGAATTTTTAAAGGAATTGCAAATTTTATTTTCTACTACAATTTTCGAAAACTTAGGAGATTTTTAAATAAGTTTTTTCTATCGCCATAATTTTAGGTAAAATTTAAAGGGTTGTAATTCTTTTTAAAACGCATTTTAAGGGCTTTTTTTCTATTCTCAACTATTCTAAAAGCTATTATCATCTGCAACACTCATTAATGAGTGTATATAAAAATATTGGGCTTAATACTGAACCCTGTGGAACTTCTGACACTTTCGCCCTTTAGCACTCCACTCATAAGGTTCGTTTAAAAAAGTAACAAAAGGCTATACTAATCAGCACGCACATACAACCGATTCCGGGAACAGCTCAGTGGCGTAGACAAGGGTTTAAGTGTAGTTTCAAAAAAGAATTATAGTTCGACTATTTATTTGATTAAAAAACGTGGAAACACGTAATCCTGAAATACGTAACTTAAAAAATTGACACCCCAGTTAAGATTACACCTTGTATAAAACGGTTCAAATAATTTTATGTTGAAGATGGTTTCTACTGATATCTTAGACCTTCAGTCGTTGAACACATGGTACATGGCACCACCTTATCGTTTTTTTATTAACTGTAATTACAGCACGTGACGTCAAAGCCGTCAGGGATCCCTTTGAGAACTTTTTCCCACATTAAGTCGCCAGATTGAACCGAGATTTTTAAAACTTGTTAGACGGGGAAAATTGAATTTCCAAGTCTTTCTTCGATTTATTTCTTATTCTTATCGCCCGGAGCGATTCCGAAGGTATAAAATAAATATTTCGATAAAGAATGGGTTCGGGGGCGCAATCGATAGATGATACAATGCAAGAGAGCAGGCCGAGCGGAAAATTAATAATCGTGTAATAGGTTAATCATTTACGGACGGAAAATTTACGACTTTCATGATAATACCTATGTTTACTACTTGTTCGGCTGTCAGTAATTTCCATTTTAAGGGATAACGTCACATTATACCCACAAATTGTTTTGCGCGCTACATTTTGTAGAAAAATGCCATTTTACTTGAAAATTTACAAACACAGCCGCACTGGGCGACCTGGTCTTAAATTCAGTTGTCAACAAATGGCCTAGCAGTGCAGTGCAGCAATACGGAATTTTGTGTTATTCAGGTAATTTTAATTTAGTATAGGCACCTTCTATTAGTCATTCATATTAGAATTGCGAAAGGGAGAAATAAGAGGGATATTTTGTTTACTAGTATTATTACAACATGGCATTTTGAAACGGAACAAAACGAAATTTATCATCAATATAATAAAACTGTTTGAGGACATAAATAATTAAAATACGTTGTTGGTCAAATGAACATATAATAGAAATTTTCTACACATTATATACAAATTATCATTATTATTTACCTTTAGCAGAAAACTTTTTTAGGGACGCCTATGAAACTCATTAAATTTTACTGTTACGTTTTTATACATGTTCAACTGACTTCGGAAAGACTATACTGTAACGTAAGACGAATAAAAATGGGGAAACCAGCATGCTTTTCAAGGGGAGTTCAAATTAACTTAAGCCGGTCCTGGCGTAGTTATTAGATCATATTTATATATCAAATCGGCGTGAAACGTGAAATTATGATGCCGGAAAGCAGCGAATAACGGATGCGTTTTGTTTCGAATATGTTTGGTTGTAATTTTTCAAGTCCCAGTCCGTTACTATGTTGTTGAGGCAATCATAATGTTTACCGACTGGTTCTCCAAGGAAATCTAATACTCGGTGTGTAATGGATTTATTTTATAAACAGGTTTGGGACTTATTTGGTATACGGTTGGATGGTCTTGTAGAAAAAGTGTAGGTACTGCTTATATTGTTCGATGTACATCCATCTACTTACCTATATATCGATAATCTACCCATTCTTAATAGAAATGGACGAGACGATATTATAATCAGTTACTGTCATCTTTAATATACTAAAATAAGTCTATTCCTCTCTATTCTATTACAATCATCAATTTCAGTCCTGAAATTTTGACTATACACTATGTTTTTAAAGCAATTGTTCTATTTTTATTTATTATTTTGTACGGTTTTTATACAATTAATTGTGTTTTTACATATAGTTTGTGTCATTTTTATGTGGAACAGATGCCCCGTATAAAAATGTATATACAGGGTTCTGGAAGCAAATTCAGGAGTAACTTCAGTGGGCGTTTATTTAAATTTTTTAAGATAATTCCGTCACATTTAAAGATTTTTCAAGAATCTTGATACGGAATAGTTTTTGGGCTATCCGAATACAGTTTATTTTTTTACTTAAAACGGAGGTGGCTAAGAACACAGTAGTATTTCGTTTCTGCCATGTTTTTCTAATCCAATTAAATTTCACTTTTTTTGTTCAATTTATAACTGAATTATCTATTTTTTTGCGATATAGACCTACTGCTATGTCTCAGTAAACAGTGACTTTTTAATATAGATATGTTGGTCTAAATCGCAAGAACTGTTTGATTTAGATGTAAAAACAAGTTTTTTTTGCATTAAAATCCTTCCAAATAGCTACTCATAACTGATGATTGTGGTAGAAAAATTGAAATAAATTTTCAATCAAAAAATAATCTGTGCATCCATTTTAGCGACATGCAACCAGTTTACTTTTTTTACAGCAATTGAAGTGAAGTTCCATAAAATACCTCCATTTTCTCAAATTGTATAAAAACAAAAAATATGGCAAAAACTAAAGACTTCTGTAAGGTATTCCTGGCTAGATAGGAATTAATTACGCAACATTTGCACCATAACAAAGCAACAGTATATTAACGTGACTTAAACGTGAAAAGCATTCTGAGCCAGCGGCTCACGCATGCCTCAGTTGACCCGATTGGCACGCCATTGAACTGCGGCTCTCTCTGACAACCTTATTCATCATCATTCATGTCATAGTCATATTCAGCTAAGTACCCCAAAAACATTCCGATATGGAATGTTATTGAAATAACTTAAAATATGACGGAGTTATTTAAAAAACATTTAAAAAAAATATTTTGCAAAATTGTACTAAGGCTGCTTGATCTAAGTCGGTTTATTTTCACTCGAAGAAACTATCGTTACACATTCGTCTCTTAACACCCTGTATTTGTGTTTTTTATAACCATCTTTATATTTTTCCTTCGATTATCATGGCTTATTTCTCCCTTATCAGATTTTAAGTAAATCTCCTACTTGCATTCAAGATTAAATTAATGCATAAAGATTATCATACACTTATTAAAATGATTGATCATACCATTCTAAGACTATAACATGAAAAAAGTGTGGCCTTTTTGTGAAAATTGAATACCCGCTATTTATTTTTAATGATTACAACCATTGACAATGATAATAGTATACATAGAAACGATGATGGTATATTTTAGTTATAACCAATTCAAATTTATTATGTAAAAAACCCAGTTTACATTTAACAGCCCTTGAGTGAGAAAATTATTCATCCTTAATCGTGAGGGGTTATCAGAGAAGTCATAAAAATTTAATATTTGTTGCAAGATACCAAATAAGACTTTTCAAGTATATCATTTGTGGAGATGCTCTATAAAATGGATATGGGAAGTACAGTACGTCCGAAAATTGCTTTATAAATAATGCATAATCTCTTTGTGGAACTTTTGCCATCATCTTGTACTCAGAAGTGTGTGGGTTAGTTAAATAATTTAATATACACTTTATTTCTGAAAAACGAAGTTGAGAATGAAACAAATATACGTGTATATATACAGAGTGGTTCTGAAATAAATATGTTCCTTCAAAAGGACAATAGAGGAGAAATTAGTCAAGAATTATTGCGCGAAACTTATGCCGACCTTACATCGCCCCACATTTATCAACTGTTTACGATGTAGTAATTGGGTCAACTTAAGTGTGGTTATTTTCTCGGCGCGGGCGCGGACGTTTTTTCAAAATGCTTTATTCAAATCTAGAATTAACGGATTTGGTATTAACGTACGGAGAGTGTGCATATGATTTAAATATGTCTTGTCGCAAACATTTCGACTGGCAAAAAACGTAAGGCGACTTACACTCTACACAACAGGGGCGATTTCAACATTTGCTATTTTTGATTTGACATTTTTTTTTATCTTGGCATGACAAGTTGCTTAAAGAAAATCGTATATTTTTCCATCCTGTATTTTTTCTGGTGATTTAATCCTCTCGTAACGTTTTTTAGTGCGACGCTGGGGCGCGGCGTGGCGAAAAATCATCAAATTAATGGAGATTTTAAATGAAATTTACGACAACTATAACTTTAATAAAGGGAATCGCAAAGATACAAAGCGAGCGGTCCGTTTTTTTATGATCGGCTCGTAACCCTATCGCGAAATCTGAATTAAACCAAACAATCAGACAGCAACACAGCCACCAACAAAGCCAATACAAGTTAATTAATTGCAGCGTTCAGATCTGGAAACATGGACTCATTGCCGGGCTGATGGTAGTCGAACAGACTGTTAATTTCTGTAATAAATTGATCTTTTTCTGCCATTTATTAAAACTGTAATTAATGGACTTCTGGGGCGTTGCATCTAGCTCGCTCTACGTCTTTCAATCTCGCATGCAGTAGACATTTAGAGCTCCTGCACAAAGGGTATAGCGACCGCCTCCTGGGGTAGGAAGGTAATATCCATGTTGAATACATTGCATTCAATAATATTTGTTCCGTATATGCATACTATTTACCAGTATGATAAAGTGGACAAACTGTACAAATATTTCAAAAAACTTTTCGGGATATACAGGGTGATGCAGTCATAATGTCATTAATTTTAACCACATATTCGGAAGGCCTAATAAAGGCAGAAAATCGAAAAGCAAATTTACGCGCCCAACAGAAACGTGTTGGCGAACTACAAAGTGTTGAAGAGAAACAGCTGATTTCCTCAGTCGTATTGATTTTTGCAATTGGCTTCAAAAATGTAGCAGTAATTCGGTAATAATGGTTTTTCGCACTATATGCCACTTGTGGATTTTAATATACTGTTCTATAAAATATTTGTTAAAAAAAATTGCGGTTTATGGAAAATTACTACCGTCGAACCCCTGCCTACTTGACTACCTAACAGTAATCTCTCTATCACGCTAAATATCCCCGAATGCGGTCCTGTGCCTATATACAAATGTTATTATTATTATTTACTAAATTCCTTACATATCTATTCACTTATAAATTCGTAATTTTGTTTGCCAACTCAGTGAAGTGACCGCATTTTCCGCAGTTCATATATATCACGGAATAAGTTCCCGCTTCATTGGGTCCTTTACGCAATCAAGCAGTTCCTTTTGTTAGGAAATGTATTTGACCTATAATGAACCGCAATTATGTTCTTGTAATTCGTCATCCACCGAAAAGGAATCTATTTACCAAAAATACCAAAGTGAACGTGTTTAGTAAACCTGAATTAATGATGTTTATGAATTATTGGAGGTAAATTTCATGTTATGGCGTAAAATATGACTCAATCACTCCGAGTCACTCCAAGGGGCTAAGTCTGGCCGTCGGCGTCGATAATATAGTCTTTTCGATATCAATTGAAGAACCAACAGGATGACAGTGTGTACCAGGTTCGGTCGTTGACGCAGCAATTCGGCATTGAAATATTTGAAAAACTTGTTCTCATATTTATTTAGCCATACCCATATACAGGTCTGGTCGAACTAAATGTGCAGGTGGTAGAAATGTATACGCCCAGTTGAAGAATGAGCGTGCAGACAAACAGCAATACGCACTGTTGCTCTGATCGACTGCGTCATAAATTTCAGTTGTCGACAAGTCGCTTGGCAGTGCAGTGCAGCAATGCGGAATTTGGTGTGATTCAGGTAATTTTAATTTATTATAGATACCTTGTATTAATCATTCATATTACAATTGCGATAGGGAGAAATAAGAGGGATATTTGGTTTACTAATATTATTACAACATGGCATTTGGAGACCTTTTGAAACGGAACAATCCGAAATTTACCAGCAATATAATACAATTGTTTGGGGACATAAATAATTAAAATATGTTGTTGGTCAAATGAACATATAATAGAAATTTTCTACACATTATACAGCGTGTCGCACTACTGCGGGAAAGTCCAATATCTATGTTAAAATGATGAATATATGGATTTTTCTTTTTACTGTGTTGCCACATTTCACGGAATGTACAAATTAAAAATATATTCAAGTATACAGGGTGTTCCACTTTTCCTGGTGAGACACCACCAACTTTGGTTTTTTAAATGGAAACACACATTTTTTATTTTTCGGATTGTACATCAAAAATAAAGGGTACTTTGTGTAGAATAGTTCTATTCAAATATTCACAGTTGTTGAAATATCTCGCTTGAAAGTTTTTTCTAGTCGATATTACATTTTCTGATACTGACAGGTTATACTAATAGCTACTAAGCCCATTTTTTTAGCAGATGTTTAGTAAGGATGACTCTTCCGAATCATGCTCCAAAAACTGGCCTGCGTTATACAGGGTGACCAAAATATCATGTCAAAATTACCAATTGAAAAATTTAAAAATCTCTAATTTTTTAAATGCAACACCCTGTATATTTTCATACCATGAGATGCAGAATTAAATTCTCTACAACTTTGCTATACCTGCTCCTATACCAAAATTCATTAGTTTTTCATGAAATCTCATTTCTATGAAAAAATGCGGAGTTTACAAATAGCTTATATGTAAAATTACGTAGTAGGCTCCTGTCAAAGGATAATCTGGAAAATTTTCGATTCACATAAGGTTTAATAGAAAAGCGACAGTAATAATTGTGACATGAATTACTCTAAAGAAGAATTAGTAAATATAGTGTACGCCGTAGGAGAAGCTCATAGTAACTGTTTATTGGCAAGTCGTATTTACCAAGCTAGTAATCCAGATTTACAAAGATATCCTCGTACAAAGTGTTTTGTAAAACTGAAGGAGAGGTTTGAAAGAACGGCAAAAGAAAATTATGAGAAGACAACAAGAACACACGCATGCAGTAATCATGATAGTCAAATTGACATTTTGGGATGTGCAGTCCAAAATCCATCTACAAGTGTCAGAGAAATTAGTGATGAAATTAGTATTTCCAAAAGTGTGGTTAATAGAACGTTAAAGAAAAACAACTTCCACCCCTATCATTCTGAGCATCACCAATTCTTAACACAGCAAGATTTTCAGAAGCGAGTACAGTTCTGTGAGTGGGCAACTATAAAGCTACAAGATGATTTTTTTTTTCAGAGGTGTTATTTACTGACGAGTCATCCTTTGCCAATACTGGTCGAGAGAATCGACATAATTATCACCATTACGCCGATCATAATTCCAGATTAATAAGACTAAAGTCAACGTTTGGGCGGGAATATGCGGAGAATATGTCATTAGACCACATTTTCTTGAAGGAAACTTAACTGGTAATGGGTATTTGCAATTTTTACAAAACGACTTGCTCCAATTCCAGGTTGCATTTTCCGGATGACTTAAACAGTCAGTGGTTTCAACATGATGGTGCCCCTGCACATTCCACACTGGCGGTAAATTTTCTCATTATGTAAGTTATGTAATTTCATTTTGAGCGGTTACCTGTTAATTACTAATTTAACTAGGTCTTTATTACTTTGTTAGAAATGTACGATGTTAATTTACTGTTTTGGATATTGCATGCGTGTGTTCTTGTTGTCTTCTCATAATTTGCATTTGTTGTTCTTTCTCTCCTTCAGTTTTACAAAACACTGTACGAGGATATCTTTGTAAATCTTGATTATTAGTTTGGTAAATACTTGTCAATAAACAGTTACTATGAGTTTTACTAATTATTTTATTATTTATTTACTAATTCTTCTTTAGAGTAATTCATTTCACAATTATTACTGTCGCTCTTCTATTAAACCTTATGTGAATCGAAAATTTTAAAGATTATCCTTTGACAGGAGCCTACGTTATTTTACATTTAAGCTATTTGTAAACTTCGCATTGTTTCATAGAAATGAGATTTCATGAAAAACTAATGAATTTTGGTATAGCAAAAATTTTTAGGCATAGCAAAGTTGTAGAGAATTTAATTCTGCATGTCATGGTGTGAAAATATACAGGGTGTTGCATTGCATAAAAGATTCGAGATTTCCACTGTAAATCCTGACCTTCCCTGTATATCAAAATTTCTGCTACCGAAAATTTTAAGTATAAAATAATGGATTTCATCTCGAGACAAATTTATAAGGCGAATATAAATTCGCTTTTATTTGCGTCTGGAAAATGTGACAAGGCTCAAAAACCGTTTTAAAATAAATTCATAAGTACTTGTGCAGAAGGTTAATCCTAGAGATATTCGGTGTTTTTTCTAGATGAGTGTAGTAAGAGGTTATTTATAAATAACGACAGTAAAAATTTGTAGAATACGAGTTAATGAAAGATATTTTCCATATGTGCCCCAGCTGCTGTAATACTCGAGCCATCCAGTCGAATGTTCCGACTCGATTTGCCGTAATTATCCTAGTACTTACTATCTAGTTTACTACGTTATTTTAAATATTGGGATAGCTTTGTTTTGCGTACGAGCGGTGACACATGCTGCTTGATAGATGCGTCGAGGGGGCATCGAGTTAAGTTTTAGACTGAAATCGTTAAACAAGGTAAGAAACACTTAAAAAAGTTCTACTTATTTTGTACTGAAGTCTGCAATATTTTTACGAAAAACCTTATACCCTACTAACCAGCTGTTTCTTGCAATTTATGTACAGGATGTTCCATAAAACTGACACAGGTGTACCAGATTTTCCCTTATTCATTTTGTTAATTTTTTCATGAAATCTTTTGAAGAAAAGTTGTATATTTGTTGACCAGCCGCTTTTTTGAAAATCCATGTAGTATATTCCACAGAATTGACCCAGGTCCGATTATGGGCAATTTTTTTTCTTTTCACTTTTAACTTTGTTTTTATTTACTAACGTCTTTTAATTAAAATTTGTATAATTATTAACCAGATGTCTTTTTGAATCTTTATACTGGATATTCCACAATAATGATGCAGATAAAAATTAAGAATAGAACGAAACTTTCCTTATTATTTTTTCCATTTCCATATTTTGTACTGAAGTCTGCAATATTTTTATGAAATATCTTATACCCTACCAACAAGGTGTTTTTTGCAATTTATGTACAGGATTTCGTTTTCTTATTCTTTTCTTCTTTCCTCGAGCGGGACCTACTCTTATTTGAAAAACGTTCTCATCAAACTTTTATATACAGGGTGTTTAAAAACCAAAATACAGGGTGTTTCAAAAAATGTTATATCTACTAACCAGCGAGGAAAGAATCTGTTATTTATTTTTTCAATTTTGACACCTAGCTCCGTTATTATCAATTTTTAGCTAAATCGACTTATTTTGCGCGGTACTATATCTGGTGGAGCGTTGTACAAACTCTTTAGAGACAACGTGTATAATGACTAATATCATTCGTTTCTGTTGGATGCCAAAAATAATCAGAATTATATCTTTCGAAAAATAAACCTAGGTATATGTACTTAATTCTCTCAAATCCCTCAGATTATAATTAAATTATTTAAATTTATTTATTTAATACAGTTTTATACAGAATTATTTAAATATGGTAATAAATATTTAGTACGATTAAAAATAATGTTGATTTAAAAACGGCATTTTTGAGATATTTATATTTAGTAGATATCCATCCGTACAATAACATTTGAATTGTTAATGTATTAATAATCATATCCGAATTCAATTTTGCATGTATTAATTAAGTATTTTTAATTCAGTAATCATGTTAATTATCGTTCATAAAAATCGCTTTCGTATATAATGTATTAATGAAGCAGAATAATTAAATTGCAATCAATAATTAAATATATTCCATATATTTTCAAAACATGTATGTTTATTCATACTTTACTCTAAAAGCTAATAGACTCTTTTAGTATGACGTCACTATTTACATAGATACTATAGAAATGAACAACATCAAATTAATTTATTTTTACAAAACTTTAGAAGTATTTAAGAACAACCAACACTGTTTCGTAAAATAAATACACTAATGTGCTGAAAACTTACAAAAATCGATATAAAAGGATATTCCTAAATATAAATAAAGTGAAATTTTAACATTAATCGTGTTATACCTAATGCGCATACTCGGAAAGAATAGCCTCATACGCAGGTGAGATCTTGTTGATATGACATCACTGTCAACAATAGCTTATTTTCTCTTCTTTTGTTTAATCTTGGCATTTTCTATTTCTACCAAGTATTTTTATTGTTTTTCTTGGTGCTATACTGAGTCAGGGTGTTTATCGAGTGTTTTTTTCTTCAAGTGGCTTATTAAAGACGGACTCTTAACCACAACCAAACTTTTCTTGAATGATACCCTGTTGCGAGGCTACTTCACTTACATGAAAATTATATTTAATGCGCATGCTCAGTAACATTGATATAATTTTAATTTATTAATTACTATAGAAGTCAGTATTGTTCTATAAATTTAAATACATAAATTCTATAAATCTTTTAGTTCGAAATTCTTAAATATTTCTAATATTGCCAGAATATTTAAGGTCATGACAAAGAAGACATTTTTTTGGCAAAGTACATAACGTCGAAAATCGACCTAGTAGACATATTGAAAAATTCTTCAAGACAATGTGAACTATGGGATTGCCTATTACATATTTGGCGTATGCGACGTCACTACTAAAAATGTCTATCCAAATCAATACTTTATTAAGTACATTAAAGTACAAACGCTAATATTAAGTACATTTTCTTTAATTAAACACTTTTAAGTCTAGTATCATCCGCCTAAAGTCATCGTAGACTAGCTCCTTTTCTACATTTTTCAATCTGAATTTACTGTATTTAAATCGATCATTGTTTTGGCCTCGCTATTTCAATTAACCATTACAAGATAATTGTTTTTATTAAATCAGGCATAAAAAGTAATTGACTTTAAATTGGTGTTGGTATTGTTTTATTGTTATGGGAAAGAGTCCCACTTTCCTTTTTGCTGATGCTTTTTCTGTACATGGCCTGAACTGTTCCTTCAAATTTTCATATCACCTTCATATCTGTTCGCTAATGTGGCTAATTTTTTTAGTAAATTTAATCTCAAGATTCAAGTAAATGATCTGATTCTTTATCTACAGTCGATAATACAGGGTGTTAAAAAAAGAGTGTAAAATATTTCAGGAGGTAATAGTATGAACCAAAATAAGCAGTCTTAATAAACATGGGTCCGCAAAGTAACGGTTGCGAAGATATGGACCACTATTCGTTTTTCAAACATTTTATTTTATTAAGAATAAACCGACAAAGGAAGCTTTTAACAAACAAAAAACAAAGTTACAGAAGATGTTCAAAGTGTCCTCCGTCCATTTCCAAGCAGGCACGACATCTTCGTCTCAACGATATTCGAACTCTTTCGAAAACACCCTCCTTGGTTTGGACTTCTTGACACTTTTGATTAATCCGTAGCTGCAGCTCTTCCAGGTTATTTACAGGAGTACCATACACTAATGTCTTCAAATATCCCCAAACAAAGAAATCTAGGGGGTTCAGATCAGGCGATCTTGGAGGCCATAAAACAGGTCCGGCCCTTCCTACCCATCTATGTGGAAAAGTTTGGTATAAATGCTCTCTAACGGCCATGGAAAAATGAGCTGGAGCACCATCATGCTGGAACGACATTTGTTGCCTCTGTTTCAAAGGAATGTCTTCCAAAAACTCATACAGTGTGTTCTGCAGAAAGTTGAGGTAAGCAGCGCCTGTTAATCGGTTTGGTAAAACAACAGGACCTAGAAACCTGTCACCTACAATACCCATCCAACTGTTTAATGAAAAACGTGCCTGATGTCCAGATTCTATTAGAGCATGAGGATTTTCTTCGGCCCAAATATGCGTATTGTGAAATTTAAACACTCCATTTCTTGTGAACCCGGCCTCATCAGTAAAAAGAATGTTTGCAAGAAAACGAGGGTCTTCAGCATCATGACGTAGAAACCAGCGGCAAAAAAACCAAACGTGCTTGATGATCATTTATTGGATTTAAGGCCTGTACTCGTTGCACATGGTATGGATAAAGCAGTTGCTCGTGAAGGATTCTCCAAACAAGAGGACCACTAATTCCTACCTCGGCTGATACTATCCGCACACTCGTACCTGGATTCTGCTCTACCAGTGCTAGAATTTCTTCTTCTGCTCTAGGAATGGATACCGACCTTGGTCCTCCGGATAAATGGCACTGTTTGCTCAAGGAACCGGTATCACGCAATCTTTGGTGAATTCTTCCAAACATGCGTTGTGAAGGAATCTGGCCATTTGAATAAGCGTCAACATAAAGACGTCGCGCTTCAGTGGCGTTCTCATTAGCACGACCATACATGAAATGCATGTCTGTTAATTCTGCGTTAGAGTAACCAGCCATAGCGAAAGAATACGTACTGTTTATTTCACTAAACATCAACCAACTATTATAAGAAAATACACAACGTTTTTGCAAAATAAAAAAAAGGGTCTAAAAAACATAAAACATTCCATATCTCCGCAACCGTTACTTTGCGGACCCACGTTTATTGAGACTTTTCTGCTTATTTTGGTTCATACTATTACCTCCTTAAATATTTTACACTTTTTTTAACACCCTGTATACTAATTATTGCGATAACAGTAATACTGTAATACCAAAATTGTAGTTAATATTCTTTATTTGTGCCACCCAGTAGCTTTATTGTTTCCAGAATAAAACCTTTACAAGTCGGAAGCAATTTTGAGTTAAAAACGTGCTCCACATTCGGACCTCCTCTTGCCGATTTCTCGTTGATAATATCGCCAGCGAAATACGTGACAGAGAAATATCTCTCAATATTTTCGAAGCGAAACAAAACGTTGTAAAATCAAATCCTAGATTTAATATTAGGAGCGGATATAATCTATTTATCGGCGATTCGTTAGATAACAGTATTTATTTTGTATTCACCGTCACTGGTACCGATATTACTACATATTCAATAACGTGTTGCACATGTTAATTTTATGTACGTAGATAAAAAATGTTTATCGAATTTTTATAATCCGAGATATTCGAAATCAACTGTTTATACACTGGATTTGATTAACATTTTAACAATATTTTGCCCCCACCAGGGTGCCGGGAACGGCTACAAATTTACAGTTGCAACATTATCAAAATGCTTGGTAAACAAAGAGCAAAAAATGTAGAAGACATTCACATTCATTGATATTCCGAACAAAATAACGTACTCGAGCGATAATCCTTTATATAGAGTTTCAGCGTTCTGGGAGATTACAAGTTCCAAGTATGTAAAAGTAAAATTAATTTATTATTAGTACACAGGATCGAGAATTTGTTTCACGTTTCATCACAACCGGTTTTCGAACAAGAAAGACAGTCCATTAATTGTTATTACTTTGAGTTAACAGCATGTATTTATTTTAAACATTAGCATTAAATTATACACTAGTATTAAGCTGGGATCGACAACACAATTCGAAGACGATTCTTTTTTGTTAAATTTTACTGCTGCATAGTTTATAGTATGGCTTGGATGAAGAGATGCAATAGCGTACGCTTAAATATGGTATTCCTTCACATCTGACGTGGGATATCCTTAGTGCAACGTTTAAAAAACATATTTATTTTTATGATATTTTGAGTTGAAACGTAATTTTGAAGTTTTGACATATTCAAGTGAAAGAAAAGTAGAAAAAACTGACAACAGGGATGTGGAATACTAAATATGAGAAAATGTAGGATACAATTTAGATATAGAATAAGTTTATAGTATAAAAAGGCAAAATCGTTAAATGAATTCAGTCAATCTGTCAAAATTAAGTAAAGAATCTAAATTTTTTAACTAAATAGGCTGTAAAAGGCAACTATACAGGGTGATTCAGAACTTATCCAAAAAAAATAATTCTGGATGTACAGGGGACCCTTATAAATACAATTTTGTAATGAAAAAATCAAAAAGGGCAGTTCGAAATTGATTTAAAAATACACTTCTGCGCGGCACTGGAAACTGGTCCACTGTAAAACCTGACCTCGCACAATGCGATCGGCATGGCGGTGTGATAAAAACGGACAAAAACTTTCGCAAGGAAAGAAATAAATAGAATTTTATAGCACCTATTTTATATCGGCAAATTCAAATGCTTTTGCCTTTATTAATTATTAATAAAATTAATTTGTGTTTTTAAATAATAAAATCATTTGACATACCCGATGCTGCAACAGCAATTGTTCAAAATTTTATCCACTCACGTGTAAACACATTTGGGTCCGTCTTACTCACTTTCTACGAACTAACACAAATGATGTCTTGCTTCACCATAACACAAATACTTCACCATAATACAAATGTTGTCTTGCTTCACCATAAATTAAAACGATATCCATCAACTCTGAGTTGCTATACACGCAAACCATTTTTGACACTAACTACTAAAAAGCTGTTGTAAACACCACAGATAACAGGTAAAAACTACCGTAACGACGGATTTCAGTATTAGGAGTCACATGGCTCTCCACGCGTATTGCGAATGACGCTAGAGACTACAGTTGTCCAGCTATGTAGTGGTTGAATGTACTATAACTTCAATAATTTTTTTCTCGGAAACTATAAGGATTTTACAAATTTTTTTTTACGTTATTAACTCCATTTCTTATGCCGCATCTATTTCCAAATTTTTTTGGATAAGTTGTGAATCACCCTGTATATCGTAGAAAAGGTACAATAAAGTACAATTTTGTAAAGTCACATGTCATATTGGAGGATTGGTTTAGGAAATTTAAAAAATGTTAAAATTTTTGACAAGTTGATCGACGGAAAAAGGAGTTGCACTTATAAATAAAATTCATCCAATAAATTAAAATTAAAACTAAAGTTTATCATACCGTTAGTCCATATTTATAAGTGGAATCGAATTAATGTTCTTTGTATAACTTCATGTAGCGATTTTCGGAATATCAAACTCATAAGTTGATTTTATGTAAAATTTGTTGTGTAAAAGGTATATATAAGGTGTAAAATGATTCGTGTAGTGTTAAAAAAACCTTCTAGTCATAAAAAACTGTAATCAAATCCCAATTTACGTTCCAAGTAGTGTATAAACATTAAAAGTTCTCAAAAACAGTGGACCTAAAAGCATTTCAGTTAATTGTTAATTCCAACAGATAAAGACTGTTCAGAAAAGTAAAAAAAATAAATAAATATGAAATTGTGTAGAATCAGAATATGTAATAGTCATGCTGCAAAAACATGCATAAAGTCATAATTTTCAATTAAAAATTACACAAAAGTTTAATATGNAGCTACTCATACTCAACCAAAATGAGGCACACTACATTTCAAAATAAGAGTATAGAAACAGCTGTCTAACTATTACTAAATAAAAAAAAATAAAAAAGTAAGCAAAGTATAAGCTAATTAAAATTAAAAAAAAAAATTTAATCACATTAAAAATGTCTAAAAGTGAGACGGGCAGGTGCGGTTAATGTATAGGAAAATAACCCTATTGTTTGCTAAATATATATTTTTTATATTTATATTTAAATTTGTTAATATTAAAAACTTTAAATTGATTAGGTATTGAATTGTAAATGGTAACTATGTATAATATGACGTCTTTATAGTAACAAACTTTTTTGTCATCAGCTTATAAAACCTAAAACAGGGCCTGTAGTAGCCAGTCTTTCATAATTTGCCAAACAGTAAATATCGTTGAGTTGTGCCTAAAATAAACAAATGAAAATCAAAATTTAGTAAATAAATGGTGAAAATAGTTACCAGGTTATAAACGTCAAACAGTATTCACAAGGTAGTACGCCATCTGTCAAGAGGTACAGTTTGCAATCAGTTCAAATTTTCACAACGAACCAAATACCTACTGGAAATTTATATAATGGGAACGAATGTTAATTAACCGAAAGTGTAAAATATAAATTTGTCAAAATTAAATTAGTGAAGTGCAATGGACAAATACAACAGCAGGTTAAGTTCAAACCCTTGGAGGAAACCACACCCTGACGAGGAGTTAGCTCTAACATCAAATAATAATACAAAACAAGTCCTTGTTGGTGCCCTGGGAAAAACATTTAAGAATATATTCAAAAATATTCAAATAAACACAACAAATATTCTAAATAATAAATAAAATAAAAAAAAATTATAAAAACAAAAACTTCTTATCCTTATATAACAAAACATAACATTATATTCTATTATTATTATTATCATCTCTATGTTAAAGATATTGAGCTAATCTTATAATAAAATATGTCTTTAAACCCACGGACGAGATTCCTAACTATTGATATTGCAGGAAACAACTACTCTACTGGCTACATGCCTCGACTAGCGTTGAATTACACCAGCAATAGCCAGTAATAAATAATTATTCATAACAAAAACTAAGAATTAATACATTTTGACGTTACTAAACTTTTATGACATCTAAACTTGTAAAATCACAACAGTTACGAACTATAAATGCATATGGTCTATTAGCTTCGAAGACAACAGTGTCAATGTGACTATTAAATAATATTTTTTAATCAATCTCAAAACGTTTTTTGCCGTGACAAAAGTCATTATTATCCTTGTAATTATACATATTGCGAGTGAACTTGTTGGAGAAGGACACGACATTACATTTTTCAGTATTTAACTTTAGCCTGTTATTACACCAAGATTACGTTGAAACTGAACACAGTCATTAACGCTACGAATTGAGCTGTACTTATATTTTCCCGTCATCGGCATAAAGAAGAAAATTTACATTTAATTTGTTAACTAAATCATTAATGAACTTAATAATAATAAAGGTCCAAGAATGGAACCATGAGGAACTCCTGATGTAGCCACTGCACACACTAAACAACAGAAAAGGGTTGAATATGACCAAAAATTAATGCGAACTATTTTTTAACCAATTTCATTTTATATGATTTTTAAAATTTCGAACAGTTTTAAATTTGTTTGAATTAGCTTAGGTAATACGTTTAATATGTCATTTGTTTTAACAGTAAATTTGAAAGCAACAAAAAGGAAGAAACAATTACAGATTGGAAATAATATTGGATGCTTCTTTAATTAGAAATGGTTATAATAATAGAAGAACGATAAAGTTACCAATAATACCTCTGAATTTTTTCTTTGATGTTGCAAATAGAAAAAAAATGACTGTAATTTTGATCTTAATAAATCGGTGAATTAAAAATGTCGCAGAATGTTGCCATACAGAAAATCTATTTCTGTTTTTGTTTTCACAAAAACGATGGCCGTGAACCTTCGTTAATGCGAAATAGAACTAAAATAAGTTGGCATTGAAGCGATATTTATTCAGAAATCTACGAAAAATTGCAGTCACAATTATAACAAATACACATTTCTCAGCAGACATAATTTTTTATTGAAAATTATTGGATCAAGTCACTTATGTTAATTAATTGAATCGCAGTGCGTTAATTGTTGCATTGTTTCATCATTTTTTTACGAAATAAACCCTCGAAGTGTTAATGGTCGTCATCAGTTAATAATTCCTTCTGTTTGTCCTATTTCCTGGTTGACTTTTCCCTTGCCTTTCGGGAATTGACGGCTAATGGCTAATGAAGATTACTTTACCCCAATAATAATAGTGCACCCTCTCTACCATTATAGACTTTACTCGAAACAAGGGTTGCTATTAACATCATCGACATAGTGCAGTCAACATTTGGCCTTTATAGATTTTAATGATACAATGCGGACATTTGTATATAATTTGAGTACAGTATTCATTTGTTTTCCGATAATTGGGGTGAAAAATTATAATAGAAACATAATATGTACAATATAATTTTTTTATGTTATATTTTTTGTTACATCTTAGATTTTAGATGTTATAATACATACATTTTCAGTTTCCTTTATTGTTTTCAAATCATCTTACGCATTTAGATATCGTATAAAATGTCTAATTTGTTTCTTATTTGAAGTACATAAGCATTATCTGTAGATTAAACTTTCAGATAATGAATGATAAAGCAACAATATTTTTTGCATTGTAGTTATAATTATTTAAACACTAAATTATCAGCTAGTGATGTCAGCACTTGAGTTGAGAGCTTGTTATGTTCTTGACCCCGACAGCTCTTCATTATTGAAGTGGGGAAAAATGAAAAATACATTAGAAATATACAAAATAGTCCCTTCCGACTCAATACAACGATTTGTACGGTCTAAAATGGTTCTTACCTTACTTTAACTAAATGTTTTAATACTGTATTAACATACGTATAAACTAAAAAAGTACTAAAACTGTTATTACTGTCTGTCTACCAAAAAATATTAAACATTTTCAGCACCGTTGCAATTACAGGTGCGTGAGTAACACTACTTGCAACTAATTAACATTCCTGGACCGAAGATAATGTTTGATTGTTGTATTTGCGATTGGGAAATTGAAATTGATTTATGGATGGAGGCCAATATCCACGAAATGAATATATGAATGTGTTCAGCGTCGGCTGTAGGGGAAGCTTCGCAGCGTCGGCCGACCACTGCTCTCGGAAGGGTCGAATAAAAAGCCGTTTTATATTTTTATTGGGTCTCCACTAAATAATAATAAAAAAGGGTATATATATCTAGGCGGTTTCGAATGTAATGTAAAGGTTTTTCTATGCCCTTGATGGTCCGAAAAACATTGGTAATGATACTGGAAATCTGACTATTAAGGGCGCAAAAAGTATAGCAGCAGACTTTTATCTTCTAAAGCATAAAAATCAGGGCTCGAAAATATCATGATATTTATTTAAATATCATCATATCGGATATATATATACGATATTTATCGGATATCAAATTTTGATATTTATTTTGTAATGCTTGTGTATTTTTTTGCTAATGTAAAAAACTGATAAATAATAAGAATATATTGCTACTGTACTTTTTTTTATTTATAAAAGAATACAGTATTCCAATAAAAACGATCACTAGATAATAAAAACTGAGTTGAGGTCGATAATAATATAGTTTCGTTAAACAAATAAATTTGAAAATGGTAAACAACTTAAAATTTCACTTCACATAACTAATTAGTGGTTAGGCATCGAATAATGATGAACGACATAGTCGTGCACTTATTTTTTATGTTAATAACTACATTTTTTAACAGTGTCACAAATTTTACATTTGTTATAAATATCCATGATATATATCAGAATTTAAATATCATGATATATGTATATATCGTGATATATATCGTGACATATATCGTTCATCTATATCATTCGAACCCTGATAAAAATACCTAGAAATATGAAATTTGTTCTGTATATTTTTATACGCACATATTTTTACCTTTAATTTTGTTGAGATCATATTGATTGCTCAAATAGTTGGTCTGAAAACATTAGCTGATTCAAAAAGAGAGTTGAGCAAGTCAATAGAACTTAAAAGTAATTAGACAGTCGTAAAAATATTTAAAGAAAAGATATTAAAATAAAAGAAATAAGACGACAAACATTAAAAGATTAATACTAACAGAATATTAAAAAGGATTCTAAACAATACCATAAAAAAATACACAATAGAAAATGTTAACTAAAACAGTGAAATATTCATAAATAACATATTTCTATTAAAAATAATTTCAATTCTGTTTGTGGTTTTTTGAGAGATAAAAAACTAGAGCTATTGGATAATTTATTAAATACTTTGACAATATGATTGCTTCATAAATATACAGGGTGTCCCAAAAAGACTGCAACCACCCGATAACTTTTCGAATAAAAGTTGTAGGATATCAAGAAACCAATATACTAATGACCTTAGATTTGGACTTGATATCCAGCAGTTTTGATCTAAAACTTTTTTTGATAGGATTCAATGTTGAAAACTCTTCAGGCCCATAAAAAATCAAATTCAGATACTTTATTTCGACCCGCTGAAGACGATGGAGCCATCAGAAATGCTCCATCAGCTCAAAAAATTGCTCAAAATCAGTGTAAATCTAGATTTTTTGTTAAAATAGTTGAAATATGTGTTAATAAAATATTAACTTATTTAACTCCAACTAAAGCCAACAATGTTTAACTAGTATATTTTTTGCGAAAACCTTAGTTTTTAAGATAACATAATTTTTTTATTTGTAAATTTTTGATACCCTGCACTGGAGCACGAGCTGACTTAATAAAAAGAAAGAAGCTCGAATAATGGGAACGATTGTTCTATAAATATATTATTCCATAAAAAAATCCATTCCGCTTTTGTACTGTGTAAAATATCAATTGTTTGAAGCCTGTCAAAATGAAAACAAGACCTCGTTATCAATTAAAATAATCGTAAATAATACACAGTCTAATAAAAATGCACGTAGATAATAATATTTCTCGGTTACACACACATTTTCCTGATTATGAAACATTTTGCTGTATGTCGAAATAATTGCTTGTAAAATAATTGCTGTCATTATACTTACGTATAAATTCATTGTTTATATATACGGACTTGTAATTATTGTTTATCAGAATTACTGCCTTCGTTTTACTCCTATCTTTATTAATTAAAATAAAAAATAACACGTAAATTGATAAATGTAGTAAATATGTCCAGCGTCGAACCTAACAGGGAGTAATTTGAATGCCAAAGTAACTATTTAAAGTATCGTTTTCCTTATGTGTTTTAAATTCCAGTTTTAGAATTCCTTGAACACTCTTTCTTATCTAAAGTATATTTTCAAATATTTTTATCTAAATACATAGACGTTTATGCAATTATATTACAACTACACCGATTGTAAAATTTTATTTCTTTATACCAGATTAATTTAATTCTAAACATAATTCCGCTCAACTAGTATTCATTTAGAATGTTGACAATTTTATACTAATCAAGAAACGTTAATTATTCTGTGAAGACGCGCAAGGGAAATATCTTGTAACAGATATTAAAATTCGATTTTAAATTATTCAATTTGCATAAATATTGTTTCTACGCCACTGACAATACCTGACATGATTCCGTGTTATTCATTAAATTCCATTTTAAAACTCATTGCACAATAGTATGAAGGTTATCGGCAATTATAAATAATATTTTATTTACTTATTTTCCTGCAATAACATTTAAATTAAAAATAATGAAATGGTTTATTTAGTTTTACAATTTTGAAAATTTTATATCTAAAATTATACGTTTTTTGCGCTAAATAAATTAAATGAAGTTTTAAAAACAATGTCTACCATAAAATTTGTTTCTTGAAATTTAAAATGCCATATTCAAAACTTGCGTTTTCGTATAATTATCTACTTGACACTGCCTTGTAATTATGAACATCTTAGAATTAATAATTTTGGGAACCTTGTGTTTGTGTTTGATTTCTCCAGAAAAAAGTAAATACTTCTCGATATTATTTTAATCATATGAAGCCTCACGTATACATGCAACAAATGTAATTAATTAGCTAGATTAGAGGTTCATTATCGCCGTCGTGTATAAAAATAAACGGTAGAGCGGGCTGCAACTCGTGTTACAATGTTGATGTAAAAGTTGCATACCTACTCAGGCCAGGCAATAAATATATATTTTTAGCGTCGCGCTCGACTTCCAAGCATCCGATACATTTATAATTACTTAGAACCAGTTGACAGTACGGTAATTGGCACTAATTGTTTTTAAAAAGGCAAGAGTGCTCGTGATATGAGGAATTTTAATGCGTTCCATATTGATGGAAGTAATAATAATAGTCACGAATCGCGACCTCGCTTGACCCTGGCATCGGTTTGGGTCGTTATTTTGTATTAATTTGATTATTTTTATATCAAATAACATTTTTTACTTTACATTAAATGCAAAACTCAAGTTAAGTTAAATCCATTGTATAAAGTCACCCCTTTTTTAAAAAGGGGTGATTTTTTACTAAATAAAATTAATTCGTTGGTCCTCGAATCAATTTGGACCGTTGTTTATATTATTTTGAATTTTTTTATATAAAATAAAGCAATTAAAAAAAATATATTGATCCCTCGAATTCTCAACTCAGAAATTTTATGTATAATCTGCATCTTTCTTTGTTAATCGCTGATTTGACACGAAGGGCTAATTTTTTGCTCCCAATAGACAGTATTAGATGAAAGACTCAGCTGCAGTATACATCATCCCTAGAAAAGCTGAACCCCATTGTATAAAATCACCCCTTTTTGCTAAACAAAATTACCTGAAGGGCCGTCTTTTATCTAGGATTTAGAATTGAGTTGATCCTGTGGTTGCAATTACCTATTTTATACAAGGGTGGATGTAAGTATATATTTACTATTTATTTAGCAATTTACTTGGAACAAAATATGGCATCCGATGTTTTTTATTATTTCAAATAAATGAAGAATTGGTATACACAGCCTTCATAAATTATTACAAGCCACCTGACCGTCGTGCTTAGGCAACCCACATTGCACAACTAGTATGTCATCTAAAAATCCCTAAATCTTATCATCAATATTAATGATTCGTTTACAATGAAAAATGACAAACCGTTGCGTCTACGCTCGGGATAATGCGATAGCTGATTCGTTCAGTAAAGTTACACCGCATCCAGCCACTGAAACAGAATGTTGTGTTTTAATGTAATCTCCATCTTTCTGTTTTAATAATAATTATTAATTTTATCGAAATTTGATTGCCAACGTGAGGAAAATAAAATTACCATTTCAAACAAAATTCTGTCACTAACCTAGCTTTTACTAGACACATAATAAGATATTTTTTTACGTTTTAAATATTAACAAGTATTATTTATTTGTTCATTCATTTAGCTTCACAATACTTTTCAACCTTGAACCTGAATCCAAAAACATAACCTCAAATTCGTCAAACCTAACCTCAACTCTTATCTAAATCTATGCGTGATATGGGTGTAATTTACTTGAAATATTTTTGAGCTTATATTTCCTAACTCTAAAACCATAAACCAACACCCATAAAAACCTAACCTCAAACCCTTCAAAACCTAACCCCTAAAAAACATATTTTCCAAGTAATTATACACACAGATTTAGAAAAAGTCAGTGTATTACTTTGAGGTTAGGTTTGATGAATTTGAGGTTATATTTGAGTATATATAAGCTCAAAAATATAGTTGTCAAGTAATTATACCCACAGATGTAGAAAAAAGTCAGTGTATTACTTTGATGTTAGGTTTGATGAATTTGAGGTTAAATTTGAGGAAATATAAGTTCAGAAATATAATTTTCAAGTAAATTATACCCATAGATTTAGAAAAATGTCCGTGTATTACTTTGAGGTTAGGTTTGATGAATTTGAGGCTATGTTTGAGGGAATAAAGCTCAAAAATATAGTTTTCAAGTAATACCAACAGATTTAGAAAAGAGACAGTGTATTACTTTGAGGTTAGGTTTGCTGAATTTGAGGTTTAGGTTCAGGTTTAAAGTTAATAAGTATTGTTAAAGTATGTGATTATATTCGTTGTTTAATCAACCTCAAATACGAAATTTCTTATTTTTTTAATTTTTAAATACCGAAAATATCTTTGGTGTTGAGGCTGATAGGTTCTCCCTCGATTTAAAAAATTTCTATATAGATATATCAAATTATTTCACCTGGATTATAAAATTAAGCATATTTGAAGAAGAACAAACATAAATTACCACTGTACGGTTAAAATAGTCGAGTGCGTAGCATTTTTTCCTATATGTCCTGTGCGCCGGCGCGTTTCCAGTCAGCAAATGTGGTGTTGGGCGCCGATTTAACGGGAGTTTAGATGTAATTTGTTTAATTTTTAAAAGGTCGAGTAATTTTTTTTTTTTGGTTAAAATTAATGACATTATGACTGAATCATCCTGTATAAGAAAATGGCTACTATTTATAACTACTGGACTCGGTAAGTCGTAAATAACATGTATTCTAGCACATTTCTTGTACATCCATAAAAACTTTTTTAAATTTCAATTTAAACTATTTAATCGTTAAGTTGAACAATCTTCTTATAACTCGATTTGCATATATTAATATTTATACACCTTCTTCTCAATGTCACTAAGCGTTTTCTGTTTAAGGATGTTATCGGGTTTACTCGCTGTAATACGAATTGTAAAAGTTTAATTCAAAGCATTAAAAAATCATTAATTAAAAGATTGCTTTAGAGCCAACTTCGTTACAGCACTTTATAACAGTATAAACTTTGTAGAACCGGATATCATCAAGTATTAAATTCAAACTGCAACATTTCATGTTTTGTAAACGGCTGGCAGCCTTCCAAGAAGCACATAATTAATAGCGTATAAAATCCAGTCACATATGACAAAAAAACCGAGACCTATAAATTTAATATCATATTTTCGATTTGCGCTTCGGTGTATTATGTCTTTCAGTAAGTTGTTCGGAATTGGGGATTAGACAATATTATTAGGACGCGTTTGAAGGATTAATATGTTCGTTATTGATTTGTTGTGCTCACTGCATCAGTGTCCAATTTATCATTTCTGCATGCTCTGGCAGAGCAAATATGCTTGGGTAGTATTTCACAAATCACCGTGTTAATTCTATGGATTTGTTTAATGTTCTGAAAGCTGCGCTGGAAGTTGTTTTTATTAAAAACTAGGTCTGTAATTTGGTGGAATGGCAACGGTATTTGTAGTTGTATTCATTATTACAGTAACGAGAGTCTCATATATCTGTTCGTTTTGTTTTGAGTTCAAGCCAAAGTTAGTGTCTCTGGCTCACTCACACTACTCGCAGTGGTACAATTAATAGTTTTATTATATTACTTTCTTCACATATATCTTCAGTAACTAGTACTTTCCCATTATAATTTATAATGCAATCGTAATAATGAACATGGAATGACATCAATTATTACAAGTATTACAAATAAGCATTTTTAATGACGTCTCTAACTTGGATCATCATGGCAATGCGCATGTTCGGAAATCTGCCTACATACTCGAGCACAACTACATAATTATTTCCCTAATTCTAGAGGAATGTTAAAATTGTGAATTACCTTTTTTAATGTTGCACATTTTCAATCTAAAATGACTTTTAAATATGATAGATTTATGCAATAAATAAATATATTAATGAAATTATGAAAAAGTATGAAATTCCTGAGTTCCGCGTAACTTTGGCAACAATGAGTTAAATATTCATATAAACAAAATAGAAAGGTATTAAGTTACTTCAAAAACATTGATAAGATTTTTAGAAATAGCTAAGTTAAATTAATATCTAATACAAGAGTTAACAATAACAAAAGTTGCAGGATATCAAGAAGCCAATATGCCGATGACCTTGGACTCGACCTTGCCATTAAGTTTCAAAGTCAAAGCAAGCTTGAAAATATTAATTAGAATACCCTATTTTATCTCCGCAATCAATAGATCAGTAAATTTTACTCCGGATATGGGGTCAGAAAATTTTTCGTGTATCTTTGAAGGTCATTCAGTGGTCAAACTCGTTTTTCTCAAAATAACTCAACAAAAATGTTTCAAGCTTTGTAGAATTTTGAGTGACAAATTAGAAGGTGACCTTAGACTTAATCTTTAACAAGTTCTAAGGTCAAATAAAGGTCAAATGGAATAAGCTATTTTTTTCCCTAGCAATTTATAAAATGACTAATTTTATCTCGGAATCTGGAATCAGATAACTTTTCCACTATGTCCTTGCGGATCATTTAAAGGTTAAATTATTTTTCACAAAAAATAAGGGATATAAAGTAATAGAATTTTGATAGATATATCGAACTGAAATTATTAGTATGATCTTGACAACAATTTGGAAATGTAACACATTGTTAAGCTAATAATTAAAATTTGATGATAGGGCTATTCTGGCGGGTCGTTTTTATTTTTTAATTTAATTTAATTTTAATTAAGGTTGTTTCAAGGTCAAATTGAGAAAAAAACGAGCAATCAAGTCCGACCACATGTTATACAAGATTTTGGGATCGCCAAGTTCGAATCCAATGTCAGTTTGGTCAGGTTATTTGAAGGTCGTCTCAAGGTCATTTCAAGGTTGAGTTGAGAAAAGCCATGCAATTAAGTCTAACTGCCTGTTATACACGCATTTGGAGTTGCTGAGTTGCATCTAAGGTCAGTTTATCTGTGTCAGGTCATTTGAAGGTCATTTTAAAGTCATTTGAAAGTTAATTTATGGAATAATCCCTGGAATCAATTACCGTGCTATAGTCGCTGAGTCCGATTCCGAGGCCCATTTATATGTATTAATAAAGGTTCAAGGCTATTCCAAAGTTAATTTGAGAAAAAGGACTTCTGGTAGGATCAGATTGTTGATACTAAAAATAGGTTATTAAAATCATTCTAGTTTAAATAGAGCTATGCAAGGTTGAGGCAAGTTCATCTGAAGGAACAAATGAGCAGATCTTTTATCTCGAAAACCACTTATTTGACACAAAAATGACCTGTACAAAGGCTGTAGAATTTCGTATAGGGTCCTCATCAGTGACCTCTTGATCTAAAACTTGGACAATCCTCCTTACCTTCGGTTCACATTAAGGTAATCGACACAAATCAAGCAGTGGAGGATTAAATCGTCATATAATTGGACCTAGGATTCAAACTCGGAGACTTCAAAAACGGTAATCGATTTCTCAGTTTTTTCTTCGTTTGACCTTTAAATGACCTTGAAATAACCCTCAAACGACCTGATGCAGACAAACTGACCTCAGATTCGAAGGCAGGTATCCAAAAAACCTATCTACCAGGCGGTTAGACTTAATTGCTCGGTTTTTTCAATTTGACCTTGAAATGACCTTGAGATGACCTTTAAATGACCTGATACAGACAAACTAACCTCGGATTGTAACTCAGCGACTCCAAATCCTGTCTCACAGGTGGTTGGACTTGATTGCTCGGCTTTTTCTCAATTTGATCTTGAAATAACCTTGAAGGCCCCGTTTGGGGTGGAATCGATTAGTTATTGGATTTAAATAATTTTTTTGCCAAAAATGCAGGGGGCCGAAAATCGGCCTAATTGACCCTCCCTCTTTAAAGTTAGTTTTCAGGATTCCAGTCTGGCCTAATTTGAGAATATTTAAACAAAAAACCTACCCTGTTCAAAACTGAATTTTTTTAATTGATTAAAAAGACAGAACAATTTAAGAAATTCTGTAGCCTTCGCGATTTTTCTTTGACTGTTAAGATAAGAAAAAATGTTTTTGTAATATTGAAAATGCACTTTTTTAAGTTTTATGATAGTTACAATTTTTTTTTGTATTTGACACGGTTGGAATTGTTTTAAAGTATTTTTTTAGTGGGCCATGGATTTATAGTAGGTAGTTTCGTTCTTTGTTTTCATGGCAAGCTACTATTTCAGACTGCCGAGAAGCTGCAATTCAATATTTAGAAGTATTTTCTAGTTACTTTTGCTCAAATTGCCTTTTGCAATCTTTACATAGATTACATGTTAGGTTAATGATGTATTCATTAGGTTAAAATTGGACGGAATCATTTTTGTTATCGAGCGAAGTCGAGCCCGTGCAAGAAGTGATATTCAAAGTGAATAATGAAACACAATATCGATTCGGTACTTTGTTCCCGTTTGCTTACAAAGTTTAATATAAACATCAAACAAATAACTTTTCACTGGAATCTGTTTAAGTTAATAAAAATCCCGTGAAACTACATACGGGAATTTTTCCTCTGTTCCTTACATGCGAGCAGGGAGAAAGAAGGAGAGGGAGGTTCGCCTCGTTTCGTTATAAATTATAAACTTTATTACACCCACCGGTCTGGAAACTACCAAATGAAAAGTCACTGTGTTACTTCTCTATTCGTGCACTTTGTGTATTAAAGAGGTTTTATTACAACAATGAGATCGGTTTTCTAAAACGAGCTAAAATACAGCTGCTGTACAGAACTGTGTGATTAGCATACGGTATTTATACAAGGAACAGCATTTTTTAGATGTTAGTTGACAAATATGGTAACTTGTAACTTACTCTATTAATATTGAAATGTGGCGTATTCTAACATGGGTGCCGTCGGATATACTTTAAGGAGGAGAAAAAATAAGTCTTCCACGTTTTTAGGTTCCACAACTAACTTAAGGATGTTTCAAATCGTATTGTTTGATATTTTTATTTACTGTAAATTATAATCGTGTTAGGATTTGTTGCTAATATATGTGAAATATTTGAATACACAGTTTTAGGGAAGGAAAATTGCTTGTAAATACTGATATGCGTGAAGGAAAATTTTCTGGATCCTCATTACGACAGTAATATACGGAATGTTGCGGAAGTGAGTACAAAAAATTTAGAGGGTGATAACATATTTTTTTTCCGATAGACCATGGGCCTTAGTTTTAAAATAGGTACAGGCCTTAACAATGATTTTATAAAATCAAAATTTGGCCATATCTTTTAAAAAAACAAACAATGTATTGTATTGAACTTTGTTATAGTTCTGCTATCTCTTTCAGTGATATTTTATGCCATAACTTTTTTGAGGTTAGGTTTTTTATATGTTTGGTTTCTAATGTACAGGGTGTCGTGCTTAAATGTGATACAAGCCTGTAGCTTCTTTATTTTTTGACCGATTTAAACATTTTTTAGAATGCAGGATAAAAACAAACTCTATCTATCTTACTGTAATGCTGCTGTTTTTATTAATGCAAATTCACGGCCAACTATAGGACGCGTTTTTTTGACGTCAAAGCAGCTAATTGGTATTAGCGATTTTTTTTTCCAAAAAACTACGTATTCTCATTCAGCATCCCTTAAAATGTCTTAAAGTTTCATCAAATTTGATACATAAAAAATATCAAAACTCTAAATTCTCTGATAGACATATGGAATCTTAGAAGTCTTGTTGAACTATTTTGTTTTGTAAAATAAGAATCACGGCAGACAGTGGCGGAGACTCTGGAGGGCACAACCTCTAAAAACCTCAGAATTTCGATGTCATTTGGAAAATGTATTTTAATGGGAAAAAAGTATTTTATTTATTTGGTAAACGAATTATTGGCGAGTTAAAATAAACTTGGTATGTTTGAATAAATCGAGAGTGACTTACTAATTTCTGTTCTAGTTTTTCATATAATTACGATTTTAAACGCAATTTTGTCATCAGAAAGAATTATTGGGCTAGAAAGACCCAATATCCCTTTATCAAATTCATGCTTGTAAATGCAAATACGAATATCCAGCATCCCTAATCTAACGCTGGCAAGTACGACCAGTAGGCCAGGAAATATAAAGTTGGACGCGACTTTTTGTTTCGGAAAGCTGAATTTATCACTATAGATGCTAAACATTATGTACAATAACATATTAGTTTCCATTTTTAGGTAAATTCACGTTTTTCGCTTATAACTGTTTTCCGTTCATTTCCACGAGAAAACAGTAAACTACTTTTGTTCGTGTTCTAAACACCTACAAAACTAGCCCTCGAGCGTCAAAAAATATTGATTGGATCAAAAGTTATAAACAGAAGAAGTGAATTAAACATTTATAAACTGATTGATTTCATACATTAAAATCTATATTTTTTTTTTAATTTCAAATTTGCAACCTGGAAATTTTTTTTATTTTGTAGCTTTAGTTGCAAAATGAAATATACGACGTGCGAGCGTGATATAATCATATATTATTACATATTCGGAAAGCTTATGAAAAGAGTTTAAGTTAAAAAAAAACGTCAAGATTCGTTGAAAAACAAATATATTCAAATATACAGGGTGATTCAGAACTTATCCAAAAAAAAATTCTGGATGTACAGAGAACCCTTACAAATACAATTTTGTAAAGAAAAAATCAAAAAGGTCAGTTCGAAATTGATTTAAAAATACACTTCTGCACGGCACTGGAAACTGGTCCACTGTAAAACCTGACCTCGCACAATGCGACAGGCATGGCGGTGTGATAAAAACGGACAAAAACTTTCGCAAGGAAAGAAATATGTAAAT
>NW_019416481.1:2425394-2427260 GCF_000390285.2 Anoplophora glabripennis | reverse complement strand
AATAAAAAATGCCTCAGAATTCAGTGGGTTATAGGTGCAAAATGTTTGTTATTAACAGGCCTAAAAAGTTGAATAGGTAGGTAGGCGAAATCCAACATGGCGGATCCAAGATGGCGTCTGAAACTGAAAAACCATCGAAAATTGATAAAAATCAAGACCAAAACTTATGATTTTACCGTTTAAACTCCTTATTCTGATCTCAAATGCTATAATTTCAGTACATATTTCACGTACGGATTTTTAGAAATGGACAATCCAATATGGCGGTTCCAAACGATCTTCAAATGTAATAAAAACGGTGAAAAACTGTGAAATTCAAGTGAAAACAATCTCAGACGATCATATTCACCGTTTACAAGTCGTCAAATGTTTGTTTTATACTACATCAGGAAATTACATATCATAAATCCAACATGGCGGATCCAAGATGGCGGCTAAACCCCAAAAATCGTCGAAAATTGATAAAATCAAATGCTTAAATTCGATTACTCATTTTACATTCAGATTTCATGAATAAAATTTCAACATTACAGGTCCAATTAAATAAAAACTGTTGTAAAAGCGATAATAAATTGTTATTTATCTTGTCTGGCAATATAATTTTTTGTAAACATCAAATCATTTTTTAAATCTGAAAATCAGTTTTCGTGCATTTCAAGTGGATTTTGAATGAAATGTTACATTTATTTAAACGTAAACAGCGTAGTTCGTTTATCAAGCGCTAGGTGGCTATCTCTTATATCCGCTATTGATTATTGACATTAGCATGGTTATATTCAGGAGAATGTAGAATCGGATTTCTTAATTTATTTTCTTTCATATGGCGTGAGTTGGCTCTTGGGTACAGCATAATATATCGTCTCTTAATTGAAATAATTAAATTTTCTTTTTTCAGTCATGGCTTTACAAAAAAGGCATGCCTTATGATATTCAATTTATTCAAGTCAGAAAATATATTGGATATCTTAATCTTAAAATCCTATTTATTATAAACATTTTATTAGCAAATTATTAATACAAAATTTGAATAACAACCAACTTCCACAAATAAAATATTTTTACCTGGGAAGGTACTCAGGTTGCCGGTTATGACAGTATTTCTTTTTGCCGCTACCAACCTAATTTGTTTAATAATAGGCAGTCAAATTGACAGTCTGTAGCTCCGTTGTTTTTCAACGAATCTTGACGATTTTTTTTAACTTAAAGCTCTTTTCATAAGCTTTCCGAATATGTAATAACATATAACTATATCAGGCTCGTGCGTCGTTTATTGCATTTTGCAACTAAGGCTAAAAAATTAAAAAAAAATCCAGGTTGCAAATTTGAAATTAAAAAAAAATGATTGATTTCAAAGTATTATTATGAAATCTACTATGAAAAAAATCAGTGCGATTGTGGAAGATCCTCGGGATCGTCCAGACTAATACACACATAAAAATAATTGTTTAATTCAATGCAGTAAAATTTAAAATAAACAAATAATATCTTCCCATATCCGCAATGCAAACATGTATTTGAACAAAGAATATTATTTCTTTAAAATATTAATTTCAATTAAATAATAAACGCTTCACATGAAAAATATTTATGTATTGAAATAATGTAGTACATATTGTTGACTCAAATTTTTCATTGGTTTAGAGAAAACATTTGTAATTTTATTTTAAAAATACTATAAAATTAATATAACATTACATTTGTTCTAACAAAACAAAATATATGTTTGAAAGAAAATTATTGTTTTTTAAATATAAATAAATGGTTTTATTTGATATGAGACTATAACTTTCCTGAATTAAATAAAATAGTTCTTTGGAATAAAAATTTGGAACTTTTTTAGGAAAGATAGGGTAAGGTTAAAATAAA
>NW_019416481.1:2411918-2422637 GCF_000390285.2 Anoplophora glabripennis | reverse complement strand
TAGTAATTAGTTCATTTGTTTATAAGGCCATAACTTGTAAACTATTCAACTTACCGATTCCAGATTTCGTGTGACTTATTAGACAGTGATAAGGAATAAGAGGATGCGATACCAAAACGTTCTGGTAATAATAACGCAGTTTATAAATGTTTAATTCAAAAGTCGTAAATAAACTTCTTCTGTTTATAATTTTTGATCTAATCAATATTTTTTGACGCTCGAAGTCTAGTTTTGTAGGTCTTTTGAAGACGAAAAATAAGGTACTTTACTGTTTTCTCGTGGAACTGAACGGAAAAATGTTATAAGCGAAAAACGTGAATTTACGTAAAAATTATACAATTAACCACCCTGTAAACAATCTCCCCCCCCATTTTTATGACTGTGGAATCTAATACGTTATTGTACATAATATTTAGCATCTATAGTGATAAATTCATCTTGCCGAAACAAAAAGTCGCGAAATGGTCATTTTCCAGCTTATTTTCCTGGCCTACACCCCGTACCGAGAAAAACGCGACAAATGCAAATACATCAGCGCTAATTAAGAATGTTCGATTCGGCGTTAGCGCGGCGGCCCTAATAGCCTATTGTTTGTTAAATCATATGGTAATAGAACATGCAATTTATGTGTAGATCAAAGGCATGTTTACGTCACGATCGGGGCTTAACTGTGGTCCAACCCCTTAGTGCGCAGATAATTTACAATGTAGGTATTGGGAAGGTTTTACTAATCGAATTATGTTAGGTGTATGGACTCCCAGGACTTTAGTACGAAACACGGGCGAATACGCTCTCGGAATGTTCCGATGAATTAGTCGAGTTCAGCGGTGACCGCAGAGGGTCAAGAATTTATATATGGGTACTATTCTTGGACGCTGGTGGGAGTTTGACCGAAAAGAAAGAGAATTAATATTCGTCATTATCGGTCTTGAACTTGTTTGATTTATTTGTTTGAAAATACACTCTTCGTTGTAAATTTTTAAGATATTTACATGAATATCATAATTGGGACACCAAACAAGTGACACATACATATGCTAGAACCGTTTTAACATTGCCATTACGTCACGAGTGTGACCCAATATCAAAGACGCGCCAAAAAGAGATACAATGATGGTAGGTACAGATGTCTTCATAGTCTCAATCTATCACAGACAATCGTTCCAATATTTTATGTGTTTTGGAGTGAAAGAAAATGGTGCACGTTTGTTGGGTATCAGTTTTAGACTGTATTTTGACTACCGCAGTTCAAACAAAACAGAGTATCTTACCAAATTAGGAGGGCGCTGGTGTCCCATATGTACCGTTTAGAGAGGGGAGATAAAAAAGCGGCAGTTTGAATTAAAAATCGATCATGTCATTTTTGTGATGTGTTAAAAATTTAAAAATAGATAATGTAAGCTACTGTGAATTATATAAATAATGAAAATGTCACTCCGGACTGTAATAAAAAATGAAATTAAATAGATAATAAAAAATATTAGAGAAGAATTTGGTGTTCGTAGAAAGAAAAAAACTAGTTTTCAATCAATTAGAAATGGAAATTTCCAACGATTCAAGAAATTTTTGGTTTGGTACATGGACATGCGCACAAGGAATTTATGACGTGTCTTGTTAATGTTAACCTATAAGTAAGATTTATGTTTTTGATAATTACTTTGTTAACGATTTTAATTTAATCTAAGTAAAAAATAGTCACATTTTATAAAGGAAGTTCCGTTTATGAAAAATAGTAATTCTTGTATTAGTAATATGGAATTTCTACTTATGGTAATAAAAAATAGAATATAAAAAAGTCAGTGTCAATAAACTTTTTAAAATATTACAGATGTTTGATTTTGAGTCCAGTGATTCAGATGACTTATTAGACGCATTGTCCAACTTGAGTGATGAAATAGATTTACTCTAAGAAAAAGAAATAGTAAAAAATAAAAACCACTATGAAATTACAAAATATACTCCATTATAAAGGTCATAGAAATAGGTAATTTAAATATTTTATAACTGTAAAATCGATCAGTTTTCTGGGTATATAAATATTTTAAAATTGCTGTAAAATTTAATTCTACTTCGTAAAATTGTTGATTTAATTTGAAAGTAACATGGTTCCATGACTTATTCCAAAGTAGGGTATAATTAATAAGTTATTATAAATAAATATTTTAGCAATGTTCTATATTTTTGTTATATATTTTGTAAATAAAATGTTTATCTACCAAAGATTTGAATGTTTTATTAATTGAATCAAAAAACGAAATTATGTATTTGTAATTGAAATAAAAATAAATATTTATTCATAATAAACAAATAACACAGTAAATATATATTAAAATATTAAAGAAATAACAGGAACTCTTCTTAAAAATAAATAATACTTATCAGTCTATCTCGTTTTTCTTCTTAAAATTTCATTTTGTTCGTGAAGCAATTGATTTCCATGTTTATAAAAGTAGTCAATTACCATTACAGATCGATCAGCATCGATTACTACACTTATCCTCTTTAAATTTTATTCGATATCTGAATTTCAATCGGTTTTTTACTAACAGGAAAGAAACAGCAACTAATTGGAAATGATTTATTCAATTCAGTAATGATCATAACTATATCACCAGCAAAACTCATCTGAAGGATACGAATTTAATTATTTATGCATGTAATATAAATTACAAGAATATGTAGGAATAAATAAAGTATACTTTGTTGCTATTGTCAATATTATGTGCTGAACATATTCTTTTTTCAACAAAACGAAAGCTAAATTTAAAAAATAGCGATTTTTTATCAAATTTAAATGAAAAGGAAGTAATTTTTTCAGTGGAATATGCAAGACGTTATCAATGTTTTGTTTATTTTAATGTATTCTATCGTCTGTTAAAATTAAGGCAGTCAAACTTTTAACACCCTGTATTTTGCTTGTCTGTATACTAAATGAGCGCAATTTATATATTTTCATCGTCCAAATTTGACAAAAATTCTTACAATCTAAAAAAAATAGACGGTTTTTTTTATTAATTTCTACATTGAAATTTCCATACAGAAATGTCAGTATTAAAAAAAATGGAAAAGTAAGTTTTTGACTTTTTAACGATTGTTGTATGTTTAACATAAGCTTTACATATTTTTTAGAGTACTTTTTTATCAATATTATTAATGGATTAAATATTAATTCTCATAATAAAGCTCTTAATAATTTGTCCATAAAATTAATATTTGCTGGTATTTTATAATGTTACTAGAAAGGCAGGCAAACTCCGCTAATGCGGAGTTTGACCTTTCTCTCGGGCTTTTGGCCCTCGGGCCGCGCTGCGCGCGGCCCGAGCACCGCTCCGCGGTGCTTTCCTCGCTGGTTAGTAGATAAACACCCTGTACTTTGATTTTTAAACACCCTGTATATAAAAGTATGAGGAGAATGTTTTTCAAAAAAGACTAGGCCCCGCTCGAGAAAAGAATAAGAAAAGTTTCTTCCAAACTTCCAAAAAGGCATCTGGTTAGTAAATATAAAATTTTTCTCCAAAGACTACGTAGGTAAGGTAGAAATGGTAAAAAAAATAAATTAAGACATTTGCTTGATAAATATACAAATTTTCATTAAAATACTAGTAAATAAAGACAAAGCTAAAAGTGAAAAGAAATGAAACTGCCCTTAATTCTATAGAACATCTAGTATATGGATTTTTAAAAAAGCGACTTTTCTTCAAAAGATTTATAGAAATAATTAACAAAATGAATAAGGGAAAATCTGCTACACCTGTGTCAGTTTTATGGAACATCCTGTACAAAAATTGCAAGAAACACCTGGTTAGTAGGGTATAAGGTTTTTCATAAAAATATTACAGACTTCAGTACAAAATATAGAAAAGGAAAAAAACATTAAGGAAAGTTTCGTTCTATTGGTAATAAATACTCAGTATAAAAATTCAAAAAGACTGGTTAATAAGTATACAATTTTTCATTAAAAGACTTTAGTAAATAAAGACAAAGTTAAAAGTGAAAAGGAAAGAAATTGCACGTTTCAGATGTGGATCAATTTTATGGAACATCCAATACATATATGGATTTTCTAAAAAGCGGCTGGTCAGTAAATATACAACTTCAAAAGATTTCATGAAAAAATTAACAAAATGAATCAGAGAAAATCTTGTCCATCTGTGTCAGTTTTATGAAACATCCTGTACATATATAGCAAAAAACATTTGACACCGTGTGTAGAAATATCTATTTGAAAATTTAGGTAGGCAGTGAAATGAAATACTCATTAATAATGTTATTATTAGAATTTAGCTACAAGTTCCACATAATTTTTAATTAAATATATTATTTGTAGTTTTAAATCGTTAAGATAATGTCTTAAATCCAAAATCTTATGTATATGATGTAGATAAGCAAAAATTATTGTGTGAATTTTTCCAAAATCATATCAGTATCACTCAAAACACTGTGTATTTTTTTAAATAATATTTATTTTTAATATTTCCGTGAGAGATATTGACTTAAAAAAAGAAATATGAAATGGGAGTGATTTAAATGTGAAAACCGATAAATAAATTTCTGAAATCCACCTAGAAAATTGGAAATATCAGGAAAGTTGGTCAAAATTTGGAATATCAGTCGTTTGGGAATATGGAATTACAAATTATTTTAATTACTGCAAGGTTCTATAGAAAATGTTAATTATGTACAGCAAAAAATAATGAAAGATAAACTTCCTAAACGCATGTATTTAATATTTCTTGTTTTGAATATTTGGAGCTCATAATTTTCCTCCAATAACAAACAATACACATCACAAGAAATCTCACTTAAGTTTATTTACATTCACCCGCAGCTCCCGTTTTATAAACCGATAGAATCGCCGACCCAATTCGTACGTTTAAAAATAAATTCCCGAACTATAAAACCAAAATGTATTTTGATAAAACACACTCTCTCACAAGCCGGGACGAAACCGAAATCGAACTACATTTTATTCCTTCTTTTATGTGTCCATTCCCTTTATGAAGGCTTTGTTCGCGCACGGGAAACACATTAGAGAGCCAACACGTTGATTAATTCATCAAAACGTCGCTTCTCCCCTATAAAAGTGTGTAATTTGATTAATTCCAGGAATTCCGCAGCTGGAGAATTGTAACTGCTTACTTCTCTGTGCATTCTGTGCACACAAAACGCATAAAGACAATTGGAGAGTCGCGTCCAGGTGCTGTTTTAATAAATATGGAAATAATTTTTACTAAAGCATGATCAAAACGCGTTCGGGAGGGGTGAAACACAGGAAGGAGGGACTTAGGAGGGTCAAAGTATGATGTAATGTAAAGTATAGAAAAACAGTTAAAAAATGTGCGATGTGGATGATTCAATCAACAAAAAACAAAAAGAGGAAACATTTAAAAAGTCTAATTAGAAGTTTAAAATTTCTACCATTTTACTGGGTACACAATTGAAAACGTTTCTTAAAATTGTCAACAACACTATCAAGAATCAATATGAACGGTTTTAGTGGGATTAAGACTAATAATAAGCTAAAAAAAATACCTTTTTTAATTTTTTTTCGTTTAAAATATAAAATTAAAATTATCATTTTCTAGGTGAGACATTGAATATAATTGATATAACCGACAAGTATATGTCATCTTAAATGTCATTACTACTCAATTCCAAGCATTGCTATCTACTGACTAATCTATATGTGCTATGAAAGTTCGACTTGTTTCGAACTAGGCTAAACAACTACTCTGCGGGCTTTCAGCATTGACTTACACTTGCAATATCTAGTAACAGCTAAAGTCATTCGACGCAGAATCACCAAATTTGGACCAGTGTCAGTCATTAGTTCTCATCTGCTTGCTCTGAATACTTATTGGTGAAATAAAAAAATCTATAATCACAGTTCAAAGACATGCTCAAAAATGCAAAAAAAAAATTAAAAAATGACTTGCAACATTGAATTTTTCAGTAAAAAAAAAACAAATACTGATTACTTCATTCAGTTGTACCGAAAAAGTACAAAAAAACTGTCTCATTGTTTGACCCAAAACTTCATTTTTGTACAGTATGGCTATAAACATAAGTCGAATAGTGAATAAATAAAATAAATAATAATTTTCTTTCCGTAGGATCGATTAGTGTACTTATTTTTTTTTATTTTGATGAATTCATAGATATACAGTGTATCCAAGATAAGGATGGGATAGCATTAGGATCTAGGAAACGGTAAGAGATACGGGGTGGCTCAAATTAGAAAAAAGTTGTTTAAAAAGTTTTAAAATTCCGGATAGTTTCGGAGATATCCGGAAAAAACCCGAAATTTTGTTTAATTTTTTTTGGCTTTAATTGAAAACAAATTTTAAAATAAATTACGTATTTACAATGCCACTTTTTTCGCTCTACACAATTACGTCAACATTTTTGCAATCCGACGTTTCGTCTTTTTTTTCCTGAGTACGGCTCTGGAACGCTTTCAAAATATCTATTGGATGAAATCAGTATAAAAGTCAATGCATACCGCACAAAATGTCCAACAATTTTTTTACTACTATTAGCAATACTAATTAGAAATAATAAAATATTTCATAAATTCGTATTATTTTTTTACTAGGTACAACTTTTAAATTATTCATTAAAAAAAATTGTTGGATATTTTGTGCTGTATTGACTTTTATACTGTTATTACTTCCTCCAATAGATATTTTGAAAGCCTTCAGAATGGTAGCTAAAAACCTTTTTAAGCAATTACAATAGTAATATCATCTAATTCAGAATTAAAAATGACCTTAGATTTTGTCATAAAAATTGCAGCGACATACTTAAAAAAATTAATCTGACGATGGTCCCTCGACGACGAAACGTCGGATTGCAAAAATGTTGACGCCATAGGATAGAGCGAAAAAAATGGCATTTTAAAATTCGTATTCAAATAAAGCCAGAAAAAAAATAAAACGATTTTGCAAAATTTCGGATTTTCGGATTTCGCGTCAACAATAGACTTTGTAGTTAATACTTTGTATTGCTGAAATCTCAAATCATCCAGAGATAATTTGTCATTTGTACATTTGTAATTCGACTTAGATGTATATAGCAATACTGTACAAAAATAAAGATTTGGGTCAAACAATGAGACACAGTTTTTTTTTATATTTTTTTCCATAGAATTGAATGGTGTAATCAGTTTTTGAATGTTTTTTAATTTAAACAAATTATCAACAATTACTGAAAAATTCATTGTTGCAAGTGTTTTTCAATTTGTTTTGCATTTTGAAGCATGTTTTTGAACTGTGATTACAGATTTTTTTATTTGACCAAAAAGTATATGTCAGAACGAAAAAAATGAATACGATGATTTCGAAGTAGAGTTTTTCTTTGAAAAAAAGTGTTTCAGGCCGAAAAAAATGAATATCAGAAACTTCTTGATTTTTTTTATCTAAAAAAATGTGTAGTTATTTAATACACAAAAAGGTATACTTTCGCCAAGTTTCGTTATTTTTGGCGAAATTAGAAATAAAAAACGAAAAATCAGAAAAAAACTGCTTTTCGCATTTTTCTCGGAAATTTTGGGGTTATGTTAAAAAGTGACCTCTACAAAAGTTGTAGATTTTTGCATGATTTTTTGTATTACATACTTTTTTGTTTGACGTCAACTTTCGCCAGAAATCCCAATGATACAATTTTTCATAATTTTTCAACCCCCCAAATCAACCATCTGCCGCCCGTGCTCACGCATTTAATTTTTTTACGTTTACGTTTTTACCATTTCCACTTATAAAAGTCTAGGTAACATTTTTTTTTCTTCAAGTGTAATTTGGTTGGACTATAATAATAATACTTCCAATCTGATATTATTTTGACAATTTTTTTAAGTATTTTACGAAAATTCTCCAGTATTGTCAGTAAAGTGTAGTACGTTTGAAAAAGGAATACAAATGGAAATTAATATATTTATGAATAAAAAGTATTTTTGTATAATTCCAAAGAAAGTATGTATATTATTTTTCTATAGTAACATTTAATAATATTTTGGTATTGAATAATATAATCTAATATTAGTAGTAGAAAGTGGTAAGTATATTTTATGAAATTATTTATTAAAACACATTTGACCACAACATTAAGTTTATATTTAATTTTTTTTACAGAAATTAAAAAAAAATAAAATCTGATCCTGATATGCGCGATAACAGTTCTTTGTTACACCTGTGATTTTTACGCTTTTATTATATTAAATCATTGAACTATACTATAGTTTTACCCTCGGTTTTACCACATATGCAAATATGTCAATCGTTCTTGGTACCTATCCTGGTTGTAAATAATTGTATATACAAAATCAAATTACAATAAATAGATTTACTGGAAAATATCAATACAGTATCAATACGAGTATTTGTTAATTGACACTTGTTAACTGCAAAGTGTTAGCGAAAAGTAAAGAGATTTAAGAAGTTGTAGTCATCTTTAACGGTATTTTCCAAACTAGTTTGTTGACTCTACTTGACTTAAGTTTGTGTTTTATATAAAGATTTTACTATTTTCTACCTACAGGGTAGGAAAGTACAGACGGTCTATCTGAAGTTACGTGAGAGAGATAAAGTTAGCCATAGAAATCCATGCGATTTGTGAAATATTTAATGTTTTTTTTTTTATGTATTTGAACATCTTTATTTTAACAGAATTATGTGCTTAATTTTCTCCTTCACCTTCTTACACCAGAAAGCTTAAATTGTTGCTAATTAAAATCGCACTGAACAAGAACCATTATCTCGATCTAAGTAATCCTTCGAATTGAATGTTTTTGTTTTCTTGCATTTGCATCGTATGTGAATGCGTGGATAAACCGTCACAAAGGCATCTAGTTTCATAAAATAAATACGCTTCGGTTTCCAAAATTCGTCCTTAAAGATGCAGACCGTCAAACAAATCGCTATATCCAATAACGGCCATTACGCAAACGGCACCTGCCTTCGAGAAAAGTCAAAACGTCCTTGTTAACCGCCCATAAAGTTCGAAATTGATAAGGAATTCCTGAAGAACGTGTACATTACACGAAAACGTATACGGCTCGGCTATGTAAAAGCAGAAGTAAAACGTGTTGTGAATTTAATTTTCTCGGAATGGAAGTAATGCTTTCCCAAAATAAACGTCTGCAGCGGAATGTATGCAGATGCACGCGTTTCAGGTCCTAAAATATTACCGAATAACTTCCAGACGTCTTTATCATAAATAAAGTGATATTTTCAGTATGCCCCGCGTTATTGTTTTGTCATCGTAATGACATGGCATTGTTTCCCTCCGGGTAAACCTCATTGCTGGGTCGTTTGTTTTTAGTGGTTCTGAATGTATTCTTAAAACATACCGAATAGTCATATCTAAATGTTTTAACTATTTACATTCTGTTTTCGTTTTCAAAACAGAATAATTTTCGTTTTAAATTTTGTTTGTCCGAAATAATTATTTCTTAAATTAAGGAAATTATTCCTCAATCAGGATTTATTGTTTAATTAAAATGTAATTATACTGGGTGTCCCAGAATAACGTGTACAACGGAAGACCACAGGTTGNGTATAATTCCAAAGAAAGTATGTATATTATTTTTCTATAGTAACATTTAATAATATTTTGGTATTGAATAATATAATCTAATATTAGTAGTAGAAAGTGGTAAGTATATTTTATGAAATTATTTATTAAAACACATTTGACCACAACATTAAGTTTCTATTTAAATTTTTTTATAGAAATTTTAAAAAAATTGATGTAGATCTGATTCTGATATGTGCGATAACAGTTCTTTGTTACACCTGTGATTTTTACGCTTTTATTATATTAAATCATTGAACTGTAGTTTTACCACATACGCAAATATGTCGATCGTTCTTGGTACCTACCCTGGTTGTAAATAATTGTATATACAAAAACAAATTACAATAAATAGATTTGCTTGAAAAACTGGAAAATATCAATACAGTATCAATATTTGTTAATTGACACTTGTTAACTGCAAAGTGTTAGTGAAAAGTAAAGAGATTTAAGAAGTTGTAGTCATTTTTAAAGGTATTTTCCAAACTAATTTGTTGACTCTACTTGACTTAAGTTTGTGTTTTATATAAAGATTTTACTATTTTCTTCCCATATTCATGTGTACGTCTGCTATACCAAAATATAAAGTGTATTGTGAAATACACAAAATTTCAGAACGAATTAAAGAGCTAAACATCAATACAGATCAAGGGAAAATTAAAATAAAAATAATGATCAAATCCAACACTCGAGTTATATTAAATATTGAATTTAAAAAAAAAATTAAATTAAATCAAACCAAAGACAATACACTAGATGGATACTGGGAGATTAGAAATCAAACAGTAAATAATAAGTTATAAGCTATAAAAGATAAAATTTTGTAGAGAAAATTAATAGAATTTAAATGATCCGGACAAATGTCAAAATTAATAAACTTTTGTAAATTTAAAATATTAAAATTAAGAAATTTAATGCTAAAATAGCATGAAAGGATAGTTAATTTAATAAAGAATCACCTGAGCACATAAAATAACAAGATCCTAAATGTGTTAAAGTAAATTTTAAAAAGTACATAATATGTCGGTAACGATAAGGTAACGAAGGATAAAAATTTTAATATAACTTTGTGCCAGATAATAGAAAGTAATAAAATGTTAAGTTAACTATACCTTAAATGAAATTCCATAGGTAAAATAAGATTCACAA
>NW_019416481.1:2396885-2411522 GCF_000390285.2 Anoplophora glabripennis | reverse complement strand
AAAAAATAAAAAAAACTGTGTCTCATTGTTTGACCCAAAACTTCATTTTTGTACAGTATGGCTATAAACATAAGTCGAATAGTGAATAAATAAAATAAATAATAATTTTCTTTCCGTAGGATCGATTAGTGTACTTATTTTTTTTTATTTTGATGAATTCATAGATATACAGTGTATCCAAGATAAGGATGGGATAGCATTAGGATCTAGGAAACGGTAAGAGATACGGGGTGGCTCAAATTAGAAAAAAGTTGTTTAAAAAGTTTTAAAATTCCGGATAGTTTCGGAGATATCCGGAAAAAACCCGAAATTTTGTTTAATTTTTTTTGGCTTTAATTGAAAACAAATTTTAAAATAAATTACGTATTTACAATGCCACTTTTTTCGCTCTACACAATTACGTCAACATTTTTGCAATCCGACGTTTCGTCTTTTTTTTCCTGAGTACGGCTCTGGAACGCTTTCAAAATATCTATTGGATGAAATCAGTATAAAAGTCAATGCATACCGCACAAAATGTCCAACAATTTTTTTACTACTATTAGCAATACTAATTAGAAATAATAAAATATTTCATAAATTCGTATTATTTTTTTACTAGGTACAACTTTTAAATTATTGATTAAAACAAATTGTTGGATATTTTGTGCTGTATTGACTTTTATACTGTTATTACTTCCTCCAATAGATATTTTGAAAGCCTTCAGAATGGTAGCTAAAAACCTTTTTAAGCAATTACAATAGTAATATCATCTAATTCAGAATTAAAAATGACCTTAGATTTTGTCATAAAAATTGCAGCGACATACTTAAAAAAATTAATCTGACGATGGTCCCTCGACGACGAAACGTCGGATTGCAAAAATGTTGACGCCATAGGATAGAGCGAAAAAAATGGCATTTTAAAATTCGTATTCAAATAAAGCCAGAAAAAAAATAAAACGATTTTGCAAAATTTCGGATTTTCGGATTTCGCGTCAACAATAGACTTTGTAGTTAATACTTTGTATTGCTGAAATCTCAAATCATCCAGAGATAATTTGTCATTTGTACATTTGTAATTCGACTTAGATGTATATAGCAATACTGTACAAAAATAAAGATTTGGGTCAAACAATGAGACACAGTTTTTTTTTATATTTTTTTCCATAGAATTGAATGGTGTAATCAGTTTTTGAATGTTTTTTAATTTAAACAAATTATCAACAATTACTGAAAAATTCATTGTTGCAAGTGTTTTTCAATTTGTTTTGCATTTTGAAGCATGTTTTTGAACTGTGATTACAGATTTTTTTATTTGACCAAAAAGTATATGTCAGAACGAAAAAAATGAATACGATGATTTCGAAGTAGAGTTTTTCTTTGAAAAAAAGTGTTTCAGGCCGAAAAAAATGAATATCAGAAACTTCTTGATTTTTTTTATCTAAAAAAATGTGTAGTTATTTAATACACAAAAAGGTATACTTTCGCCAAGTTTCGTTATTTTTGGCGAAATTAGAAATAAAAAACGAAAAATCAGAAAAAAACTGCTTTTCGCATTTTTCTCGGAAATTTTGGGGTTATGTTAAAAAGTGACCTCTACAAAAGTTGTAGATTTTTGCATGATTTTTTGTATTACATACTTTTTTGTTTGACGTCAACTTTCGCCAGAAATCCCAATGATACAATTTTTCATAATTTTTCAACCCCCCAAATCAACCATCTGCCGCCCGTGCTCACGCATTTAATTTTTTTACGTTTACGTTTTTACCATTTCCACTTATAAAAGTCTAGGTAACATTTTTTTTTCTTCAAGTGTAATTTGGTTGGACTATAATAATAATACTTCCAATCTGATATTATTTTGACAATTTTTTTAAGTATTTTACGAAAATTCTCCAGTATTGTCAGTAAAGTGTAGTACGTTTGAAAAAGGAATACAAATGGAAATTAATATATTTATGAATAAAAAGTATTTTTGTATAATTCCAAAGAAAGTATGTATATTATTTTTCTACAGTAACATTTAATAATATTTTGGTATTGAATAATATAATCTAATATTAGTAGTAGAAAGTGGTAAGTATATTTTATGAAATTATTTATTAAAACACATTTGACCACAACATTAAGTTTATATTTAATTTTTTTTACAGAAATTAAAAAAAAATAAAATCTGATCCTGATATGCGCGATAACAGTTCTTTGTTACACCTGTGATTTTTACGCTTTTATTATATTAAATCATTGAACTATACTATAGTTTTACCCTCGGTTTTACCACATATGCAAATATGTCAATCGTTCTTGGTACCTATCCTGGTTGTAAATAATTGTATATACAAAATCAAATTACAATAAATAGATTTACTGGAAAATATCAATACAGTATCAATACGAGTATTTGTTAATTGACACTTGTTAACTGCAAAGTGTTAGCGAAAAGTAAAGAGATTTAAGAAGTTGTAGTCATCTTTAACGGTATTTTCCAAACTAGTTTGTTGACTCTACTTGACTTAAGTTTGTGTTTTATATAAAGATTTTACTATTTTCTACCTACAGGGTAGGAAAGTACAGACGGTCTATCTGAAGTTACGTGAGAGAGATAAAGTTAGCCATAGAAATCCATGCGATTTGTGAAATATTTAATGTTTTTTTTTTTATGTATTTGAACATCTCTATTTTAACAGAATTATGTGATTAATTTTCTCCTTCACCTTCTTACACCAGAAAGCTTAAATTGTTGCTAATTAAAATCGCACTGAACAAGAACCATTATCTCGATCTAAGTAATCCTTCGAATTGAATGTTTTTGTTTTCTTGCATTTGCATCGTATGTGAATGCGTGGATAAACCGTCACAAAGGCATCTAGTTTCATAAAATAAATACGCTTCGGTTTCCAAAATTCGTCCTTAAAGATGCAGACCGTCAAACAAATCGCTATATCCAATAACGGCCATTACGCAAACGGCACCTGCCTTCGAGAAAAGTCAAAACGTCCTTGTTAACCGCCCATAAAGTTCGAAATTGATAAGGAATTCCTGAAGAACGTGTACATTACACGAAAACGTATACGGCTCGGCTATGTAAAAGCAGAAGTAAAACGTGTTGTGAATTTAATTTTCTCGGAATGGAAGTAATGCTTTCCCAAAATAAACGTCTGCAGCGGAATGTATGCAGATGCACGCGTTTCAGGTCCTAAAATATTACCGAATAACTTCCAGACGTCTTTATCATAAAGTGATATTTTCAGTATGCCCCGCGTTATTGTTTTGTCATCGTAATGACATGGCATTGTTTCCCTCCGGGTAAACCTCATTGCTGGGTCGTTTGTTTTTAGTGGTTCTGAATGTATTCTTAAAACATACCGAATAGTCATATCTAAATGTTTTAACTATTTACATTCTGTTTTCGTTTTCAAAACAGAATAATTTTCGTTTTAAATTTTGTTTGTCCGAAATAATTATTTCTTAAATTAAGGAAATTATTCCTCAATCAGGATTTATTGTTTAATTAAAATGTAATTATACTGGGTGTCCCAGAATAACGTGTACAACGGAAGACCACAGATTGGTGGACTCTAAGTAGGCAGACTTAGGCTAATTCGCTTCGTTTGGCCGCTAGATGGCTGCTAAGTTTATGAAAATTTTTTGAATTTTGTAAATAACTCGAATATGTGTCGGGTATTTAAGAACGTATGAGGTGTTGCCTACCCTATAGGGCTGGTGGCAGGGACTGCTTGCTAGCCGGTCATGTTGGCTAACAAAAAAAACTAGGTAGTTACCCCTAAGAACTGGTGATAGCTAGACGTGTTGAAAACTTATTGTTAGTAAATAAATATATTGTACCGAGAGTGACAAATAAAGTAATGCAGTCCACAATAGCGTGAGGTGTTAATTATACTAGTTAGGGTCTCACACAAAACAAAATCGGAAGAGAGAAAAATTCAAGCCCAGTAAATTGGCTGGGCTATACAATATGTATTATTCGATTTTGATTATCTTTGGGGTTTGGACTTTTGCTTTCAATCTACACATATTGGTGTTATACAGAGTGTTTTTCAATCCCTACACAATTGATGTAAGGTGATAATATCCGTTCATAACTTTTTCCTCCTCCGGGAATAATGACAGTTATTTTTTATCCAAAATTACAATCAACCTACAAAATCAGAACCTACTAGCACTTTGTTAAGTATTGTAATATGGGCGGCAAGATAATGCATACATTTAAAAAATATTTTTTGTACCCAAACCGCTCATCTAATCAAAATTCTACATACGTCCCAAAAACCTCTAAATGATATCACCTATCAAATAAAAAATAGTTGTCATTATTGGCCGAAAGGGGCAAATTTTATGAACGGATATTACCATCATACATCAATTTTATAGGAGTTGTGAGTTTTAAAAAACACTCTGTATAACGTCAAAATATGTAGATTGACAGCAAAAGTCCACACGCCAAAAATAATCAAAATCAAATAATACGTATCCGAAACTTAAAAAAATTTCACGAACTTTGAGGCCATCTAGCAGCCAAACGAAGCGATTTCGGATGTGGGTGAATTAGCCTAAATCTGCATATTTTGAGTCCACGAATCTGTGGTCTTTCGTTGTACACGTTATTCTGGGACACCCTGTATATACTGGGTGTTCCTAAATAAGTGTCGCAACGGAAAACTGTAAATTCCTCTGGAAAAAGAAACATTTTTTTCCCTCTTTCATTTTTCTCTCCGGGCTTTCGTTTTCGAGATACACGGTGTCAAAACTTTAATTTTTTTTTAGTTTTTCGCCAATATCTTAGGAATCGTTTGAACTACAGGACTGAGCTTTTGTACACACATTACCACTATTAATAGCTACTTTTTCGCACCCTTCTCGAATTCATTGGACGTGCCAGTGGTGGAGATTTTAAGGTATCGTAAGGGTTTTTCCCCCCCTAAATTTTACGCCACTGGAAAAATTGACTTTTGATAGCAAATTTTAAAGCGCCAATGAATTTTACACAATAAGAGTTCTCTTGGTTCATTGCTCTAAAGTCAACCGTTTTCAAGAAAAATGACTTTTTATGAACAAAAGCAAACATTTTTGCTAACGTTCCATGTCAATACTATCGAAAAGTTGACCGATAGAGGTGAAGCCGCAGCGGCAGAAAGAAACATGATTAGAAGATGTAATGCGTGCATTCAAGCCAACGGACGTAATTTTGAACAGTTTCTGTAAATTTTACTCGCCAAATTGATAAAAAAAAGTTAAAATCCTATCTGTTGTTAAATTTCGTTAAAATTGTTAATTATTACTACCTATTTTTTGAATTACAAAAGATTTTCGAAACGTTAGCAAAATGTTTGCTTTTGTTCATAAAAAGTCATTTTTCTTGAAAACGGTTGACTTTAGAGCAATGAACCAAGAGAACTCTTATTGTGTAAAATTCATTGGCGCTTTAGAATTTGCTGTCAAAAGTCTATTTTTCCAGTGGCGTAAAATTTAGGGGGGGGGGGAAAAACCCTTACGATACCTTAAAATCTCCACCACTGGCACGTCCAATGAATTCGAGAAGGGTGCGAAAAAGTAGCTATTAATAGTGGTAATGTGTGCACAAAAGCTCAGTCCTGCAGTTCAAACGATTCCTAAGATATTGGCGAAAAACTAAAAAAAAAAATAAAGTTTTGACACCGTGTATCTCGAAAACGAAAGCCCAGAGAGAAAAACGGAAGAGGAAAAAAATGTTTCTCTTATCAAGAGGAATTTACAGTTTTCCGTTGCGACACTTATTTAGGAACACCCTGTATACAATAAATTGAACTAAATAAAATTAAAATATCTTCACTTAAACAAATAAATATTGGTGGAAGAAGAATTTCCTTAATTAAAGGTTGTGAATATGATTGACATAATTGGTATAACTCGACGGATATAATTATTAATTAATCATAAGTATTAGCTCAGAGATCCAAGATTTGCGCGATAGAGAAATTTCCTAAAATATTTTAATCTGTGAAGTACAATTTTTTGAAAACAATCTAATTTTCAGTTAAATTAATTCGATTCCTAAGAATTTGACTAACTGGAATATCGTATTTGTATGCATGGTTTCTCATAGAAGATTATTAATCCGACATACTTTTTATTTTTGCCTTAAAAAAAATTTCCATAAGTTGTATGTCAGAAAACCTCAAAAATTCATTTTGGAAAAACACAGCTCCACAAAATAAAGAAGTGGGAAGTCCAAAAGATAAGACCATGGTATAGTCTTTCCCGAAGTCAGTTAAACACGTATAAAAACGCCCAGCAATAAAATTTAATGAGTTTCGTAGGCGGCCCTAAAAAAGTTTTCTGCTAAAGGTAAAAAATTATCATAATTTGTATATGATGTGTAGAAATTTTCTATTATATGTTCATTTGGCCAAGAACATATTTTAATTATTGTCCTCAAACAATTTTATTAAATTGAATTAAAATGAATTTTTGTTATGGCATATCAGAAAACATTTACATTTTCATTAAAATATATTACTGCTCGACATTGCTACACTGCACTGCTAGGCAATTTGTCAACAACTGAAATTTATGACCGGTAGCCCTGTGTGGCTGTGTTTATTCGCCGTTTATCCGCGCACGCATTCTTCAACTGGTCGTTTACATTTCTACACCTTCCACGTTTGTATGGCTAAATAAATATGGGAACAAGTTTTTCAAATATTGCAATGCCAAGTTGTTGCGCAGCAACCGAACCTGGTGCATACTGCTGAGCTCTGTAGTCTTCAATTGAGATCGGAAAGACTGTAGTATGTGTGTTTGGGGTCGCTGAATCGGAATCCGGTGTCCGTTTGACCCGATTAGCTGTGATTGAAGGTCAGCTGAAGGTCAAATGTAGAGTATCAATTGCCAAACAAAGTGAACCTACACATCTTTTGGGGTAGATAGGGATGTAATAATTCTTCCCGTAGTACACGCCACACGGTACTTTTATTTTTATACGCCGATTAAGTAATACTGCAACAAAACGCACGTGCACAAGATGCACAAGGTCGGCTTTATATTTATGGTTAATTTTCTCGAAAACAGAAGCATTTAGACCATCAGTTATTTAATAAAAGTTGCTCATTTTTGTGCCCTCTGTCACCCTTTTCAAGGAACGTACTTAGTTCAGAAACACCCTGTATAGGCGCGGTGATATAATTTTACACGTGCATAGAGCGATTGTGGTCATAAAAATTCCCGTGTAATACTTTGTTAGAAATGTAGTGTCAATTTCTATGTTTATTGTTATTATTATTTATTTTTTGATTAAACTGTTTGTACAGTATAAAGTAATGAAGGAAAAGTATCAATAAAAGTATACAAGATGCATGGATAAAGCCTCTATAAATCTCTAAAAGATATACATGCGGAATAAAAGGCAATAATTCCGTTGTTTTCAGAGGTAAACGCTCTAAAAATTTATTCCTCTCCTCGCTATATTCCCGTTCCTAATGGTTGTTGAATTCACTCCATCAATAACAAAGTTTCATAAGTTGAAGCGTCTCAGTTCTGTTCTTATTGGATTACTCCGGAGCTCTGGAAAATAAAACATTTTTAAACTAAAATCCTGCCTCTATCAAGTCCTCTTTTTATATATAAACACAAAGTAGAAGTTATCAATTATTAATTTCTAAACTTTCCCGTGCGACACTTTAAATTTTCAACTTTCGGGAGAGCAAAGTACACTAATTTATTTTATATCGCTAAACGGCGGAGCGACTTGGCACGGTTCTCCGTTCTTTTCGCCTAATGATGTACAAAAGGAGAACCGAAACTCCGTGTGTATGACACAGAAGTATGCATTTACTTGTTGGAGATATAGAGGAGACAAAGGCTTATATACGTTTGTATTTCGAATTGAATTCTGCTCTAAAGATAATTTAGAGCGGATCGCCGTCGAGCGGAAAATTTACTACGATACTAAATTAAATTTCTATGGCGACGTTTCGCAGCTACGGGCCAACTTCCACAAAATTCGGATCTCTATGCGGAATTTCTTCCTCTTTATGATCATTATCTGTTAATCGAAATGTATCCATGCAAATTCTTAATACATGCACCAAATGTCTGATAAATTAACCAAATATAGAATTAACCAAGAATTACAAAACGTAATAATTAAAAATTAAAAAGTGTATTAAAAAGGACAAATATTAATTTGTTAAAAAAAAAAAATTCGCTTTTGACATTATTTCAAATTATAATATTTTCTAAAAGTTTAGAGTTTAGATAAATGTTATTATGTTATATGTATTAATAAAAGGTGTCCCAAGTAATTTTGATAGAAAACCCAGGTTTGTCATTAATAATAATAATAATAATAATAATAATAATAATAATATCTCTACTCCTCATTCTAATTACGAGAATTAGCCCAGAAGTCGGAGACTTGTGCGGGAGAGGAGGCGGCATATTATTATTACGCAGACCGCATTTGCGACTTATGTTGGTAGGCCCTAACCACCATTCAGTGCAGGAATGAGGGAAACCTGGAAAACCTCATTAATTAGGGGGGGTGGTCAAATGCCAACCGGTGTCAATCTCTCACATTGACCCAAGCCAACATTCTTCCACCCTACCATACCTGCACAGAGGGCGCCAATCCTCCGTACAAGTATAGATAATCTACGGTCACCGGCCGCGGGATTCGAAACCCGGGCAGTTCGACACATCGATTTAAGTACTGACGCCTTAAACCGTGCGGCTATCGACCGATATTAGAAATTGTAATTTTATTGATTCATAAAGTATGCAGTACAGGGTTATGTATATCGGATAAATGACCTTCACGCCTTGCTGGCACATACGCACTCTTATGTCGAAATTTTCCAAGACCGTTTTGTATAAATGCGGCTGAATTTCATTGATAGAGCGTTCAATTTCCTCCTTTAAGGCGTGGGCTTGTTGGCATAAATCTGTGACTAAGAAAACCTCAAAGAAAAAAGTCTAACGGCATTAAATCGCATGATCTGGGCGGCCAATTCTAATCACCGAAACGGGAAATTACACGACCAGAAAGTGAAAGTGCAGTAATTGAAGTGTTTCTCGGGCTCTATGACATGTGGCACCGTCTTGTTGAAACCCCATGTCGTCCACATCCATATCTTGCAATTTAGGCACAAAACACCGGATTATTATGTCACGATAGCGAACACCATTATCTGTTATCGCCTCACCAGTCGCATTTTCGAAGAATGGTCTGATGATGCTTCCAGACCAAAATCCGCATCAAACAGTGACACGTGGTGGATGCATTTGTTTCTCAATAATCACTCATAGATTTTCTGAACCCCAAATGCGACATTAACGAAGCCTTCAAGATGAAAACGAGCCTCATCGCTGAAGACGATTTTGTTCGAAAAATGAGCAATCACTTGTTGCTGTTTCATAATCCATTCAACGAACTCTCTCTGCGTTGCGTGGTCAGTAGACTTCAGTTCTTGAGTCAGTTGAACTTTGCAAGCATAAAGTACCGAATTGATGTTCCTGGACTCTCAGCAACACTCTCACGAACTGCTTCGACGTTTTGTGTTGAGAGACGGCCAGGTGTTTAAGATTACTAGTTGATCCCGTCTCCCTGAATTTTTCAAATGAATATCATTAGCGTGCCCAGATTTCCGCTATCGAAAAATATGTTTTACTTTCCTTAATAAGATTTTTTAGAACAAACTGTTTAGAATTTTTTTGAATTAGCTTAATTTAAAATAGAAAAGAAGAGTAAAAAATAACTACATCATATATGAAACATTTTACGCAATTTTTAAGGGCGTGTACGGAATGATAATTTAAAAAATAATGCAGAAAGAGGAACAATTGTACAATTATGTTTTTTTTGCAAATAATAGTATACCTACACAAGGTATTCGAGGTGATCGTTAAGTACATTCCGATTTTTGGGTTGGGTCCAGTAATCATATTTTGGTCTCAAGATTATTTGGTAGCATTTGTGTTCCTTTGTTTATACAAAAATTTTCAGTAATAGGCGAAATAATAAAATCTACAGCAGTTTTCATTCATGTACTAAACGCCTACTTCATACATGTTCAAAATCGAGTGTGCTTTGACAAAATGAAAATAATTGCTGTGTGTACAAACACAGCTGTTGTAGCGTTATATTTTTAACGATGCTTTTATGTATTGTTCAGTATATTTGATGCTGTTACAACTTTTCCATGAAAACGATCATTTAGAAATTAAGTATATAATGTATAAGTATTACAGGATGTTCCCATTAGACCGTTACATCTCAAGGAAGTTTGTTTCAGCTTGTTCATCGATATTTGTTCTATCCGAGGTTCTATCCTGACTTAAATGTCAAACCACTGTCTATCCTAAGATGTGTACTGTCATTAATCACTACTTATAACTTTGCAATAAATTTGCTTTCTCAAATTACCCCACCGTTTGCCACACTAGTGTAACCTAAAAAAAAAATTATCTTTGCCTGTCTAGTGCCTTGTTGTCATATCACTTCAGTTGGATTGATATTATGTACTTCACCTGAACTAGATCAGCGTCAGGGGTCATTGACATTGACATTCATAAACTAAACACAGTGCTTTAAAAAATTGTAACAAATACTTTACGTTTAATCTTAAATAATTTAGAAGTACTTGAAATCTATGATATTAATAAGTTTTTTTATTATGTATATTTATAAAACAGCAGAAATGATTGTTTTAAAACAAAAGTTGGTATTATTGACAATTTGCATGGTATGCCTATCTACATATCCATACATCCAATGAAATCCCAAAAAACCCATAAACTCTGAAGCCATAACCAATAAAATCTTAACCCATAAACCCTAAGTCCATAAACCCACAGATACCATGAACCCTAAATCATTGCCCATATGCCCTTAACCCATAAAACAAACCTATTAATCCTTAGCCCATATCATAGTTAATTTATTAAAGAGACTGTGGTTTTAATATTAAGAACGTCTTCATACTAATTGTATTTTTAAACTAGCAACTGATTCAATAGAAATAGATTTAGAACAAGTGTCATAAAGTGTTTAGATCTGTATGGCTTTAGTGTATAAGTTCATGATTTATGGGTTTTGAATTGACAAGTTTTGAGTTGATGATAGGCATAAAGGATGTATGTTGCAGATTTATGGGTTTTAGATTAATGGGTATGGTATATGAGGTGAGAATTAATGGGTTTTTGTTTTATGGTTTAAGGAGATATAGAGAATCATGGGTTTGTGGACTTGAGGTTTATAGGTTAAGAGAATAGTTAATGGAACTTTGTTTTGTAGGTTAAAATCATATAGGGTTCCTGGGTTAAAGGTCTATGGGTTTATGGTTAAGATTTTATGGGTCTATGGGTTCACGTGTTCAAAATTAATGTTCGGCGGTACAAGATGGTATCGGGAGAACCCACTATTTATTTGATTAAAAAAAATAATAAATTCAGATTAGTATTCTGGAGAACACTCCTAAAAGCTGACGCCACGTAAATTTACACTTTGTATCTTGCTGAAAGTTTCGAAAAATTTGATTTGCGGTTAGAAGTTTTCGTTCATCCTACGGGAAACACGAACTAAACATTTCGAAACGAAAATTATTAATTGCCTATTTACTAACTAATATCTCACGGTTGTGAGCCGTATGTTAATAATACCCACGCCCACGCGCCGAAGATTTAACTCGTATACGCGGCTATCATATACATTCCGTCTTTGTATTAGAAAATTTAATGGGAAGCCCGCTCTTGCGTACCTGTTACCTTTGCCATTTGCCCGAAAATAAATACACTCACAATCCGAGCTATCTTCGGCGTTTCTGTTATCTCTCTAAACTCCATTAATTTAACTATGGCTAGGAGGTTCGTGCCCGTCATACTTATGGACTGCTCTCGTTGTTTTATTTCGGTAATAGGGGAGAGGGGGGTTTACTAACCTGGTTACTCCTAAATGGAACACATTCGGAGGAGGTCTACTTAGCGCCGGACAATTTTTTGTAACAAGAATTGATGGGACGTACATAACAGTCTTTCTTTGCTTTATATGTACAGGGTGTCCATAATTGCTAGAGCTGAATTTCTCCTGGTGATCGGACTGCCTTAAATAAACAAAAAATTTTAAAAAACATCGATGGAGAACGTTTTTTTGTACATATTCATATCAAAATGATCTAAAAAATCTACACATACAGACAAATTAACTAAGAAATAAAGTTATTCAGAGACAGACAGAGTCTTTTCGAAGTCAGTTGAACATGTAAAAAAACGCCTGGCATCAAAATTTAATGACTTTCATAGGCGTCCCTAAAAAAGTTTTCTGCTAAAGGTAAAAATTTATAATTGTATATAAAGTGTAGAAAATTTCTATTATATGTTCATTTAGCCGACAACATATTTTAATTATTTATGTCCTCAAACAATTTTATTATCGATGGCAAATTTCGTTTTGTTCCGTTTCAAAATGTAATAATATTATTTCTCCCTTTCGAAATCGAAATATCAACGATTAATAGAAGGAGCCTATAATAAATTAAACTTACCTGAATCACACCAAATTTTGCATTGCTGCACTGCACTGCTGGGCAATTTGTCAACCATTTGTCAACAGCTGAGATTGCCCAGTGGTCCAATGCGTCTGTGTTTGTATTTCGTTTGCCTGCGCTCGCATTCTTCAACGGGGCGTATACATTTCTTCCACCTCCACTTTCAACCTCTTGGTTCTTCAATTGATATTGGAAAGACTATAAAACTGGAAAAACTGGAATACGTAGGTAAAATATTATCTTTCTTAATTGTCTTAATATTATTTATTAATCTTAATAAATGCTTATTTAGAACTTTAAAATGTAGGATGTTTTACACAACAAATATTTTAAATATGTTAATAATTTGAATAAATTAAAATTAATATAAATTTGCTCAAGATATTAAATGTCTAGATGGTCTGTTTATTTTGAAATGCGAGTAAGGTATATAATTAATTTATTATTATAATTGTTAATTATTAAGATCAAAGAAAAGCATAATTTCCACCGTCCCACTTTAAAGCTCTTTTATTATGCCCACTCTTTTATTATGGACCTTCAAAAAAGTTATATAATTAGATATCCTTATTTTTTATGTTCTAAAATATTTAGACAATAATTTAAGACCACTCTGCGTAACTTGCTATGGAGGGATTGTTATAAAAGCAAAATACTCTACATACTAATGAAATATTTATCTATTATTTTTAATTTATAAATATTTATATTTATTTATTAATTATATGCATTATATGAATCTTAAATTTCTACATATACAGGGTGTATCAAAAGCACTCAAACCACCGATGGCTTTTCGGAATTGAATCCTATCAAAACAAATTTCAAATAAAAGTTACAAAGTATCAAGAAACCAACATGATGGTGACCTTGGTTTTGACCTTGATCCGAAGATTCAGGGTCAAACCAAGGTCAACTCGAAATTGTTAAATGAAAAATCGTATTTTTTATGCCAGCAATTGACAGCGGCTAACTTTGCGTCCGAATATGGGTCGCAATTTTTTTCGTTATGGCCTTGCAAGTCAATTAAAGGTCAAACTCATTTTTCTTCGAACAAAAATGTTATATTTGCAGGATTTTGATATTAGATGGTGACCTTGGATTTGACCTACCACTGATTAGACTCCAGAATGGCATTTTATCAAATTTTAATCTTAACGATATGTTAAATTTCAAAATGGTCATCATGCTAATAGTTTTAGTCAAGTACTTACGTCTATACATTCTATTACTTTTAATATCCATTATTTTTTGTGAAAATTGGCCAGACCTTAAAATGACCTGCATGAACATCCTGGAAAAATTCTTTGATCCGATATTCCGACATATAATTTGGTGCTGTGTAGGTTGCTGGCATAAAAAATAGCGCATTCCATTTGTTATTAAGTTGACTTCAGTTTGACCTTGCAACTTGTGAAGGACAAATCCAAGCAGGTCACCACCTAATTTGTCATTCAGAATCCAAGACTGCTTGAAACATTTTATTACACAATTCGATCTGGTCGAATTATTAAAAAAAAAATAAGTTTGATCCAAAAGGGCATACCAGAAAAAAACGTGTTAATTTATACCAGACTTTTTTTTATTAACTTAAAAAATAGAAAATAAACACCATAAGGGAAGTTTTATGTCCTTAACTTTACCGTTAAATAATTATTGTTTTTAAATCTTGAATTAAAATTATTCCTCCTATACTGTTTGGAAGGTAGCTGTAAAAAGCTGTTAGTCCAGTTGGTAGAGGTTCGGTCTATGTCAAACCTTGATAACCCGGAAATAACACACAGGCCTACTTTAAATGATGAGTACACTAACATGCTAATTTGCTGACAAAGTATTTTATCAGGAAAAAAGTTATTAACAATTTAATCGTGAAAAAAAATTTGTTTAGTAGTTTTCTTTAAATAACTCAGCGGGATAACTTTGTACGAAAAAATGCTTAGGACATGATTTTGTTCGTAATAAAAATAGCTACAAAATGGCGGTGGTCCGATTAGGAAATTTGCAATAACAAAGCCGTGAGATTGAAAAAACGGTATAAAACGTCAATTTTTTAAAGTTGCTGTAAAAATGTCAATTATAAACAAAAAGTGATAAAACTTTCGAAAACTATAGATCA
>NW_019416481.1:2392628-2395545 GCF_000390285.2 Anoplophora glabripennis | reverse complement strand
ACAGTAATTCAGTGGAAAAACTGTATAAAGTAATATTCCAGTGGGAATATAATGAAAATTTACATTTCCATTTCAATCATTTCATTCTCATTTTCACAGCAATTCAGTGGAAAAACTGTATAAAGTAATATTCCAGTGGGAATATAATGAAAATGTAAGACAGTAATTCAGTGGAAAAACTGTATAGAGTAATATTCCAGTGGGAATATAAGGAAACAAAATTCCAGTGGGAAATTTGTTTACTTGCAAATAATTTTGTAGACCAGTAGGTACCTACTATATGGTATTATTTGCAACAGGTCGGATTTCTTTCTTTTTAGAAGAAATCTAAAACAAAGGAAAACATTAGCGGAATACTTACTTGAGCTTTCCAAAAGATCTTTTTAACTTTCTTTTCTTTGATTTGCGATCTTCAGCCATTATATTTTGTAAGAACTAACACTTTTTAAACCTTTAATCACACACTATAATACGTCCTCTCAGAGCACACGAAAAAATTGTAATGACTATTGACGAGTGGCCGGGGCGATAGAGAACCGGGGACCCAGTGGCGGAGAGAATCGGCTTTAAACTTCGTGCTCCAGAGCTCAGAAAAAATTGCAACTACAAGTGTAATTATTGTAATTCTTCGAACGGCAATACTCATATAATTCCGATCAATTTTCCTTAAGGTAAGTCAATTGATCTTTTAATTATATGTTCATTTAGCCGACAACATATTTTAATTATTTATGTCCTCAAACAATTTTATTATATCGATGGCAAATTTCGTTTTGTTCCGTTTCAAAAGGTCTGCATGTAATAATATTATTTCTCCCTTTCGAAATCGAAATATCAACGATTAATAGAAGGAGCCTATAATAAATTAAACTTACCTGAATCACACCAAATTTTGCATTGCTGCACTGCACTGCTGGGCAATTTGTCAACCATTTGTCAACAGCTGAGATTGCCCAGTGGTCCAATGCGTCTGTGTTTGTATTTCGTTTGCCTGCGCTCGCATTCTTCAACGGGGCGTATACATTTCTTCCACCTCCACTTTCAACCTCTTGGTTCTTCAATTGATATCGGAAAGACTATAAAACTGGAAAAACTGGAATACGTAGGTAAAATATTCTCTTTCTTAATTGTCTTAATATTATTTATTAATCTTAATAAATGCTTATTTAGAACTTTAAAATGTAGGATGTTTTACACAACAAATATTTTAAATATGTTAATAATTTGAATAAATTAAAATTAATATAAATTTGCTCAAGATATTAAATGTCTAGATGGTCTGTTTATTTTGAAATGCGAGTAAGGTATATAATTAATTTATTATTATAATTGTTAATTATTAAGATCAAAGAAAAGCATAATTTCCACCGTCCCACTTTAAAGCTCTTTTATTATGCCCACTCTTTTATTATGGACCTTCAAAAAAGTTATATAATTAGATATCCTTATTTTTTATGTTCTAAAATATTTAGACAATAATTTAAGACCACTCTGCGTAACTTGCTATGGAGGGATTGTTATAAAAGCAAAATACTCTACATACTAATGAAATATTTATCTATTATTTTTAATTTATAAATATTTATATTTATTTATTAATTATATGCATTATATGAATCTTAAATTTCTACATATACAGGGTGTATCAAAAGCACTCAAACCACCGATGGCTTTTCGGAATTGAATCCTATCAAAACAAATTTCAAATAAAAGTTACAAAGTATCAAGAAACCAACATGATGGTGACCTTGGTTTTGACCTTGATCCGAAGATTCAGGGTCAAACCAAGGTCAACTCGAAATTGTTAAATGAAACATCGTATTTTTTATGCCAGCAATTGACAGCGGCTAACTTTGCGTCCGAATATGGGTCGCAATTTTTTTCGTTATGTCCTTGCAAGTCAATTAAAGGTCAAACTCATTTTTCTTCGAACAAAAATGTTATATTTGCAGGATTTTGATATTAGATGGTGACCTTGGATTTGACCTACCACTGATTAGACTCCAGAATGGCATTTTATCAAATTTTAATCTTAACGATATGTTAAATTTCAAAATGGTCATCATGCTAATAGTTTTAGTCAAGTACTTACGTCTATACATTCTATTACTTTTAATATCCATTATTTTTTGTGAAAATTGGCCAGACCTTAAAATGACCTGCATGAACATCCTGGAAAAATTCTTTGATCCGATATTCCGACATATAATTTGGTGCTGTGTAGGTTGCTGGCATAAAAAATAGCGCATTCCATTTGTTATTAAGTTGACTTCAGTTTGACCTTGCAACTTGTGAAGGACAAATCCAAGCAGGTCACCACCTAATTTGTCATTCAGAATCCAAGACTGCTTGAAACATTTTATTACACAATTCGATCTGGTCGAATTATTAAAAAAAAAATAAGTTTGATCCAAAAGGGCATACCAGAAAAAAACGTGTTAATTTATACCAGACTTTTTTTTATTAACTTAAAAAATAGAAAATAAACACCATAAGGGAAGTTTTATGTCCTTAACTTTACCGTTAAATAATTATTGTTTTTGTCTTGAATTAAAATTATTTCTCCTATACTGTTTGGAAGGTAGCTGTAAAAAGCTGTTAGTCCAGTTGGTAGAGGTTCGGTCTGTGTCAAACCTTGATAACCCGGAAATAACACACAGGCCTACTTTAAATGATGAGTACACTAACATGCTAATTTGCTGACAAAGTATTTTATCAGGAAAAAAGTTATTAACAATTTAATCGTGAAAAAATTTTTTTTAGTAGTTTTCTTTAAATAACTCAGCGGGATGACTTTGTACGAAAAAATGCTTAGGACATGATTTTGTTCGTAATAAAAATAGCTACAAAATGGCGGTGGTCCGATTACGAAATTTGCAATAACAAAGCCGTGAGATTGAAAAAACGGTATAAAACG
>NW_019416481.1:2205680-2389362 GCF_000390285.2 Anoplophora glabripennis | reverse complement strand
AGCGTGTTCAACTTCTCTACGGTCTCCACAGAAATTGTAAAGCATGCAATTAATAACTTAAAAAATAAAAAATCAAAGGATGTTTATGACATATGTACTGAAATAATTAAATCAATACAACCTGCAATTTTAAAACCTCTATCAGCCTTAATTAATATCAGTATCTCTCAAAATGTATTTCCTAATTGCTTAAAAATTTCTAAGGTAGTCCCAATATACAAAAAAGGGAACTATAATGATCCATCTAACTACAGACCCATTTCTGTCATCCCCTATTTTGCAAAGATCTTTGAAAGTATCTTAAAGAATCAGATAGTCAATTATTTTGAGAGAGAAAATCTTTTTAATAATAATCAATTTGGTTTCAGAAACAGTCTTTCAACAACTCTAGCCATTGAGAAACTGACTAGTGTTATAAATTCTGGCTTTGAGCAAAGACAATTTATGTGTTCACAATTTTTAGACCTTACCAAAGCTTTTGACTGTGTGTCCTATGAAACTCTTACAAATAAATTGCATTACTATGGCTTTACAATTCAGAGTACCGATTTAATAACATCATATCTTACCAATAGGCAACAATATGTAACCCAAAACAATGACAGGTCTACTTATCTCACTCTTAGTGCAGGAGTACCACAGGGGTCTGTGCTTGGGCCTGTACTATTCCTGATTTACGTGAATGATTTGTCACGTTCCATTGATAATTCTTTGTTAACTATTCAGTTTGCAGATGACACTAATATCACGGGTCAAGGGCTTGAACTGACCGAGCTCCTAGATCGAACCAAACAAGCCGAGTTAATGATGCAGGATTGGTTTCTTTCGAATCATCTAAGCCTAAATAGAGCTAAGACAGAAACCATGATATTTAGTTTGCGGGATATTGATCTCTTGGAAAATCCGAAATCTGTCAAATTTCTGGGAGTATATCTAGACCCTAAGCTATTATGGAATCACCATACAACGCATGTTTGCAACAAATTATCAAAAAACCTGTATTTGCTACGTAATTTGACTCATCAAGTATCAGTACCAACTTTGGTTACAGCATACCATGGCCTCATTCATTCTGTTTTATCTTATGCCATACTAATATGGGGTCATGCTACTTCAGCTTGTAGTGTATTCAACTTGCAAAGAAAAGCTATAAGAATAATATCAGGACTTAAATACAGAGATGACTGTAGACAGCAATTTATTTTGTTGAAAATTCTAACACTCCCTTGTGTATATATATTACAGTGTTTGCTGTATGTAAAGAGTCATATCGTAATGTATCCAGCTCGTAGTGAAATTCACTGTCACGGTACTAGATATAAAGACATGCTTAACAATACGTACCTGAGGCTTGGTAGAACAAGAAATGGAACAGCATACTGGGGTGTTAAATTGTATAACGTTTTACCACATGAAATAAAAACTTTAGTTTTCCCTTTCTTTGTTTTTTGACTTGTGTAAATACTTTTGTATACCTAGCACCAATAAACTAAACTAAAACTAAACTGAAATGTCACCAACAGTAACTTTTCGGCCTCTGCCTACTGGACTATGTCACATTTAAGATAGACTTGACACACATTTGGTAAATAAACTGATAGAAATTAATACCTATCGTAATGTATTAATTACGATTACTTATTTAACTAATACGTAATAGAAAATTATCATGATTTTCGATCGTCGACGGTTCGCATTTTGAAAGCCATTACGTGAAAGTATTTTATTATCATTCCTGTTGGTAGTGTATTACTTATTAAAATTGCTATTTCTCCATAAAGGGAACGGGGTCGTTTCCCCAACCCTCCCACCTCACGCCGGAGCGACGGTCGATAAAAGGGGAGGATTTAGCCTGACTAAATACACTTTACGGAAAACTAATAAATTTTCAGTCTACACAAGCCGAGCAGGTGTTTTTGTCAATTACTTTTCATATTAGCCTATTTTGTTATTTAGAATGCTAGTCATTAATTTACATAATTGAATTCCGAACCGGTTTTTAACGTGCTCCCAGTCATTTCGCTATCCTAGCGGAGCACTTCGACAGTCAGAAGTCGAATAATAAAAAAATTATGGAAATTATCATCATGTAAATAAACTTCTAGCCAAAATGATCGCACTGCTAAAAATGGACGCCAATTTCAAATTTTCCGCGAACTATTATCTAGTTTTGAAAATGTGAATTTCAGTTTTTATGAAAAAAATATTTTTTTATACAGGGTGTCCCATTTTAATGTACCAGGCCGCATAATTTGTTTAATTCGACATATAAAAAATTTTCCAATCTCAAATTTCCCGTGAACTATTATCTAGTTTTGACGATGTGAATTTCAGTTTTTATGCAAAAAATATTTTTTTATACAGGGTGTCCCATTTTAATGTACCAGGCCGCATAATTTTTTTAATTCGACATACAAAAAATAAAAGTTTTCAGGTTTGGAGGGGGTCAAATTATGGTAACCTTGAATTTGACCTTGAAGTTAATTATCAAGATCATTTCAAGGTCAACCTTGATCTTTTAAATGGAAACCCGTATTTTTTATTGTAGATTTGTATTCTGCGGGAAAAAGTACGTAACATTAGTATGAAACATTTTTTTGAAAATGCGTCGTTCTCTAGCTAGAGTGAGATATTTTAACTGTTCCATTTTAATTATCAGGCCAATCTCAGGAAATTAGCAGGATGGTGAAAAATATTTCCAATAAAAGTTGTCGGGTTTCGGAAGGATCAAATTACCTTGACTTTGAAAGTAACCTTAGACTCAATTGTTGAGGTCATTTCAAAATCAACCTTGTTTTTTTAATGGAAACCCATATTTTTATTACAGTTTCGTATTCTACGGGAAAAATCGTAACTTTTGTATGAAACAATTTTCTTGAAAAGGCTTCCTGTAGTAAAACTATGGGTTCCTATTTAAAAAATCAAGGTTGACCTTGAATTGACCTTGATAATTGACTTTAAGGTTAATTTTAAGGTCACGGTAATTTCATCCCCCCGAAACCTGACAACTTTTGTCGGAAATATTTCACCATCCTGTTTTTTTCTTGAAATATTAGCCTGAGGATTAAAATGGAACAGTAAAAGTATAGCGCACTCTGGCGAGAGAACGAAGCATGTTCAAAAAAAGTTTCATATAAAGTTACGTATTTTTTCCCGTAGAATACGATTCTTCAATAAAAAATATGTGCTTCCAGTTAAAAAATCAAGGTTGACCTTGAAATTACCTTGATAATTGACTTCAAGATCAAATTCAGTGTTACCATAATTTAACCCCCTCGAAACGTGATAACTGTTCGAAATATTTTTTTATAAAAGTCGAATTAAAAAAATTATGTGTCCTTTTACATTAAATTGGGACACCCTGTATATATGTAATGCAATCAAAGCCCTGAACACTGCTGATTCCCAAATAGATCTAGAGTTCGGGAGGTGCGGCTCTTAACAGAGTCGTACTCAGATTCATTGTAAGTTTTCATTGCAATCTTTGCCAGACTTTGTTCCGACTGTTTCATATTTTTATTTTTATTTTTTTTTTAACTGCTATAAGTTGTAATCACTGTGTGTATTTAAATATGTACATAGGGTGTTCCAATTTGTAGATATACAAGTCATTTATACAACAAGCAAAAAACAAATAAAGTCAAATATTTTAATAAACCCTAGAAAGACTCATATCTGGACACTACCAATTCTGCAATTCCTACTCTACTACAATTTTGTTTGGGGGTCAAATTTTGGAAAATTATATTGCAAATACTGGACACACTGAACGTTAGGAAGGCAGCGATAATAATTTTGGTCCGGATGGTAAATTTTGATGCTTCGAGCCGGATGATAATTTTGGTCCTTCGAGCCGGATAATATTTACATATCTTGCTTCATTATCATTGTTATTCAAATGCTTAAAAAAAATTGTTGTTAACTGCAATGATGATTTTAGTTTGCCAAAAAGTAATTGATTCGCAAAAATGTATAGTCACAAGATAAAGTCGTCGGCTATATTGTGATGTATGTTTGTTACTGCTGAATTTGAAAGAGAATTTTCTTTGCATACGTCTCGATTACTATTTTGTGGTTATCCTGTGTTTGTCGCAAAATTTTCAGGAATCAATTTAATTACGAAGAGTGATGCAGTGATTACCTCAGTCAATAATACCGAAAATAGCGCATGATTCCCACAACATATTTACATAATTATCATTCCATTAGTTCAGAATTAATGAATATTAATAATTATTTACTATTTATATCCGGTGCATATTTAGCGGAATGATATTCGTATTTTATAAAATACAACGAAACAATTTTATCGTAAATTCGCTATATTTAAATAATATTTCAAAATAAATTAGTTGTTAAATAGTTAACGATGAAAAGTGTATATTTCCCATTTGTCGGACATTAAAATATTGACATTTCATTTCATTTAATCATACCTACTGCATGATAGAATCGATACACAGTACCTATCGTCCATATACCTCTAAGTGATTGATATATTGGATAATATCCCTTTTTTAGGTACATATTATATTTTAATGTTACATACCAGATTGTATTGGAAAATAAAATACTGCAAATATTTACCCAAACTTATTGTTTATTGCAAATAAACCCGACTAAATGGGAAATGTTATTTTCTATTTGTAAAATATTCGCAGAAAATATTTTCAACGGTAATATATTTCTTTTTTGTTTTAGGTAAGATTAACGCATAATTAAATCACCAGACAGTCCACTGTACAGGTAAATATAAAATATATTAACAATATCCTTTAGTGATGAGATTGCCCATTTACACCCTGTATAGTATGTTCAGTTGGTTAAATTTGCACAGTAAATAGAAATTATTTTTACAACTGACCGAAAATTGCCAAAACTGATACAAAACCAGATCCATATGTCCAGAATAATGAAAATCGACAAAATGCTGCAATAGATTTGCCAGAGGAAACGTTATTTGTAAACGTGAAAATTGCTAAATTATTGATAAAGTCGTTTTACATGTTGCCAAACACATTTGCCACCTTTCCAATATTTTCACTGAGGATTTGAATGTTATAAATTTATATATACACTAGCACAGATCCGTTTACAGTTTACTTGCATAAGATAAATCCTTTATCCGCGTAACATAAAAATATATTCCTGATGGTGGTAAATAAACCGAAACGTTATTTTAGCACAAATGTCCCACTTTTACCGTCAGTCTTCCGCTCACACATGGATTCATTCACCGTTTATGATTTTATGAAACCATGAATAACGTAATGAGTTTTCTATCAATGGTATTGATTGAAAATTTAATTAAAACACACACACGCCAAGCTCTAATTTTCTATATATACATTATATGGATAACTTTGTAAACAGTTCCAAGCAAAACTCTGGGGCACGGAATAATATTATTCTACGACGTTCAGACTGGTTGTTCTAGATTATATTTTGCGGTAATTGAAGTTTAAAGTTGAAATCGCATGTGTGTATTTTCTACGTTTTGTTTGCTTATTCTCCGGATCCCTTGAATCGTGCTCTTCTGCTTGGCACTGAAATTATCCAAGTGTGAATTCAAAATGTGCAGACGTATCAAAAGACATAAAGTTATATCAATTTTATTTTTATTTATAAATCTAAATAAAATCCTTTTACTGATATAAATACTGATCTAAATACTATTCTAAGTACTGATAGATCTAAATACGAATATATAATGATATCTATATCTAAATATCTATTCAAATCTAAATACTGGTATAGTAAATACTAAATTCTAAACTAAATACTTTATTTTTCCTTCTAAATCAAAATAAAATCCTTTTCCTGAACATTAATCTAAATAAAATAAATAAAATCCTTTTATTGATCTAAATATTGATATAAATACTGAACTAAATACTGATGCATCTAAATACCGATATCTAATGATATCTATGTCTAAATATCTATCTAAATCTAAATACTGATATATAATGATATCTACTGATATATCTAAATACTGATATATGTACTCAATATTTCAAAATACTGATATACTAAATACTAACCTAAATACTGATCTAAATACTTTATTTTTACTTCTAAATCAAAATAAAATCCTTTTACTGATCTAAATACTGATCTATATACTGATATAAATACTTATCTAAATACTGATACATCTAAATACGGATATCTAGTGATGTCTATATCTAAATATCTATCTAAATCTAAATACTGATTTCTAACGATATCTACTGATTTATCTAAATACTGATATACTCAATGTATCCAAATACTGATATACTAAATACTAATCTAAATACTGATATACTTAATATATCAAAACAGAGATTTACTAAATACTAATCTAAGTACTGATACATCTCAATACGGATATCTAATGATCTAAATATATATATATATATATATCTAAATTTAAATATCTATATCTAAATCTAAACACTGATATCTAATAATATCTAGTGATATATCTGAATGCTGATATACTAAATACTGATTTAAATACTAAGCTAAATGCTGACCTAAATACTGAATTGTTTATTATTTGAATTATTTTATGAAACAAATGTACCTATTATTAAAAATTTTAGCAGTTAATAAAGAAAATTTACTGATTTTATTTGTCCAAAATAACAAAACGTGACACGTATATATTTTTCTACATATGACTCAAATAAAATTGGAATCACACATAGGAATAAGAATTTAGAGAGAAAAAAACAAATATCAGTTATTTTAGCTTAAATTATATTATGAAACCATTTATATTTGCAACGAACATTTTATATTGTACAAAATAGAATTTTGGAAGAAAATAAATGAATAAGTATATGAGTATATGTCACAAATATCAACTTAAATGATGGAAAAATTTTCATTTTGACTACAAAGTAGAGGTGTGAACTTTTCCGATTAATTTAGTTTCCACGTGTATGTTTCTGATACATAGCACGTTTGTAATTTCAATTGTCATTTTAATGGAAAGTGGATACCAAGAGTAAAGTTATTAATAACCCAATAAATCTTATTAAAACATGAAATGTTACGCCTAGAGGCATAAACAACATCGGAATACAGAAACTGCTAATAAATAAATCGATGTTATCCCGAATATATATCTGTTTGTGTAGCTTTTGCTTTTTATTAGACGAGACCTTACTCAAAACCTGAAATGCCTACGAACTCAAATCAAATAAGCGATGATAATCAGACTTCTTTTTTATTGAATCTTGTTTACTTGATTACAAAATATACAAACTATACATAACTTTTTTGAGGTTAGTTTTCATTTCAGCTCTGAAGCCTCCTTGGATGGAAATAAACCGATTTAGAATTTAGATGAAGTCACTAGTACAATTTTTGTGCATCAGCAGGTTAAGCGCTGTTGCCACGTTGTGATGAAACTCCAATATTAATACTCGCTGTATTTTGAAATCTTACGCCCTTGTAATATACAACTTTTTTGTTCATTTATGATTACTCTATCTCATGCTCTATCTCAAGTAATGGCAGCCTGTATTAAAAATCTCATTCGTTTTAAATAATAAATTATTTAAAATAATTTCTTTTTTGCCGACTACTGTATTTTTACGAATTTGGAAGGTATGAACCAGTTTAATTAGATATAGATTTTTATTATTTATTGACTTGTAAAATTACTTTGTTTTCTTTAACAACGACATCAAAAGAAACGACGAAAAGCTAATTAAAATTTTAGATTGGTTATGAATATATTGTTAAAAGAATTGAAAACAAATTTAACTATCCATTCAAGTATATATTTTATATAATTAATTGCTATTCCACTGAAAAAATATTAAAAGTAAATAAACCTATTTCATATAAACAAGCTATTAAAAATTACAATTTCAAGATAGTGTTTTGACGTTTTTTAACATTAATTATTTCGCGGAATCTAATTACTTCTAACTGTAATGTTAGTAATTTCATAAATGGGTGGAAACACGTTCTACAGAATAGTTAAAATCTGTATTCTGAAAGCAGGGATATCCAGTCGTTTTTGTCTTTTTAATTGCAGTTCCCAACACAGAAAATAAACGCCGGCATCAAATTTATTTGGCAATTTTAGAGAAAGAGCCCCAGTAGCTCCGAACACATATTTATTTTGTTTTTGTTCTGTCTGATGTAGCGCAATTTACATAGTTATTCGGAATATTCTAAAGCGCTCCTCTACCCATTATGTATCGATTCGGTTTTCGTTTAAAATGCGTTTGTGTTACTCAAATTCGTGTCCAATTAATAGTTTGTTCAAGATGCTTCGAGTTAACTAAATATTTAAAGCTCTCGACTCGTCCAGGACCGGATTCAGAACCAAGCCTGAGAGGAAGGTAACTTTTTCCCCATCAAACAGGTCTTCGATTATATTAACATGCAATTTTATAGGGGTGCCGTAACGGGGTGTTAAGAACATTTTCTTATACAGGGTGTCTCAGCAATAAGTGACAGAATTTAAACAAGTATCTATTTCACTCATCAAAACAAATTTTTTCTTTATTAAATTTTTTCGAAAGCTCATGTTTTTGTCTCACATTAAAACAATGTTAACACTGCCTATGAATGAAAGAAATATGTATTTTAATAACGTATGCTAGTTTTTTACGTAATGATCACTATTTTAAACTGTTTAGCCAAATATCACTCGTACTGATCTATACACAGTATTATTTCTCTCTAAAACCATAAGAATAACAAGGACAAAGGTAGAAATTTCACCATCGGGAGCGAATTTTCGTGAATTTCTACTAGCATTAATTCACTACTAATTTTTATGTTTTTTTTTGTTCATTTTTAACTCAACTAAGCGTTTCGACCTACATACCAGTAGCGGATTACAAATTATTTTTGTTATCTTGAAGAATAAGAGTTAAAATGTTAAAATTGTTTTAAATATTACATGAAATTTTCGCTGTCTTTGGGATGCAAAGTTAAAATTAAAAATATATATAGGTTCAATTTTAAATGTATTTAAAGAGCGTTACAATTTATTGTGCATAAAAAGTCAAATTTAAATTAAATATTATGCATAATTTTTTAACAGAAAATTTATTGAGAATAACTAAAGTCACTTCATTTTGAACGGGAGATCAACTGTGCAGTGTTGCCGATGTTATTCAGAACTCTTAAACTTCTTAGATGTTGTAAGAAGGAAAAATTGGAAGGAATTGTCGTATTTTTATGTTCTTGAATGGAAATTTCTTGTTCTAAACTACTTGTAGTAAGTTGTACCTATGTGGATGGGAAGATTATGACAACTTTTGCTCGACCTACTGTCAACTAAAAGTATTTTGTAATAACTAACTGTTTAAGTACAACTTATTTTTCAATAATTAAGTACACGTTTATTTGTTAAAATTATTTTTTTTTGAGGAATTTAACAAATCTGCTTTTCACACAATTTTATTTTACTTTACATTTAACTTTCTGGAATTAATTTTTTAATTGTTTATGTTTTTTTTATTATAAAGTTAAAATTTTAGTTGAGATTACATTTTAATTCCCTCTTATAACCGTTATTATTTTTTAAACTATTTAATTTTTATTACTTATTTGTAGTTTGAGTTTTATTTTTTTAACGGGTTTTTTTATCACCTGTGAAAAAAAATTGATAAAATAAGCCTTGGCGTCAAAAGGATTAGTGTAATGTTATTTTTATGAAACTAGTTTTACATAATCAAATATCTCACAGTGAAAAAAAATATACAGGGTGATTCAGAACAGAAGAAAATTTTTTTAATGTATAAACGACTTACCAATACAATTTTGTAAAAAGAAATAAAAAACGGCAGTTCGAAAATGTTTTAAAAATACACTTCTGCACGGCACTGGAAACTATTCCACTGTAAAACCTGACCATGCGCAAGGCGAAGTATGCGGTCGGCGACTCGCACGGCGGCAAAGTGTAATAAAAAATAAACGGATAAGAATTGAAAGAAATAAATAAAATTTTATAACACCTTTTTTATATCAGCAAATTCAACTGCTTCTGACGCTATTATAATAAAATTCATTTGTGTTTTTAATGAATAAAATAATTTGACATACCTGATGTTACAACTGTTGAAAATTTTGTCCACCGACGTGTAAACACATTTGAGCCCGTCTTACCCAGTTTCTACGAACTAACACAAATGCTTCACCATAACACAAATGTTGTCTTGTTTCACCATAAATTAAAAAAATATGCATCAACTCCGAGTTGCTATATACGTAAGCTATTTTTGACACGTGAAAAACTAATGTAAACACTATCTCAAAAACGTTAATAATCGGATTTCAGTATTCGGAATCGCTTGGGGTCACGTGGAGAGATAGAGCGCATTGCGCATAGCTTAGAATGCGAATGACGCTGGAAACTACAGTAGCCCATCGATGTGAGGGTTAAAAATACTTTAATAATATTTTTCTCAGGAACTATAAAGGTTTTACAAAAATTTTTTTACGGTATTTACTCCATTTTTCTTGATACATCTTTTCCCAAATTTTTTTGTATATCATGCACTTCAATTTGACAGTTCTGAAAACGAAAACAGATTAATTTTCGAAACGTTAACAACTTCTTGAAAAAGGCAAAACTAGTTTCATAAAAATAACCCTTGACTAATCCTCCTTGCACACACACCACAATATCAAAATAAATATATTTAAAAAAAATAAAAGAATTTTAAATAATTTTCTTAACACATAACTTGGCAAGCTCATTTCTCGTCGGTTTTTACATGTTGCACCTCATTAAAAAATCGTTAAACTTTACGTAAACATTTGTAATTTTGAAAAATGACGAAAAAATGAAATAAAATATTCACACTCTTTTGTGTATATTTTTTGTATTAAAAAGGCGGTTAATGGTACAAAATTTTTCAATTAGAAAATGCATAGGTGTACGTTATAGGCGGTTTTGTTATTTCTATAAAAAATATTACAGCACCAAACCGTTACCAATCGAGTGTATATGTTGGACCATTTTTGTCCGACGCCGATTTATCACGATTGCTATAATTAATATAAGCCATTAATGATGTGTTCGCAATTAATCTTGAGGATGTAGTAGTAATCCGCGGCAACAACCCTAATTCCGTCGAAAACAAACACCGGTCCGCCCCTGGCGCGTTGGTTAACTCCATAAGCAGAAACACATAAATCTATACCTACTCTGTAGTTGGGAGATTGTAGCCTTGTTTCCAAACTCCATTTCGACGGAGCGGAGGGTGGCTTTTATTCCTTTACAGATGTAATTTATTTTATTACCCCCGCGATTTGGATTTTATAAATTTTCATTGTATAAAAAAGGGCTTTTTGCACCAATTGTTCGTCGGGATTTATTCTAACTTTGCCCTAATGTATTCGCATAACTCTTATAAAAAACTTTGCGGCTCGAGTGGGAGGCCGGAATATATAAATCTCTTATTTATTCGGAAGAATGTACTCATTCATCATTTGCGCCCGCGATTGGGATTATTGTTCAAATAAAATGGTGGAAAACGTGGTACTAAATATATTTCTGTACGCCTCTGTACTCTGTAGGCGTTCTAATGTTCCTAATTTTTTTATTTGTTAATACTCTTTTAATTAGTCTGAAAAAAATTAACTACGCTGAAATGGTGAAGAAAAGTAACTGTTCAAATTTCCCGCCGTTTCTTTAACAAAATTCCCTAGAACTGAGAATCCGATGTTTGTTCGAATTTGTCAAAACGTTATATATTCATTCCATTATCTCAAAAATTACATTGTAAGTGCGTATTTTTATTGTTTTAAAATGTTTAGTAATATTTAATTCTTTAATTACAATTTTATTTTCCCGATCCTAACCATTTTTAAGAGCAATATTCACGTTTGATATCATTTTTCAAATAAACTATATTGACAATCGATCTGATATTTTTACACGAGGCAGTTGGCATATTTATTAACAGATTTCAATGATTTTGAAAACTTTCTTACCATTTTTGTTTCGGTATCGAACCTCCTTAAGTAAACAACAAAAGGATAGTTCGTTATTTTCTAAACTTTGCTGCAATGAGCATCTTCTTGACGTGATAGATGGCAACATACTTCTCCGTAGATTTATCGTTTTCTACAAGTACTTTTTGCTCTACTCCATAACTAGAGACAGCCAATTTCAGTTTCCTTATAATATAGTTTTGTTTGGTAACAGAGATGTGTATTATTTTTCTTCTGGCACATACAAAAGACCATGTTTGAATAAATGTAATTTGAGTATATAAACATTTCTTTTACATTATTATTTTTCCAACCAGATTTAGTTATAGTTTCAAAAGTTTAACGACCTGTCGTGTTATGAAACTCGCTTATATCCGTCCGTATATCGTGTCAAAGTACGTACCTAGATTTTTAATAACACCCAATTCAAATGTAAAATGTTCAAGTTGGCACGAAAATGCCATGAAAAACAATTTCATAGCCAGGTTATTCGAATAGTGAAAACTTTTCTGGAGGAAGAAATTGTATTCATAAAAATAAGTTTGGGACGATGAAAATTCATATTAATATTTTGATATAGAAAGTTTTTCAATATCCAGGAGCTGATGAGTCGTTTGCTGAAGTAAAAAATTGCATATAGATGTTTCTCTTATTTATTTTAAATGGAGGAAGTTACCATTTCATGTACGGGGTGACCAAAAAATTAAAATTAAAAAAGTGAGTAAACTAATGTAATTTTTTCGGTTTCGAAAAAGTGACGCTTAGTGAAAGTCATTCCCAAAAGTTAATTAAGTTTTTAAATTAAACAATTGTAACCATATCCTAATCCTTGTTGGAAATGAATTTCAGAAACGAAGCATTTCCGGACAAAGGTATACAGGGTGTTAATTAAGTATGTACAATAAATTCAACAGACGGTTATTTGAGCGATTTTAAGACAAAAAGTTCATATAAACATTGGTCCGCAGATGCTTCGTTTTGAAGATACTGGGTGTTGAACTTTTGTAAAAAAAATGCTATTTCGTAAATAAATTAAATACCCTTTACCCAATTTTGTTGTAATTTGGCAGTGTTATTTGTAGTGTTAAGGGGCTAATTTAACCCGAACTTGATTAGATTTATTAAGTCCAGTGGCGTCCTAAACGGTACTTTAACGAATATGTTTGACAAAAAAATGTACGCTACTGACTTTTCTGTAATTTTTATATATTTTTTGCATTAAACAACTAAAAATACAACTTCTTTGCCTCTTGAATGTTTTTCGTATCTTGATTAATTTTTGTAGAAAAAAATAAAACCCACTTAATTGCAAAGACCATTCATTCATTTCATTTCATTCATTTCATTTCATTTGGAAATTATAATTTTTTCATAATTTTTTATTAATAACATGTAACATCTAGATAACAAAGTACAAATAACACTGCCAAATTACAACAAAATTGGGTAAAGGGTATTAAAGATATCTACGAAATAGCAATTTTTTTACAAGAGTTTGACACCCTGTATCTGCGGACCAATGTTTATATAAACTTTTTGTCTTAAAATCATTCAAATAATCGTCTGTTGAATTTATTGTACATACTTAATTAACACCCTGTATATAAACTTTTTTTCTTAGAATTAACTCGGGATTACCCCCCTTAAATATTTTAACGTACTTAGGTTACACCCTTTATATTCAATGGTTCCAATAACGGAAGAGAAGTAAAACTTTACTATAAACTTCTGACGTATACGAGGTTGATCAAAAACTGATGCCTCAGATCAAAACTCAAGTAATAAAGCCAAGAGGAATCGAGTAGGTCGCGACAGAACGAGAAATGCGGATCGCCCCGTACAATAGAACGCCACTAAATGCAAGTTGTTTGAATAGTTCTCGTATAATCAATATTCACAAGATGAAAACCCGAATTCCAAACTAAATTGGTCATCTCAGATCTAAATATACGATGCTCCGCTCTCTGGCATCTATTAATTAAACTGGTCATGTTAACAGTATTTAGTTTTAGTTTGATAAATGTAATATACCTAGTGGATTTATGGGTGCATACGGCACATTTGATTTGAATAGGCGAGTAATGACTTGGTTGGTTCGTTCAATCAATACGTGCAGACTTTTGACAGCGAATTAACAGAATGTAACTAATTTTAGATTGGAGTTTTAAGTTCCACTTTTCAATATCGTTACAACGTTTCACTAACTTTTTTGTTAAATGAGAAAGAAATGTTTTTAGTCGAGCACTGTTCGCTGTTTCACTTTTTTTGTGGTAGCGGGAGTTTCAAGTGCAGTTGCAGTAGAGATTCAAACTATACTATACAGAAACGAAGTTCTAAATCTAAATGAACCAAGAACACTCTATTGCTTTCCAAAAATCCACAAGTCGACGTACCATTAGGATTGGGACTAATAGCGAACGCATACAAAATTAAAGATCCAGCAGGAGAACTGTCAAAATCTCTGGAGGATTTATTGACAAAATAAGGCTCATAGAAGAAGACAAGGATGATAAAATTAAGCAAATTTCTTCTTCTTTATGGATCAGTTGTGTGAACAAACTGAAGGCCAAAATGTTGGTTTAGATACATTGATAATATGCTTATTGTTATCTAAGTGATATATTCATGCATCAGCTTTAACTTCCGTTCTTAAGGTCCATCTAACAATACTTGAGGGTTCAATGACCTCCACTTGCGACGGATTCGTCATTATGCAGAAGCGTGTTGTTATTATTTTTCGGAAAATGTTAGAAATAATCAATATATGGTAAATCTTTGGATGAATACTTTTGTTTTAATAAAGTACAATAGCACTGATTACAATCTTAATTTTTTTTTAAACCTGACGTAGGCCAACTTTTTATTTGAAATGATAGATTAATACTTCCAAATGCAAGGATGTAGGAAATAACTTTATTAAGAAAAATTTGCAAATAATGCTTTCCGGTGTTGCGAGATTTCTGCAGTAGCTGCTAAAACAATATTTTTTTAAATGACAATAAAGAAATGTGGTATAACATTTTTTATTTAGAATTTGAAGATTTGTCAAACTATGTTTAAAAAATACGGTGTTGCCATTTAAAATAATATTGTTTTAGTAGCTACTAAAGAAATCTGGCAGCACCGGAAAGTATTATTTGTAAATTTTTCTTAGTAAAGTTATTTCCTACAACTTTGGAAGTACTAGTCTATCACTTCAAATAAAAAAGTTGGATCTAAAAAAATTACACTGTATATTTGAGATTTTCATAGTGTAATTGTTTTCTGTAATATCAACAGTTAGGAATGGTGTATATGATATCTTTTACAAACTTAAATTTCTGGTATCGAAGCACCTTATTGGACTTTGTTTTAAAATATATATACAGGATGATTCAGTCATAATGCCAATAATTTTAATCACATATTCGAAAGGCGTAATAAAGAGAGAAAATCGTAAAAAGAATTTACTCAACCTTTGAAAAGATAAGCAAATTACCCCTAAACTCCCTTTAACTCGGCGCCATACTTTGTAATAGGTAACGAACCGGCCGGCGTAGTAGTACAAATCCTTCGTACGTTGAAGCGAAACAGCAGATTTCCCCAGTCGTCTTAAAGTTTACAATTGGCTTCAAAATTAAAGTGCAATGGATCATTTTATTAACAAAGTGCTATAGACGGATGAGTGTTGCTAGATAGGTACTATTCTTTGAAAAGCAGTAAATAACACAATAAGGTACACGTACTATAAATTGAATTTTTAATTGAACATAATACCAAAAACTCGTTCAATTATAACACACAGTGAAAACGTTAAAAGTACTAAATTGTATAACTTCGAAAACAATTGTTTATTTATTTAAAACGATTAAAAACTAGGTTAATGACCGAATGTTACGGTAGGTCAAGATTTACTCTCGATAAACATTTGTAGATCAGTGGTCAGGAGCGGTTCGAAAAAAGGGTTTAAATAATGATTTGAAAAAAAAATGTATTTTTAGCCTAAACATGCATTTTAGAATTGTTTTAATACTCTGTATACTAGCTACTCATTTTTCCCCATTTTCCCCTTAAAATTAACTGACTGAATCGGCCTGTATATATTTTTTATTTCTTTGAATGAGATATTTAATTTACATCTTATCCTAATTCATTTTCCATAACCATTTATTCTTCTGAAGAAGTTGTTGAAAAAAAATCTAATTTTTTGCACATCAAATACTACAATGTGTTTCTGAATATGAATTTAAAAAATATATGAGAAATGAGCAGATTAGAATAATGTGAAAGCTAATAAAATAAGTTTTTTTTAAAATAATTTCGAAAGTCTAAACCTACGACGTGTCGACCAGTTTGGAAATTTTTTTGTAGTAGGTAGTAAATGTCAAATGACAGTATCTTTTATCCGAGTATTTGAACTATGTTTCATATACGTATATTGTCAATATTGACTTACTTTTTATGAAGATTTTATGCTCACTTGGTATTGCGCTTTAACTTTTTTAATCAAATTTATTTTCTTCCTCCTCGCATCTTTTCAAGAAAGACCTTTTGAATTTATGCTTGTCGCTTGTAAAATGTAACAACACCGTATACGTGTAAAAGGCCAACAATAAAAGAATCTCGTGCTGTTAAATATTTTTGTATTTGTATGTCGTATGTTTTCTAAATGTGAGCGCTTTGGAAATATGATCAGATCAATAATAATTATTAGGTACCCTTTCATCGTGATCAGCGCTGTTTATCGGAGAGTCTATAAATTATATTAGTGTAAAGGACCCTTGACGGCCCTGTTCAACGACCTGCCCATAAAATATTCTCGAGTACTTCTGAACTTGGCAAACTAGTTTGAAAGATACTATGTATTTCGCTAGTCTCTCTTCCCTTTATATACTCCGCATTTGAAGTTTCCCTCGCGAAACAATTCGCTTTATATTAAATTTTCTCTTGTGCAAAAGAAAAACAACGTTTATTTGTGCCTATAAAGCGGAGGGCCGGGACGGTTTTTATCGACGACGGTGCTTATAGATTTCACCGGGACGGAGACATTTTTTTTAAACGGTTTATTTTACAGCAGGATTTTAAGGAAAAATGCAACAAAGTTGTCGCGTTATCGTTCATCGCAGATGCGGTTTCGAGAATGCCTATCGGTTTATTAATCATAATTTTTATAAATTATAAATCGGAGCTAAGTATGTACAAAGTGTTTATGTACAAATACATTTATTTTCTATTTTATAAATGAATTACAAGTACAATTATTTCCTAGGTAATTATTTTAGCGATGAAATTAAAAATATTGAATGCTTCTGTATGTGTGTAACTCACAATCAGTATTATAATAATATTAAATATTTAATTATAATCACGGTTTACAACTTTTTGTTTAAGGTTAAATAAAATAATCAGTAAGAGCAAATAATATTAAAGAAAAATCATCAAAAAAAGTATTTAAATACTTTGTCTAAATACTTTTCATAAGTAGGTATAGAGGCATAGTTTTGTTATAAATTATGCAAAGTCAAAGAAGGTTATGGAAATGAGAGAGTAAACTAATATTGGACAGTAAGATTTGTAGAACGCACCCCGTTGTTGAAGTCATAAAATTTTCGTATTTTGAGTATTTTTTCTGAAATTTTAACAGCTTATTTTCACATTTTTTTGCGTAAAATCCAGTGGCGCACTTTTTTGTTAACTCTCGATATATTTATAAATAAAAAAAAGGTTATGGTATTTTTTTTTTCTAAATTAAGAAAGAGCACGGAGTTGGCCATGACTAGAAAATAAATGCATTAGACATTCGTTTTTTGTCGCGGCCAACATTATTCTATTTTTCCAACAAAATCTGATGCCACGGTTCAATATAACATGAATATAGCTACATAGTTTTATAGCTCATTGTTTTTGTTTTACTTAAATAAATATGTAAATATTTGGAGTCTGGTGATAAACATGTTCTATAAAAAAGAACAAAACACCCAATCTTTGAATAACTTTGCATTTATCTCACCCATCGTTAGAATTTGTTTTTCTGCATTGCCATCTATACACGTCAATAGTTACAAATTGTGTTAAGTATTTGTTGTTAATCAAGGCTAACTCCGTCCTTTTTTTTAAATTTAAACACTATTTAAAAAGCAGCAGTCGCTTCCATATTTTTAATGTAATATTTCATATGGTTAATTATTAACATTTACGTATAGGTAAAACTATAAAATACCTACAAAACATTTACTGATTACAAGATACACAGCATTACATTTGGTTTGTTTACAATTTTATGTGTAACATAAGTAAATATAAAAATAAATTCATGTACCTACTTATCTGATAAAAAAATTAGTCACGTTTACTAGGAAAAATATGCATTTCTCAAGTAAATGTTTCTTTATCACGAATATGTTTTGTAGATATAAGCGTTTCTAGAACATAAAAAGTGCACGTAAAGTATGACATTACATTAGTTATACGGGGTATTCTAAAATATGGAAAGGAATTTATTTAATTGGAGATTTTCTGTTGTTTTAATTTTTGCTTACTTCTAAAACCCAGATAACCCAAATAATTATTAATAGGTACGTATGTCACTGTAATCCTCGCGATCACTGTCAAGTCAAACCACATTTGAAATAATTCCCGTTTATTTCTTTTCTCTTCTGGCATTTTACTTCAATTTTCCCCCCAACTAATAATTGTTAACGTAAATTATGTTACTATTTGTAAATAGTTATTTAAATACACACAATACAATTTACAGTAGACATAAAAAAGGTATCGACGCGATACCAACTACTACAAGGTTCCATAAATAATTGAACAGTTCAAAACGCGAGTCAGCTGTGAAAGCCACCGACCCCCACGCCGCCTCTGTTAGACTCTGCACTTGCACTAAGCCTAGTGATAATAGAACAGCAAAAATACATGATATTTCTTTGAATTATTGCATTATATAACAATTTCGATATATCAGGTCTGTATTTTTGTATTAACTATATATTTAGACATAATTTTTTGGTCTTATTTTGCATAATTATTTATTACTAGCTGTTTTTTAGGTATTGCTGGTATAATTGAATGCTAATTTGACCCACAGAGTTCTCTGAGGTTAGATATATTTTGCGTACCTAGATTTCTGGCATTGAAGAACACTCCATAGTATTTAAAAAAAACTGCTTCGATCTAATCCCACTACTGATCGTGGGCTCACAAAATTCGTTTAAAATATGACAAAAACATTGCTCGCCGCTTACCTACACAGGAGCGCTATTACACTGACCAGATTCTCCACCGCATTCCTAATAATCCATGGATACGGCAGTGATTACCAATTCAAAAGTCAATTGCATGCCGCTCGGATGTCCCGATAATCGCACAATAAAATCAGCCCTCCCCCCTTCCCCCGCAACTATTGCAAAATTCGTGGAACAAACGGTTCATTTAATTACATAAATCAAGTAGTAATATGGCCGAGTGGGTGTGTGTGTGTGTAAATGATTTATTTTACTTCGGGGATGGTTTTGTGTGTTACGCGGCGGCATTTTTCTCTCCGATAGAGAAAGTTAATGAATTATTAATACCCGTTATTGGTGTGAATGGGGAGGGGCCCTCTGCTCTAACGCGTTAAGTGTATTAATTAATATTTATAATCGCTTAGCATTATCTCTTATGAAATGTGTAGTTACATTTATGAAGCTAACTTTAAAAGCGATGCCAGTGTAATACGGGGGAGCTCGGTATCTAATAAAATCTATTTCGCCCCTTTTTTGTGGTTACATCCCACTTCTGACAAAAATTCTATTAATTAAAACGTGAAACTTTTACATCTTTAGAGGAGAAGTTGGTAATGTGGAATGCTGTTAATATGAAATCTCCGGTAAATTGAAATCAGTAAAAATATTTTTAGTTCGACGAAAGAAAATAGAGAGTACCTATTTTTATGTAGTGTATAACATTTTATTTTAGCTAAGCACTTTCGACTATCCAAGCCATCGGAGCTAATCCTATAATCATTTTAAGCACCGTTTTGTAGTTTCAACGGTTGTGATTATTTAATGCATTCTGGTTACCATTAAAAATCCTTGCAAGTGAATAGTTAATGTTATGGCATAAAAAAATTAATTATCGTGCATTATAAAGACAGAAAATTGAAAAAAAAAATTTACTCGACTTTACTTTTACTTTTAAAAGATAAGCAACTTACCGTTTAACTCCGTAATGATTCGGCGTCCTACTGTGCATCACATTTTCTTACCGGGAACACGCCTGCGGACCAAAGAGTGTTCGAACATTGAAGCGAAACAGCAGATTTCCTTAGTCGCGTTGAATTTTGCAATTGGTTTCAAAATCAAAATGCAGCGAATCCCAACTTATTAACTAAGTACTATAGATGGATAAGTATTGTTTTAGCAGTATCTTCCCTTAAAATTAATGGCATTTTCACTGATTCTCCCTGTATGTCTCTAATATTATTTTAAAACTATTCATGTTTAGGTATAAATGATGAATATCTTACATCGAGTGATATAAAAACCTTGTATCTTGACGTTTACGAATCATATTATACTTCAACGAAAACAAAAAATAAAATTAATTAATAAAATTATGACTTTTTTATTTGGGTATTTCGCTACCTGAGAGAAATAAAAAAAATAACGAAGCCTTGCGCCAAAAGAGTCAACAAGAGTTATTTTTGTGAAAATAGTTTTGCCTAACCAAAAAAAACACGCACATTTCGAAAATTAATCTATTTTAATTTTTTTAACTGAGAATTTCACTTTTAATTATTTTTTGCAGTTTTCTAAAAAATTATTAAAAACGAAACGTCATTCTTAGTTTCTAAAAAAAACTGGTTGATTTTAACAGATTACTGAAATGAGTAATATGTGTCTTGATTGATCGTTTTGGCGCATTTCATTAATTTTAAACTATATATTTTTTAACAGGTAGCAAAATAATACCCAAATAAATAGAGAAAAAACAAAAAATATGCCACAAATCAGTAATTTCAGTTAATATTTGAACTTACAATTACTAAAACTAATTAAATAATTATTATATTTTTGGTGTCAACGTATTACCTCCGTTGTTTCATCCACACTCTTTCCTAAATTGAGTTTTTATTCGCCCATGCGACGCAACGAAAGCGAAAACAATCCTTTTTGATGGTACATAAATCTAACATCAAATAAAGCATCCCTTAATTTCGTTCTCCCTTTGATAACCACTTCTATATATCGGTGGGGGAATCCCTTTGACAGAATTATTTTAGGTAATCCGACAGAATCATTTGACCTATATAGAGCTTAAATAAAAGACGACGTTAATTAAATTTGTTTTACACAATTAACTACTACTAAAATCAATTTGCAAGCGAAAGAATAGTGAGGGTATTTAATTCAATTACGTTTTTTATCGCGTACGGAATGTTGAAAAATTTATTACGAATCTATTGAAAATATGATTCGAAAGGTTGGCAATTATAACGCAAAAAAATATATTAAAAATTTACACTTTTGTGGAGCATTGCACTTTATTTTTAAAGATATATACTTAAATTTTAAATAATTTTGAAGTTGCATATTCTTCTAGCAACTGTAAATGTAGAATACGTCGTTCAAATTCACTGTTCAAGTATAGTTTTTCCGATGTCAATTGAAGAACTAAGATGTTGGCAGTATGTATCAGGTTCGATCGATGACGCAGCAACTCGGCATTTTATTTACCATCAATATAATAAAACTGTTTGAGGACATAACATATAATAGAAATTTTCTACACATTATATACAAATTATTATAATTTTTTATCTTTAGCGGAAAACTTTTTTAGGAACGCCTATGAATCTCATTAAATTTTACTGCTAGGCGTTTTTATACATGTTCAACTGACTTCGGAAAGACTATACACCACAGTATGCTTAAGAAAATCTTGTTCTTAATAATAATTCTAAAGTAAATCAAGTACATTTAATAAAAATGCTTCGTCAAAACTTGTTTACCAATACATAATGAAATGAATAGATATGATTTCAATTTATTGTTAACATGGTACGGACGAGGACGAGGCTGCGATAATCAATGGCCACCTCGTCGTCCGTATTTAAATCCAATGGACTTTTACTTTTTGGACTACATCATACAGTAATTAAATTTGACTTCTGCGTCACGATAAACTCTCGTAGACTAAATTTGGTACAAATATCTACTAAGTCAAAAGATATTGGGGAAAAACATTTTTTTATCTTTAACTCCCTGTATGTTTATTATTATTAACTGGTGCATATTACCCTCTGTAATATCCCTCTTTGCATTATTATGTGCTGATAACCGTCCTTTTTGACTTTTAATTTTCTGGATTTTTTCACAGGCCTTTATCTACTTACGAAGCCATCGTGTTTACACAAAGTGTCATAGGCGTAAATGAGTACCGGTAAAATATAACCTGATGGCGATATCCTTATAAAATATCACTTTGAACACCATAGGAAGTTTACGTGTTACTCTTGCGGGGAGTTTTTCTTCTGACGCCGATCGTGAATCATGATTAAAATCGCTGGGAATATTTATTGTACCAAGCTTTTATGTAATTTTGTATTACCGTTAGAAAATTATAGTTTACCATAATTTATATTTTCTATGGGATTTTGAGACGCGATCACGAGCGAAGTAAATCAGTGTTTTTTTTTTAAATAACGACCTAACGCAGTGTTTTTACTTTTGGTATTAACTGCTTTTCTAGCAAATCTCCGTGTGCTAAGACAAAATACAGGGTGTGGCGTGTATAATCTATAAAAATTAAACTACAGCTTCCTGACGATATTTTTAATAGAAAAAGTTCTATTTTTGAGTTTTTTTTTCGTAAATTAAAGTTCAGTTATGGATCAAAATATTTTCTCTGGAACGGTACATGCTGTCGACCAGCCTTTAGAGATATTTAAAAAAAAATGATATATTTTTATTATAATAAATTAATAGTAATTACTATGTTAAATGCATTGTTGTTACTGCAAGAATTCGCAAACAAACCCACATCCGTAAATATGTGCAAGTTGCCAACTGCGTGTATTAAACAAACTCCTTTAAATTATGGAACAAATTGAAATAAAACTTACCATTTCTAAAGAAAATGTTGAAGTTCCTTCTTATGGTATTACTAGTATTAGATTGCACCGACTTAAATTGTAAGGTTGCATCTCGGGTCGCATAAAAATATTTCCAAAGTTTTTAATAAATAACACAGGGTCGGTCTTCATTTTCGTTGAATAAATGAACTTTAATTTACAAAAAAAAAGCGAAGATAGAACTTTTTCGTATAAGAGTTTTCTATTACAAATATCATTAAGAAGCTGTAGTTTAATTTTTATAGATAATACAATGAAAGTCGTTTCCCATTTTTCACAATAATTTTTACTTATTTTGCCCTCTCTTCCCGAAACAGTCCAGTAGCTTACTGTCAGGTAATCTATGTGGCCATAGTCATGTAAAATTTTTCAACTAGGCTGACAGTAATCTTTTAAATCGTACTTTGCCTCTATGTAAATGTACCTCTTGCACTTTTCACTGTTTTAATAGTAAATAATGAGGATTAAATCTTCTAGTGGCGTGAAAAAACCAGTATAATCCGTTCTTTCAGGCAGTTAATTTGGACGCTGACGAAACGACTTGCATCTGGGTTACTTACCCATTTTTGCTGGCTCTTGATCCTTAATAGGGCTGCATTTTGCATAAATTTGTGTAGATACTCGCAGGATAATAGTGTGGAGCACTCCGCTTTTAAATAAGGTGTAAAACCTCGAGCGACTACCAAAACTGACTTCCTCCGAGTCAGTCGAGCTTCTAATGAATGCAGTTACACAGTATGCATTTATACGATCCTGCCACAATTGCAACGGAGCTGCTTGTTAATTGTTTATTATGCCGAGCCAGGTGTAGAGCACGGAAAAATATTGTATACGGAGTGTCAGGAGCTCAGTTTGTGTATAACATATAGAAGAGTAACCAAAGTAATTAATTTCGTGCTACATTTTTTATCTTAGAAATTAGTTATGTGAGACATCTTTTGAGGAAAAAGTGAGATATAAATTTTAGATTTTCTTAAGAGACAAGAGAAATTGACAAGCTAGCTGTATTGTATATGATTCAGTCATAATGTCATTAATTTTAACCACGTATTCGGAAGGCTTAATAAAGACAGAAAATCGGTTTGTAGGCACACCGTATTTTATCAAATAAAAAAAGTCGGCACACTAAATACCCGAATTGACAAAATATACTACGCACGGTTACAAAATCATTAAGAATTTAAAGCGTTTATTCAAATCTACCACCCTCCATATCTCCCGCATTTTTCCCGTAAAGGAGTGAACATCACATCATAAAGATGGAGAGGGGATGTGGATTGGAAAGACACAGACACACGAAACCGTTAGTTATCTGGCATTTTAAACAGGTAAAGATATTACTTTCTCAAAAACAATAAGTACCTACCTAGGTTACACCAAAGTTTACATTTATTATGTTTGGTTATACGCAACTGCATATTGAATACTAAATTGAAATACTAAAACTGTATTATTTAACATAATAAATTATAATATAATATTAAAAATGGTAAATTGTAATAACCGTACATTCGTACAATCATCCCTATTCATCACATTCAATTTGATAACATGTTTTTCGTTTGATAAAAGACCTACAACTTTTTGCTCTACTTTGCATGGAATACGATCCTACTACAGTTCGTATTAGTCTAGGAGCCAGATAGGGTTCCGTGTACTAGCTATAAAAATAAACTTTTACAGCCATTTAAACATTTGATTTGTTGATAACAATTAAACTGACCGCTTTCAGGCCTTGCGACCAAGTTTTTTGGATTCAGGAAGTCAAAATAGTTAAGAATAAGTTGTTCACAGCCGTGGCACTCTAAACGGAACCCTATTTGGCTCCTAGACTATAGAGCACATGCAAATTAGAAGGTTAATGACCTAGAAACAGGGTATCCTAGGTCGGAAACATGTACCGAGTTGTTTATTTGTCTCCGTCCGATTGTTTTTTTATCTTCTATTACTTACAGTCAATATTTAAATACTACATACATTTCACCCTCTCTTTATAATTTATCTAGTGAGTGTTGGTTTTTTATGTCATTATTTCTGTAATAAAATTGAAATTACTTGAACTCTTGAGTTTTGTAACTTAACAATATTAAATTTTATTTAAAGTGAAACAGAGCTAATTTCTTTGCAGCCATAATAGTCACATTTGGTCAGATGAAAACCCGCACACTACTCGTCGGTTTAGCTTTCAGAGGAGATTCGGTGTCAATGTATGGGCAGGAGTATATGACGATCGTTTAATTGGGCCGCATTGCTGTAAGCCCGAAGGCTTACAGCAAACTAAAAAATTAACATTATGATGTTAATAAAAACTGATTTTTGGCAATGCATGCTCAGACCTCCTCGAGGTTCTTGCTGGCCAACAAAAACAATTTAATATGTTGATTGCATAATCATAAAAAATAATTTATAGCATTTTAAAGTATTATTGCCTGACGTGAGCAAACCGTTTATTTATTGTCTTTATATGAGCGAAAATATATTAAATATGGCAACATTGCATCTAGGGCGCGTTGTTCATATCGTAGCCGGCTGACGTCAGCCGGTCAGTAACAGCCTGAAAAGGGAGTTAAGTAATGATTTGACAATATTTTTTTTTCAGCTTAAATATGCATTTAATTTTTTTTAATCACGTCATCGTATTATACTCATTTTTCTCTATCTGCTCTCAAAATTAATGACAGTGTGACTGAATCACCCTGTATACAGCAACAATCAACAAATCGACAATAAAAAAATTTATAAGAGTGCGGTACCCCATCCAGGGACACACTGTATATTGCGCTGTAATTTGATGGCTGACTTCAAGATTATCTGGTAGGATTTGTGTTAGTTTATTAAAAAACACCCCGTACAATTAACAGCGATCAAATTGTCATCACCCCGTCATGTCGGGAAAGTCGTATATTACTTCATCCCTGCACTATGTTTTAAAAAACATGATATCCCTTTTCAAAACAAAACTCTATTTTTACGATCGCTGAATGCATGGCATCCATATGGATCTCGTGAATGGTAATATCGACATTGTTTACATTGAATAGCTGGCTCATAATCGTTTAACTATTTGTTTTGGTATTTAAAACCGTAAAAGGTTACATTATTAACGAAGCGAAACGTACACCAAAAGAACCCATCCAAACAAAAAATAGTAATTTTTAAAATGTAAATAATTATTGCTACCTAATATTTATTTCAAACTAGTATAGTGTGCTGTGGGAAAACAGTTGAATTTCGGGTATGTATTTTTTTCATGGCATATTGATCTATGATACTATTTATAAAAATTTAATATTCAAATCTGGAAGGAAGCCGTAAAATAATAAAAGAAAAAGCTTTACCGTCAATTATTTCAATCTAGAAAAGAATTAGTACCTCAATAGTCTGACAGCGGCGAGAGCGAGAGTTCTTATTGAATTTCTATCGTGTTGGAAAGCGACAAGTCATTCATACACTTTTCAGCCAAATTTGGCACATCCCTAGCAACAAAGGGATAATGGGGGATATTGGGATATTATATCAGAACGAGGGTAGATAAAGCGGGGGATTTATTTACTCTACAACCGTTCGCTAGTTTTCGAATAAATAAACATCAGACAGTTGTTCTGTGGCGACATCAACCCGATTTTCATTACGATAAGCGCAACTCTTTTAATTTGGAATCCAACAGAGGGTTTCGAGGTTCACGCCTGAATCATTCCAAACTATTATAAACTCGGCGACGGAATTGTCTTTATGGGGAGGAACTAATGGGGAACTCCAAATAACTCCAAATTGTCGTCTAATGACAATTATGAATTATAGCATCACAGTGAACTGAACGTTATACAATATTCTTACAATATTCCCGAGCAAGAAATAATTTAATCAAGCACGTGTGATATTCGTAAAAAAATTCACACCAAAATTGTGAATTAAATTAAAACTCAAATCAGACATTTTGGCATTGGAATCAAAATTGTAAAGAAAGGCCATACATATCAGCCATGCAATAGCAATAGTTCAGTTGCCGTTAGTAAAGATTTGTTTGTGTTGTTAAATCTTATACAGAAACAGTAAGAAAGGCAAACATAGTTAAAGTTTTGTTTTATTTACTTCCGTAGCTAGAGATTTGACATTTATTCTACTATTACTTTTTTCTATTTAAAAAAACGTCAGTTGCTGTTTTGAAAAGGAAAACGGTTTGATTTTCGAACCGTTAACTAACAGTAAGTGAAGTGTGGGACAGTATACTGAGTATAGTTGTTACGATGTCATTTGGAACCTGTAAATCTTAAAGCACAGCACTTCTCCTGAAATTTCTTTTTATGCTTTGACCATGATGTGTCTCGTAATTTATATTCGAATAGCAATTCGGCGAGTCCGGTATTGGTAAACTAGTCCGCCTGTTGTAGAATTGACTGCGGCGCGCTGGTCGTCAAAGCAAACCTGTATTGGTCCACTAGGTCGTAAATAATTTTTCTGTATGGTATACGGGTTCACTTAGCTTTGCCGCTTTGCCAGTGCAGTGCATTGCTTGGTGGGGTATGTTGTTGGTATAATACGTATTATTATTTATTAGTTGATATTATTATTTGTTCATACCAGTAAAGGGTAATAGTTATTAAATAAATGTTATATGTAATTATCTAGTAATTTAGCGCGGCTCTCTGGAGACTCTTTGAAGCGGAGGATAATGAAATAACTCGGGAAAATCCCCAAATAGTGGAACCGGTTTTTGTCGAAAGTATCGAAACAAACTNCAAACCTGTATTGGTCCACTAGGTCGTAAATAATTTTTCTGTATGGTATACGGGTTCACTTAGCTTTGCCGCTTTGCCAGTGCAGTGCATTGCTTGGTGGGGTATGTTGTTGGTATAATACGTATTATTATTTATTAGTTGATATTATTATTTGTTCATATCGTAACCAGTAAAGGGTTACGATAGTTATTAAAATAAATGTTATATGTAATTATATAGTAATTTAGCGTGGCTCTCTGGAGACTCTTTGAAGCGGAGGATAATGAAATAACTCGGGAAAATCCCCAAATAGTGGAATCGGTTTTTGTCGAAAGTATCGAAACAAACTCAGATTTTAAAAACAAAGATTTACACGTAAAATGTCAACGTATTATATTAAATATATATGAATGTTTGAAAATTGAAAATAGTGATAAAAAAGGAAACGGTTTAACGAATTAACTAAGATATCCAAAAAGGCCAATTTGTCACGTAATTAAAGAAGGATTGATCACGATACAAAGAGGAAACGGGAAAATACAAAATTAAAGAAAATTGACAATTTTACCAGATGTAATACGGCGCACAATTTATAATATGTATAAAGAAAATAAAGTTCCTACTTTAAACATGATTCGAGATAAATTAAGCGATTATCCTGATTATAATTATAAATCTTTAGATATTTTACGACATGCTTTATTACAATGCGATTTTAAACATAAAAAACTTGACAACCGTATGGTAATTATATGGTAATACAGCTCGGAATATACCTAGTATATCTAGACGAGACTGGGCAAAATTTTTCTGGACGTCTGTGGATTCCGTAGAATTTATGAGTTAAATGTTTTTGTGCGGTTCCAATTGACAACTATAACATGTAATTAATATATATTTTTAAACAGCAATAAAAAGATTTGACTTTTGTGTATTGTTTTTTAATAGAAAATTTACGCGTAATATAATTTGTCTAAAGTCATTTTGTTCCGAACGCCATTATCATCTCTACAGTGTAGCCGAATTTCACAGTCTTTTAAAAGTTAAATAAATAAGTATTTTTAGACGATACATACTTATCTCAACATTTTTAATTTCCTCGTAATATTGATTATGTGTGTTTTATTATCTATGTTCTGTTACTCTATTTAGCTTATAAACTCAATGCTATCCACTTGATTTTCCTGACAAGCGTTGCGGTTTGCGGTAAACAAGTAAACAATTCGAAAATCATTATGTACCAGTGAGAGGTTTTTTATTTTAATTAAAACATATTTGTACAAAATACATATTTCTCATGTCAACGTACATATTATTTTTTATTTGTGTATTGTAATCTATTTTTTCTATTTTGAAAACTTATCAAATGTTGAGTGTTGTGTATATGTGGATAGGAAAATTATGGTTAAGCTAAAGAGCTTAACAGGTTCTTGGCTAAAGGTATTTGTCTTTCCGAAGTCAGTTGAACATGTAAAAAAACGCCTGGCAATAAAATGTAATGACTTTCATAGTTTCGATTCGTTACAAAAGGTCTCCAAAATGTCATGTTGTAATAATATTATTTCTCCCTTTCGCAATTGCAATATCAGTGATTAATAGAAGGTGCCTATAATAAATTAAAATTACCTGAATCACACCAAATTCCTCAGTACTGAACCACTTGTCGCCTGCTGTGATTTATTGCACAGAAGCCCAATACAAACGTGCTCATTTTCCTTTGGCCGCGCTCGCCTTCTTCAACTGGTCGTATACATTTCTACCACCTGCACGTTTAGTTCGACCAGACCTGTATATGGGTATGGCTAAATAAATATGAGTAAATTCATTTTTCAATCGTTCAGGGTTTTTCTTTATTATCAAGTTAAAATTTGAATTAAAGTATAATTTACTTTAATCCGCTTTAAAACCTAGTAATAGTAGTTGTAGTAGTATATTTAACCTTAATCATTTTCTTGACACGTGACGTGGCAAGCCCGAAATTCATTTGTACGCATGCGTAAATGTGAACAGCGGTTCCCAACATGTCCATGTGAATGGATGAATGTATTTAAAAATATGTTATCCCCATTTTTCAGTGTGAATTTTTAAAATTTGATGGCAATGTATTGAAATAAAATTTTATAAGGACATAAATAAAATAATTACAGTTTTTCCTTAAACATATGTTCGTTTACTTCTGCACTGTGTGTACGCACCCTTATTGCGGTAATTGAGATCCGTGTGTACAGTTACTTATTTTCGTAACGTATCAACATTATACCACGCTAAATATAATCGACTAATTAAAGTTATTATTTCTAATAACGCAGCGACCTCGAGTTTAAACTGCCATCGATTTTTACTGAATACGGTTCTCTACACCATTCATTTGTTAGGCAATTTATTTAATAAATATTTACTCTTCGGCGAGTGTTTATCGACCATAATATTTATAGTGACTATGTGACTATTTTTGTTGTCCTTATTACTGAAATAATGTTGGGTTACGAATTTGCAATGCAGTTAATTGTAAATATCCTTGATTGTCGTTATTCTTGTAATGTTATTACCCCCGCAGTACTCTGGAAGAACAAATAAAACTCTTAGAAGTCCGAAAGCTATTTAATTAAATTCTTGCTGGCTGCATTCAAACTACGAAGTTAAATAAGTTGGAATAACTTGTGAATAATGTATAAAGCAGGTTCCTAACATCATGACAATATTATTTATGACGGGAGTTCGCAAGAAGGCCGTAGAAAAGAATCTAAAAGGATGGATCGATACGGCAAACATGGAGACTAAATTATTTTTTGTTTTTAATGGATTACGAAAAGTTTTATAGCCGCGAATATGATTTATAAAACGTGATAAATGTTTCCTTATAAAAATATAACCCAATTCACAAAGATTTATTTTAAAACTGTTCAAAAAATATTTTTAAAACTGTAATTTTTATAATGTTAAAAGTTTTTAATTTAATGAAAGTAAACAAAATATATAACAATTTCGAAGAAAATTAGTAAAATTAATCTCTTATTTGTAAAGTGCAATATGTACTTTTTTAATACTACAGACTAGAAAAACTAAAAAAAATAAAATTATGAAGCTCTTAAAATAGCAATTGTGTTATAAGGTAGATGTTGTGTAGGCAACCATAAATACAGCTTGCCTGTATTTATGGTTGTTTGTACTGACAATGTTCAGAAGCCTCGGAAATGAAATAAAAATAATTAACACGTTTTATTGAATTCTAAAACCCACTCAAGTAATTACTAGACATTTCAGCCTGATTTTTACGTAGATACCAGGAAGGTCCGCTAGTGGTTGGGAATAGGTCTGAATGGAATCAATTCTGCTTTTATAGACGACATAAAATACGTTATTCGATTTTTTATTAGTTTGTAAGTCGAAAATAAAACATTTTGGCAGTGTGGAATTAGTACGAGAAGAAACACGGCTATTTAAAATTTCTATTTGTTGAGAAATGTGTATTGCAACAAATGTAATAATTTTGGAATTTTGAAGAACTTTCAGCAACATAATTCTCTTAATTATTCATCGTTTTATGAGAATTATTCTAAGGGCCTTAAATACTGAAAGCAAGAAGTTGATTTAACAAATTACTGCTAATTAATATTAATTATTGTTCCAGTAGACACACTTTATTACAAGTTCTGGAATCACGCAAAGTTTTGTAATTTGGAAAGCTGGCCTGGCAACACAGAGGGAGCGAGGGACTTTATTTATAATGTACAAAACATTTTCCGTATGAAAATACACATTTCATTATACCACCTTATTACAGCAGAGCGGTTCAGAGGTTTTCCTTTTATCGATCTGGCGACTCCGGTAGTTCTGTCGCTTAATATGAATTATTTTATGTAAAACGGCAACTTCAAAGTTTGCTTTGCATGAAATATCTACCTGCGAGATATTTACATACGTATCGGTATTCTCTCCACAAAATGTCTACCGAAATAATTAGGTATCCTGTAAATATAAATACCTGCGAATTGGAAACTTGTATTAGAGCAGGTATGGCGTATTAGTAGCCAGAAACCAATTTCATCACCATTTATTTTGGGAAATATTTTTCTAGTCTCTTAAAATACGACCCAGAATATATGATAGCTAATAGATTTTGTTGTATTGTTTCAAATCAAATGTTCGACATTTTTTTGCAAAAAACAATGAATGCAATTGTAATATCAACGATTAATAGAAGGTGCCTATAATAAATTAAACTTATCTGAATCACACCAAATTCCGCATTGCTGCACTGCACTGCTGGGTAATTTGTCAACACTTCTCAACAGCCGAGATTTATTGGCCAGCAGCTGTGTTAGATTTCGTTTGCCCGCGCTCGCATTCTTCAACTAGGCGTATACATTTCTATAACCACGTTTAGTTCGACCAGACCTGTATATGGGTATGTTTAAATAAATATGGGAACACGTTTTTCAAATATTTCAACGTCGAGTTGCTGTGTCAACGACCGAACCTGGTACATACTGTCAACGTCTTGATTCTTCAATTGATTCCTCAGGAAATTCTAACAAGAAATTAAAATGTTCCGCCACTGACTGGAGGTCCAAAATTTTCTGAAAATTGTAAAAATTATGAAAAATTGTATTTTTGTGATATNTATTATTATTATTATTATCATTATTATATAAAAAATAACCTTTTAGAATTATTTTAAGGAATTAAAATCATTAGACCATTTCTGTTTTCAGAAGATGATAAAAATTCTGTATACATCCAAAATGATCAAGAAAATGCTCTGGAATCTGAAGCATCAGGCATGGAATCTGAAGATATTTCCTCAAAAGTTAATTAGCCAAATAATTTTTTGTTCTAATTACAATTTTTTGGATAGCTTTTATGGTTATATTTTATTATTAAACAAACACTTTATATGTAATTTTTTTAATTACAAAGAACTGAAATTTCATTTCTTTTTGTTATCTGCTAAAGTTTTTATTTGCTTAAAGGAAATATATTGAAATTTTAAGGCTCTCTGCAAAAAATAAGAATTTTATATCGCCTACAAGTCATCTAAAAAAAATCAAACTGGCGCGCTGACTATCCGCTGAACCGGCGAGTGTGACGTCACCGCATGGGAAACCGATGCTGCATGCTTGCGTGTGTTGTCAGCTAGTCGGGTAGTCGGGTTTTAGTTGCTTGTTAAATTTCGATTGAGTATGTTAAGATACCGAATTTTGTTAGCAATATGGAAGACACAGAACAGAAAAAAATTACAAATACATATTGTATTGTTCCCCAGTGTTAGAGCACTAGTGTGAAGACTCCTAAGAAATTAATAATGACCCCACCCCGTAATTCTGTCGTGCGGATCTAAAATCAATAGTCTACTAATTTCTACTATAATTTGTTTTTTTTTTAATATCTCTTATTTGAAAAATTAATTAATTAATTATTAATAAAATTGCCCTGCGTAATTTAGGTATGTATTAAAAACGTTTGTATCGTCCAGAAACAATATACACTTCTGTTTTCCATTGTTGATTTTTTTTTGTGAATATTATATTCATATAGGTAGTTCGAAAACCGCTCAACGGATTCAGTTGAAATTTTTAGGATCGCCTAATCATGAGCAATACTTTGTGTATACAAAATAAGAGCGTTTTTGAAAATTTATGATTATGAATGACTCCATTTGTCATCAGCTCGACTAATTTGAGATTTGAGGACATTCCGATCCAGAATGTATAAATTTTCTTAAAATATGTTATTATCGTACTCATTAGTTTATTCTAGCAAAATATTTCCCGAGAAATAATTGTTTTTATTTCGAATTTCTTAAATTTTTATTATTTTTTTATTATATATTAATGTCATAGGTAGTTGAAGATTTTTTTTAGATCCACATTATTTAAAAAAAACAAAAAACATGCTCATAATTTTCATTTGTTTGTAACAACTGCTTCTGCTAAATTTCGAATTTGTTAGAAAGTTATAATAATTTTTATCCACGACTATTGTATAATGTACCCATTATACGTCTGTTTGCTCGACCTTATTAATACCCATTAATCACGGCAGTGATTAATGAGTCATTAATCACTACTGTCAGATGCTTCCTTGATTTAGCTATAATATTATATTGTTCTGCTACAAACAGTCGGTTTTTTAAATTTTATCGTGTAAACCACTAAATATTTTCAATTCAGTGCTGTACATAAAAAAAAAAATTAAAAAAGTGAATTTTCCTAGACCAGATTCGAACCCGGGACCCGCGGTCGGAAGGGAAGGAGCATGTACACTGAGCCATCAGCGACTTCGTTTATGCAAGTTGTATATCTGTTTCTTAACATACCATGTTTTTCGAAACATTTCATAAATCTAAGTAGCTTTTAAAACAAAACAAATTTGACTCAAACCTGTCAACATTATTGTTTGTGTGCATAGATTTCTCAGTGTTTTGATATTTTGTGTTAAATTGTGTTAAAAAACGAACTAAAAACAAAAAAAACTTCAACAAAAATATTTAGTAGTCGTGGATAAAGTATAGTATTCTACTCCCGTATAATGGCTATTATCCACTCGGTGATTTAGGCCACTCGCCTGCGGCTCGTGGCCGTAAACTTCACCTCGTGAATAATACCCATCATTAAAAATTATTTTTGCAATAAATCATAATTTCTAATGAATAAAAATTAATGAAAGCTTGTTTCTATTTAATAGATATAGTTAACAAATAAGCAATATTTAAAGATTTTTTTCTCTAAAATTGCATTATCAAAGATTTCATCAAGATTACATTTTATATGTGAAGTATAAATTTTTCGTAACAATAAGCGACACACAATGCAAAAAATTGTAACTAGCTACCTCTACAAAATAATCGGAAACCAGCAGTTTTGACATATTTAGCATTCTTAGAAACTTACGAGAACCACATTTCAATACAATATATTGTTTTTAAAAAGGTGTAATCTAAATTTGGATCTAACAAAATCGTGTTTTTTATATTTTACCAACACAGCAAATTATGGCGCCTTATTTCTAAACACCCTGTATTCCGTAAATTCATAATATTAATACTGAAATATTATTTTAAATTAACTAGCAGATGTTTTACTGTTTTTTTTTCCACAATACTTTCAATAATTTTCCAAATATTGAGATCGTTCACATTTTCCCCCCTCAAAAATATTGCTTTTACAATCATTTATTCAAAATTTTACATTTATATGCCACCATTATTTCTTATTTCAAAGGAAACAGACTGTACAAAATATATTACCCACATTTAATACCCCTTAGTCCATTTCCAGCAACGTCAAAATATTTTCTTCGTCCCATTTCGCTCTGCGAAATTTATTTCTGTTCTCTATTTAGAAACTAAAATATTAAAATAGGTACCGTCATTCGAACGGTGCGGTCCCGCGATCTGCCTCGGGACGCCGACGTCGACGCCCCGCCACGAAAGACCTCTCGCGATGGATGTACGACATTAGGCTTTATAAAGGCAGAAGTGAACAAACATCAGTCTATACGCGAAGGTGGACGGAAGGGAGAGAGAGAATAGAACTGAATTCGAGACATGGGCGTAGCCGCGATTTCAATGAATGAAAACTGTAATAATGTAAATTTAATAAGTACTCGTAAAAGGGAAGTTATTTTGATCGATACTGAGTTTATCGCATCAGGATTCGAAGTCATAACCTTTTTTAAAGGATTTTCTTGTTAAATTTGAAACCACACTGCTACCAGCTCTTTTGCTTAAAAATTGCCGTTAATTTGTCAATAATTATAGAGAATTTCGTGAATCAAAACTTTTAATTAAGTTTGTTAACTACTACTCTGCGGACTATAGCCCCGCCCAGCATTGAATCAGCCGCAATACACAGTACACAGCTAAGGTCATCCGTCAGCAGAATAGTAACAGAGAATGATCTTAGTTGATGCAGGTGTAGTTCAATCCTGGACGGGCTTTAGTTCGCAGAGTAGTTGTTCCCACATCATTAGAAAGTTTATTTCGCCTACTATCGAAATAAATGAAATAGACCCCTGAGTTTGGAAATCGATATTAAGAAAACGTAGGTGCAAAAATATTGAAATTTGGACCATATACATATAGCCTCACTATTACTCTATTGTGTTAAAATTTCAGTTAGTTTCGTTATCCTATTTTTTAGTTATTAATGAAAATGTTGAAAAATCACGGTGTTCTGCCTACAAAATTGATACCTCTCACTTAAAATCGTCGTAATTTTTTTGTTAATTGATAAAAACATTCCCAATTTTTACTGACGATAAGTCGAACTATTGTCTTTAGTACTGTGAAGGTCATTTGTCTCCAAAGCTCTTCTTTTTTGTGTTTTTAAGCAAAACAGAAGGGAGGGCTATATCCGTAAATATTTCGTTCTTTAAAAAAGAGAAAAGACTCGTATCCTTGTCTTACATATATGTGAAAATGTCTCCGCTACCTCTACAAAATAATCGGAAACCAGCAGTTTTGACATATTTAGCATTCTTAGAAACTTACGAGAACCACATTTCAATACAATATATTGTTTTTAAAAAGGTGTAATCTAAATTTGGATCTAACAAAATCGTGTTTTTTATATTTTACCAACACAGCAAATTATGGCGCCTTATTTCTAAACACCCTGTATTCCGTAAATTCATAATATTAATACTGAAATATTATTTTAAATTAACTAGCAGATGTTTTACTGTTTTTTTTTCCACAATACTTTCAATAATTTTCCAAATATTGAGATCGTTCACATTTTCCCCCCTCAAAAATATTGCTTTTACAATCATTTATTCAAAATTTTACATTTATATGCCACCATTATTTCTTATTTCAAAGGAAACAGACTGTACAAAATATATTACCCACATTTAATACCCCTTAGTCCATTTCCAGCAACGTCAAAATATTTTCTTCGTCCCATTTCGCTCTGCGAAATTTATTTCTGTTCTCTATTTAGAAACTAAAATATTAAAATAGGTACCGTCATTCGAACGGTGCGGTCCCGCGATCTGCCTCGGGACGCCGACGTCGACGCCCCGCCACGAAAGACCTCTCGCGATGGATGTACGACATTAGGCTTTATAAAGGCAGAAGTGAACAAACATCAGTCTATACGCGAAGGTGGACGGAAGGGAGAGAGAGAATAGAACTGAATTCGAGACATGGGCGTAGCCGCGATTTCAATGAATGAAAACTGTAATAATGTAAATTTAATAAGTACTCGTAAAAGGGAAGTTATTTTGATCGATACTGAGTTTATCGCATCAGGATTCGAAGTCATAACCTTTTTTAAAGGATTTTCTTGTTAAATTTGAAACCACACTGCTACCAGCTCTTTTGCTTAAAAATTGCCGTTAATTTGTCAATAATTATAGAGAATTTCGTGAATCAAAACTTTTAATTAAGTTTGTTAACTACTACTCTGCGGACTATAGCCCCGCCCAGCATTGAATCAGCCGCAATACACAGTACACAGCTAAGGTCATCCGTCAGCAGAATAGTAACAGAGAATGATCTTAGTTGATGCAGGTGTAGTTCAATCCTGGACGGGCTTTAGTTCGCAGAGTAGTTGTTCCCACATCATTAGAAAGTTTATTTCGCCTACTATCGAAATAAATGAAATAGACCCCTGAGTTTGGAAATCGATATTAAGAAAACGTAGGTGCAAAAATATTGAAATTTGGACCATATACATATAGCCTCACTATTACTCTATTGTGTTAAAATTTCAGTTAGTTTCGTTATCCTATTTTTTAGTTATTAATGAAAATGTTGAAAAATCACGGTGTTCTGCCTACAAAATTGATACCTCTCACTTTAACTCGTTGTAATTTTTTTGTTAATTGATAAAAACATTCCCAATTTTTACTGACGATAAGTCGAACTATTGTCTTTAGTACTGTGAAGGTCATTTGTCTCCAAAGCTCTTCTTTTTTGTGTTTTTAAGCAAAACAGAAGGGAGGGCTATATCCGTAAATATTTCGTTCTTTAAAAAAGAGAAAAGACTCGTATCCTTGTCTTACATATATGTGAAAATGTCTCTGGTATTTCTGCTTCATGAGATTAGTTTATTCACGTGCTCTTTTTTTAACAGCTCTTCGGTTGTTTTCTATTCTATTCAGCTAAAAATCCATAAATCCTAGCGTCGTCAAAATTAATTAGTTTACAATGAACAAACCGTTCGATATAATGTGATCGATGATTGGTTGAATAAAATCTCGTGAAAAAATACATCAATTCCCAGTCGGTGATGTGATTTTGATCTTACTCTTTTAATAATTTTTAATTTTTCCGAAATTTAATTGCCTATTCCAAATAAAATTTATGAAGGCTATCTATCTATATATTTACCATATGTTGCTATTTGTAACCGTTCCAAAAAATAACACGCACGCTTATGCCTAATATCCAGTGTTTTTTATATGGACTACAGCTAGTTCATTTTGTTTACATTTAATTTATTATAGTAACAGGTATGGTAATAAAATACACATAATGATAAAATGATTAATACTAATGAACGCGCAGAAGAAAATTTCAAGGTGTCCCGGGAGCCCGTGCGTACGCCCCTGGCGGAAACCTTATCCCGAAATTGAAATAACAATTTATATCTGCGTGAGGGGAGGGGAGACTTGTTTCTATGGGAACTTAGGAAAACGCATGCGCCTTTTTTTACCAATTAATTATGTTATAATGTAAATGAGAGCCGTTTTAGTGTTTTGATCTCCCCGCGCATCAATTCCAGGCGCCCCGCCACACCCCGCGCTGCCCTCCCGCTCGCGATTTTAACACTAAATAAAGTTAATGGTTATAACTCTGCAGAGAGGATTAAAGCTATTGTGTTTGGATGTTATTATACATAATGCACAGTATGCTTTGTTCCTGGCTCTGGAGATTGTGAGTGGGAGAGTTTTATTGTTATAATTGACACAATTTCTGCTTCCTGTCCTAAATGCAAATGCGAATCGTTCCATCGGGTGACTCGAAGAGTCTCCCGGCGACTAGATGCATTGATAAGATTATCAAATGAAAAATCAAAAATAATATAATATTACAGGGTGGTCCAGATTTTAATAGAGACACTTCTGGAAAGTACTAAACAACAAAAATTAACATAAACATAGGCGCAGAAAGTCTCCGTTTATGAGATACAGGGCGTTGAAATTAACAAAAATAACAATGTTTTTTTTTAATATCTGGAAGACCGCTGCATCAAATTCATCCAAATTTGGTACGCATTTTTCAAATATTTCTCCTAGTTCTGTATGTGCACAGCCCAAATTCAAAAATCAGTGGCGGAGAAACAAGGATGTTGTTCCCTTATTTAAAGTAAAACTTCTACGCCACTGAATTATTTGGTAATATGAATCAATTTTATAACATTCTGAAATATTTCGGATGAAAAAACATTTCTTTATTTTTGTGGAAAATTAATTCAGAGACGTATAAGTTTTACTTTAAGTAAGGAAACGATATTCACGTTTCTCCGCCACTGGTTTTTGAATTTGGACTGTGTGCATACAAAACTAGGAGAAATATTTGAAATAAAAATGTGTGCCAAATTTGGATAAATTTGATCAAGCGGTTTTCCAGATATTTAAAAAAATTGCTTTATTTTTGTTCGTTTCAACACCCTGTATCTCATAAACGGTGGCTTTCTGCGCCTATGTTCATAGAGCAAAGTGATGTTAATTTTTGTTGTTTAGTATTTTCCCGAAGTTTGTCTATTAAAATACTATCACAGCTCCTATTACTGTGTTACTACATTGTAGAATATAATTTTACCTATAATCGTCTTTATGATAGTCATGATAACTTAATAAAATTATAGTAATATATAGTCCGGTCACTGAAGTATTTTGGCTACCAATATTTTCGGATGAAATGGATTGACGTGAAATTGGAACTGTAGCTAGGGAATAGCCCAATAAACAAAAGTTATAGAGGGTGGTCCGAATTTTATGCAGGAAACTTCGAGGGCAGGTAGATCTCTTTAAAATAATATATGTTTGCGTTATAAACATAGATCTGGAACGGCACAGGGTGTTGAAGTTGTCAAAAAAATTGATTTTTTGGGTATATCTCCGGAATCTATTTACCGATTTCAATAAAATTTGTTACATATAATGTATAATAGTAGGCCTTATATTCCTTGAAATATGAGCTTTAAAGGTTCAACCAGTGGTGTACAACTGGACAGCGGTCACCCCTTTCTTTACAAAAAAACCTACGCCACTGCATTTTTTACATGTCATTGTAACTGATTTATATTTTAATGCACAAAATACGTAAAAAAGGTGACTTTAATTTTTTCCCTAAGATTCGCCGTTCTCAAGTTATTCATACCAATACAATCCCCTTGTGGCAGACACTTCTAACGATAATATTACAAGAATATTTGTTTATGTTTAAAAGTAAGTGCAATTTGTAAGCACATCAACAAAATTATTTACACTCCTTTCTACACCACCTGTGAGGTAGTGTGCGATATAAACAAAAAATCAATTTTTTTTAAAACCTCAACACCCTGTATCTCTAAAACGGGGCCGTTCCAGACCTATGTTTATAAGGCAAACACATATTATTTTAAAGAGATCTATCTACACTCGAAGTTTCCTGCATAAAATTCGGACCACCCTGTATAGTGCCGATATGTGCTTTTATCCTAGGGGTGGATGCCACCCCTTCTGGAGGGTGGGAATTTTTTTATTAAAAATAACCTCACGATTCGATAGAGGGGAATTCTAAGAAAAAATGTTCTATAAGAATTTTTTGTACAGTCAATACTTTTTGAGTCATTTGCGCCTAAACATTCGTTCGTTTTTAGCCCAAAAATGGATGTTTCTGAGCCATTTTTCGCGAATATTTCAAAAACTACAAGTTTTATCAAAAAAAATTATCATAAGCAAAAATGAAGTTCTTGAAAAGACCTTTAAATTGATTGGTGGTAAAAGTCGTTAACATGAAAACTAATGAAGTTACAATGAAAATAAAATGATTGTCTTGATTTTTGAGAAAAAAAAATCGATATTATCGATTATCGATATATATATTATCGATATATCGGGAAAAAAAATTAAACGTATTCCTTCTGCAATTTACTTTATTTATGTATTAACAGTAGATTTGAACGATTTTAGAAGCCTAAATTTAAAAAAAAATTCATTTTTGAATAAAATTTTTAAATTTTTTAAAAAATCGCCTTTTTTCAAAATATTTCAAAAACTAACAAAGTTATAAAAAAGTGATGGAATAAGAAATTGTAGTTTTTTATTACTAAAAAATTTGCTTTTTTAAAATTTTTGTAGGACAAAATTTAAGTTATGACCGTTAGAAACTCAAAACTAAGCTCCAAGACTGCCTTTCCTGAGCCTTTTTAGCTTACAAATCTGAAAGACGAAGGGCTAAAAAACTGCAAATCACAGAACTTAAAGTGCTTTAAATTCCATACGAAATGGTTTTTTGAGTAAATTTATAACTAAAATTACAAAAGTTATGGTAAAAAAATCTATCGCATTTTTTCGCTGAAATTTTCGGAGCGGGTAAATTACCATTACCATACCATTGTGTATTTTTAAAACATTTTGTACCTTACATCCATTTATAATTTAGAAAAAAATTGAAATAAAATTAATAAAGAAATATTAAGAATAAATTCAATAAAATTTTAAAAAAATTATTAAATCGTCATACTCGCATATAATTTTTAGGAAATGTTTCTATAAGGGGTAAGGTTTTTTATGAGAGGTAGGTCTTCCATAAGGGTTTTTTGGGTGGCTCAAAAGTTGCAAAATAGATCATTTGAAAATCAATAAAAAGTTTATAATTCAACATATGCATACCATTAAAACATCTCAAGCTTTCAATGATATTTTTTTGTTTATTTTGTTTTGGGGATGGTTTTTAAGTGTTGCAACAATACATTGTGAATGCACCAAAAGAATATTTTGTTAAACTGTTAAAAACTTTTTTTTCTACCATTTTGGCCATGGAAGGGTAGTTTTTAAGGATTTTGAAGGGTTGAAAATTAATTAAATTTCATAAATTATATTAAAAAAACATGAAAGGAACTTTGTCCAACATATGTGAACGTGAATTGAAATTTTAAAATACGTAAATCTGCGATTTTCGCATTTTTTTCGTACAATGGTAGTTTTCACCCCCAAATAGAAAAAAGCACACATCTAGACAATATAACTTTTGAAGTGGGGGGTCAGATGAGCTTGTATGCAAATTTTCAGGAAAATCCATGCTATCCGAGAAAATTGGGAGCTTTTACCTTATTTTCGCCTTCAGTGACTGGACTAATAGATTATATGCTGACTGAGATTATTTTTGCACTACATTAAAGTTTTTTTCAATATGTGATAAATTAAAAACCATTGAAAATTAAACCAGTAGGTACTGTATTCAAAATGATAAGCGTTACTACCATAGGCGTAGCTAGGATTTTTTCTTGACCCATGACCCCCCCCTACCCCCCTCCGACGGTTACGCCCATGGTTACTACCTACAATTAAAAAGTGTATCATAGTTTTTTGTATTTGTAATTTAAAATTTGTAGATATGAATATCCATAAAAAATTAACATTAATATTAAAAGTTAAGTTGAGTTATTAAGTACTGCCAGAAGTTCTACCTATTTCAAATGTTTCCAACGAATAAAGTAAATATTATTTTGTATAACGCAAAGCAATTTTTACTTCAGACCATTCCAATTCAAGAGTTTTATTATACGAACAAGGATAATTGAATTAACATGTAAATGGTTATGAATATGTAGTAGCTATAATAGATGCATTCAATCATTTTAGTTTACCTTCGCTTTAATTAATATAAGCAAGCAGTTGAATGGCAAACACTAATATTAAGTGAATACTTAATAAGATGAGTATTGCAATCGATGTGAAAATAGAAACCGTTTACGCTAGTATTTCACGAATTCATCTATAAAGCAATATATGCAAGTGCACTAATATTGGTACCAACAATAGACGAATAAGTAGCTTGCGTTATTATACCCTTTATTTTATATCGTAATCTGTTAGATCAAGATGGCTGTGGAACGTTAGAATGTCAAAACAATTGAAATTACAGGAGTTAGAATACGATTTAACATTTTATAAAAAATGAATCAACCCAGCAGATATTTGACAGCTGCCAGCGAAGTAAATATTCCGTCCAGATAGATCTGTTTCGCCCCTGACAGTAACATATCGAATATTCAACAAGCTAGTGCGTGTGTCGATGCTTCCGAACATCTAAAAATACCACACCCAGCGGGAGCGAAGCCCCGCAATAATTCTTATTTTAATCATGGCCACAACAACATGGAATTATTACCAGGCCGTGATTATAATACTCCTAATAAGACTAATTTTGCCATGTGAAACGGGATCTTTCCGTGCAAGAAACAAATACGATATCATTTAGAGGCAACAATGGAAAGGCTGTTTAAAAATTGCCTGCATTGGAACAATTCGCGTGGGTCATAATTATCCCCAGTTACGTGCTGTTAATAGTAGCTTTTCTTTTATTTAGTCTACTGTGTAAGTCGGTTGGTTTATGCAGATAATTTGACGTCGATTTCAAGCAAAGTAAATTATCACAAATGGTACTGTAAAAAATTCGAAGAAGGGTGTGGGGTGAATGGTTACAATCTCACGAAAGTTTTTGGTCGTGAATTTCATCGACAAAATAATTGAAACAAGGCGAAAGAAAGTTTTAATCCCTTTAAGGTAATACCCTGGAATGTTACAGTATTTAAATAATGTCTCCGTATTGGAAAAATCCAACTCCAACACGTTTTTTACAAGAACTTAACTTTAAGAATAATTTGTCGACTTGTAATAAAAAAAAAAATACATATTTTGTTATGGTGAAGTTATGTGATTTTTTTTTTGTGTTTATATGAGCGCCAAATTAATTTTAAATTTAGTTTAATGTAACCTGTAATTCTAAATTTTAGTGTAGTGTTGGTTGTATACCTTTGCCCTGCTAGCTTTAGACCCTGCTCAGTAGTCGGTTCAACTCAAACTATTCTTCCAGAAACCATGCAAACTAACAACTTAAAACAATAGATGTTTAAATTAATTTATTAATATTTATCTGGTATATCAATATTTCAAATTAGAAATGTCACACAAATTATCAAATATTTTGAAGTTCTTACAATGTTTTGACCACTTTAAACAAGAATTTATTTCGATCTGGTTAAATTACTGTATTACTGGTTGCTTTTTGGACGTAATTTATATTTTCTCGTGTAATTTCTTGTTTTAATATGTTCCTCCTTATATCTAATCTTACTATCTACAAATTTAAATAATTGGCCAAAAATTTTGATGATGCTTGATATATCACTGACTTAAATTTGTTTCAAATGATTGATTTTGAATTTATCAAGATTTTCAAATGAATTTTACTGTTAATTTGTGCACAAACTGTATACGACAATTAAAAAGGTACCTTTTTTTTTATATACGGATTATTTGTTTATTTCCTTTCCTTTCCGGTTTCAGTAGTTGTTTTGACACTATCTGCTATACCTGCCAGTGATGCTGCTACTCTGGCCTATTATTTATCTGGTTTCCTGGACCTCGCCTATGATTGTATTTCTTTCTCTCGGCTGTTGGCTTTCCGCTTTCTCTCTGCTGCTGATGCGTATAGTTCGTTTTCTTTCTGCTGCTTCGACTTGTATTCCGGGTTCTTTTAATATCTTTCTATAATATTTGACGTTTCTCCCCAAATTTTTTGTAACTAATCAATATTATTTTCTTTTCTCACTACCTTGATTTTGGTTTTTCCCCTGTTAAGGTCTTTTCACATATCTGATTCTGCTTTCTTTTTACTTGCCGCTTTTTTTTCTTTTTCACTCACCTCACTTCACTTAACCTTTACACTTATGCCCTATTATAGTTTCTTAACAATCTCATTTACATTCTACTTCAAAATATTTCTCATTCTCTACTCTTATGTTACTTTTCTATTTACTACTTGATTCCATGTGAATCCCACTTTAATTTTTGACATTTCTTTGACATATTGATTTATTGATACACACCTTTTTCTTTGAACCTTAATATCTTTTCCTAATTAGTATTATACCATATATTATAACTATTTATAAACACTATAACATTTTAACTTTTATTAGATATCGGTGACTTATGAATTTGAATTATTTTTATTTAATTTTTTTTATTAACAATTTCTTGGCATATGCTTTATCTGAACAAATTTATAATTAATTTTCTATTTGAATTTTGAAATTTATCCTATTCTAATAAACCGATGATTCCTACTACTAATTCAATACTAACAGTAAAATTTTTTTATCAAATATTTTCTTAATTTTATAATAACCATTTCAAACCATTATATTTACTGCTTTGTCTTTTAAATAGACATTTGATTTACATTTTGATTTGTTCTCTCATATCTGATTTCATTTCAATATATTTATTTTATTTTCCTGAAATATCATTCATCATTCTGTCCCTTGTCTTTTTCTAATTTTGAATAAATACCTATGGAGAAGGAAGACACCTCCTACGCAACAGAAGCAGCACAAATTTTCTAGTCCACAAAATCAAATGCCAAAGGTTGTGTTTAAATTACAATGAGGCCATCCTATACTTGAACTGTCGTCTGTAACGTAATTTAAAAGATATATTTTGATTAATGGACCTTCTAGCTACACAATTCCGGTCAATATCTTGAAAATGTTATAGAGGTTGCCACGAAGAAAAGGAAAATTGTTTCTTTCAAACAGAAATTTAATAACCTGATTTCTTTGTCAAGTAAACACTACCGGATAAACGAATCACGTTTGTTAACATTTCTGTATTGCGTATAGGACAAATTGTTTGATATAGTCCAGGAAAAAAGCGAAAAAAATATAGGTTTCAAAACTTGATTACCTTGGCGTTTGCTATACAGGGTGATTCAGGACTTATCCAAAAAGAAATTTTGAATGTACAGGAGACTCTTACAAATACAATTTTGTAAAAGAATCAAAAAAGGCAGTTTGAAAATGATTTAAAAATACACTTCTGCACGGCATTGGAAATTGGTCCGCTGTAATGCAGACGGCGACTGGTACGGCGGCAAAGTGTAATAAAAAATGAACGGAAAAAAATTTAAAGAATTTCCCAAGGAATGAAATAAATCAAATATAATACCTGTTTTATATCAGCAAATTCAACTGCTTTTGCTGCTACTGTTATTATTAATTAATAGAATTAATTTGTGGTTTTAATTAATAAAATATTTGACATAGCTGATGTTACAACTGTTCAGAATTTTGTCCACCGATGTGTAAACACATTTGGGCCCGTCTTACCCAGTTTCTATGACCTAACACAAATGTTGTCTTGCTTCACCATAAATTAAAACGATATCCATCAACTCCGAGTTGCTATACACGTAACCCATTTAAAAAACTAATGTAAACACTATCGCAAAAACGTTAATAGTACAATCACTACAATCAGATTTCAGTATTCGTATTCGGAAGAGCCTGGAGCCACGTGCATTGCGCACAGCGCACAACACGAATGACGCTAGAGACTACAATAGTCCAGTGATGTAAGGGTTGAATATACTACAATTATTTTCTCTGAAACTATATGGATTTAAAAAAAATTTTTACGATATTGACTCCATTTTTCATGACGCATTTTGGATAAGTTATGAACCACGCTGTATATTTTTCCGATGTAAATGCGATTGAAGTGCCGAACATTGAAATTTTTATTTCAAAGTTATAGTTTTTACGTGACTCATTAACCACTTCATTAACTGAATCCGTCCTAGACATCTTGTTTTAATCCACAGCAACAAAATTAAGCTGCAAATGATACGCACGAAATGAAAACCATTATACTATGTGAAATCCAGTTCTATATGAAAGCATTTGGACCAATAGTTTCGCATCAGCACGTGCTTGATCATTATTTATTACAGCTTAATTTTATTAAATTTATTTTAGTTTTCATTTTATCGGTTGACGACTGTTGTGTTTTATTAAGCATTTTCGAGTGCTTCAAAAAATTTTAAAACGTATTTCTCGGAAACAAATGAAATTAAATGACAATTAAACCTTATGGGATATATCTAAAACTCTTCCAATTTTAAGACAGTTTTATCATAGACTGTTATGAAGATTATATATATCAAAGAAAGCAATCAAACTGCCTTGCGCCCGGACTAACAACTGGTGTTGATTTTCCACATAAATAGATCAATATCAGTCCATCATCAATTCTACCCCGACAGTCAAAGTAGTATTTCAAAACGGAATGCAATAACGACTAGCTGCTTGTAACTAATTAATTTTATATGCTGTCTATTAACACATAACACGTTAATATCTCATATACTCGCATAATGTAATTATCCGGCACGAATATGTGTTCTCAACTAAATTATGTAGATGGATATACCTCGGTGCCTTTAAAAAAAAGGCTAATAGGATTATATCAAAGTTTGTGTCTGTAAGTTATAAACGGATTAGACTTCTGGGAACCATCTTGGCATACGAGATAAACCTCTAAATGAGAGTTTCACTCGATTTGCGAAAAAAATTGCTGCGGGAGCAACTTTTTCATACAGACACAGCGATTTTGCCGGGAAGTTTTACGAATATGACAGACGCGAGGAGTCCATAATGGAATATCGGGCATGGGGATTTTTCTTAGGCAATTAAATTGATCAGAAGAGCCCGGTTGGATAAAAATAAAGGGGGTATTTTTTTAAATATTTATTAAAACATTAACATAATTTGTTATTGGTGATCGATATGCATCTTCTTCTTAAATGTACGTTAAAAAAAAATTTTTGGTTGTACAGGGTGAATTTTAAATGTACGGTTGGCAAAGGAGGAGGGCCCATAAAGCCGGTTTTTGGCTAAAAAAAATCTGAAAAATTTTTTTTAGTACCTACTAGCAATACTGAATATCGTTTCCACCCTAAACGGACCAACCCCTCACCATCCTTCCCCCCCCCTTAAATGAGATGACACACATTTACATTGAATAAAACGAAAAAAAATCTATAATTATACATACATGTTTGTGCATATTTGATCCAAGAAAGTTTCTATAAACAAATATTTGAGGATTATGAAGATCTTTTTAATTTTTTGCCCGCCATATGGAATACGTCATTTTGAATTTCGTAATTCTGCCTTCAGATTCGTAATCAGAGACCCAAAAAACCCCACTATACAAAAATTCATGCATTTTAAAGACATTTTAATTCTTTTGTCCGCCATATTGAATCCGCCATTTTGAATTTCGTGATTTAGAGTCCAGATTCGTAATCATAAACCCAAAAAACTCCATTACAAAAAAATTCATGCATTTTGAAGACATTTCAATTTTCTTGTTCGCCATATTGGATCCGCCATTTTGAATTTCGTGATTCTAAGACCAGATTCGTGGTCAGCGACCCAAAAAGCTCTTCATATGTAAGATTCATAGGAATTGAATGTCTTTCGCATCTCTAAGCTCTTTAAATATTCCTCTAATAAGCGATGGTTTCCCCGACATTTAAAGGGGGGGGGGGGAAGAAGGGTGAGGGGGTTGGTCCGTTTAGGGTCGAAACGACTCAGTATTGCTAGTAGGTACTAAAAAAATATTTTCCGATTTTGTCAGCCAAAAATAAATTAGGCCAAAAACCGGCTTTAGGGCCCTCATTCTTTGGCATTCTTAGTTTCTCTTATTTTCCGAAGAGATAGGAAAACGGTTTTCTTTCAAGGTTCAATAGCGATATTTCTCTAAGTTTAAGAGAACGTTTTCCAGTTTTGGCTGATTTTTGTAATACCTAACCTATAGTTTTTTTATTTTGAAAATATTCGATTTTGAAAAAAAAGGTTTTCACATAGTTTTTTACAATGTCGGCAAAGTAGGATTAAATAAAAATAACTATTTTCGACTTTTTATTTCCGTCATTAATTTTTGTTTTTTTTTTGTCCTTTTTCAGGATGAGGTGTTGGCCATCTCAGAAAAAGTAGTGATACGGGTGGAGGACCTCATAACCTGGATAATAGCCGAGGCGGAATGGACCTGGGGCAGACTGGCCAAGTGCGAGGAGGAGCTGAAGGACGTGGAGGTGGACACTACCAAGTGCGCTCCTCCCCGGAAGCCCACCGGCACCAGCTTCACCCTCTCGGAGAGCACCCTGGACTTCTCCGACGTGGAGAACGAGAGGAAAACGTTAGGTAGGTCGAGATTTTGGCTTTTCCTGAGTTTTACAGTCACCTTAGCATGCGTAAACCGAAAGTTGAACGCAGTCACCTGTTATTTGGGTCACTTACCTGTTGTTTCTATCTGTATTAAACCATCTTCTGAAATGGACACCCTTAATACGGCCGGAGTTTGTATAAATTGTTACATTTATCCATTAGTAGCAATTATCATTGTTTTGACTCGTCTCTAGTTCAAATGGTGCATTTTAATTTTGAATTTTTAATTATCGATTAAAAATGTTCAGTTTCTTTACTTACAAGTCGTTGCTATGTGTACAAAATTAACTTTCTACAAATATATTTATTTTAATATAATGTGAAAACAAAGTACGGACCTGGAATGTACGATTTACTGACGGACCTCAGAATAAAACATGTTTTAGCATTATAACATTTTATTTAAGCTTAAAATAATATTGTTTTCCTAGATTGTAAAGCTAAAAACGAGCTCACGTGAATATTAAACAATTTATACAAAAAAAAATATTACTTTTGACTCATTTTTAATGTACTTGGAAAATAAGTACCTACGACTTGCTAAGCGGAATGACTGTATTTACTGTTTTGCTTTAAGAAAACTATTAAGGAACTTCTAAGGGGTGAATGCAACTACCTCCTTGCCTCTCCTGAACGGCGCCCATGTCTTCATACGTCCAAAAAATATATAAATTTAAATCTTTTATTCTACCTTAACTATATTGCATTAAAAAACCATAACTTATCGTTAACTTAAGCGTATATGACTTTGATTTCCTCGTGGGGGTTGTACTCCTCCACAATATTGTCCCTGCCAGCATCCCCTTCGGCCTTGTGGGGCGTCGCGTTGTGTGGATCGGGCAGAACACAGCAAACTTGTAAATAACTTTGGAAACAGTCGACACTGAAACAATGGGTGGCAATTTAGTTTAGATGTGGATGGTAACTCGCCGGTAATAATTAAGATAACAACTACAAAACTTTTGTTATTAGTTGGATTTTAACCTGTCTTGCTTACGGTTCTATTCGAGAAAACGCTGCTCAGTAATTAACCGAATATGTATTAGAAATTGCCTGATGAATCCTCTCTCTTTATCCGCCCGTATTTGTGTTCGGAAGGTTATAATGTACGGGGTGAACTTTTTTGGGCATGGTATAGTGTAATTTTTGTAGATTTGTGGTCAGCAAATATGTTTGTTCATATTTAGTTAAGGAGAATCGAGTGCTTCGAAAAAATACAGACAATTTCCTATTATTGGCATATATTTTTGTGCAGTGCGAAATCAAATTCTGTGAATTATTCTCAAATTATTTGTCGATTTGTATTTGTTTTTAATTAAAGCCAAAAATTTGAATATTTAACAGGGGGTTCTTATGGGAAATGATGCTTTAACTCATACCCTTACAATCGAACACAGACGAAAAAGTGTATTTGAATTTTGAATTTATAAAAATATACTTTTACCTAAATCATTACTTAATAGATGAGAGAAAGAAAAACGTAGATTACGCACATTTCACAGAGAAATAAATTATCAAACAAAAAGTTCATGAAAAGTAATAAACACGAAAGAGTAACGGCAACAACGCAATATGGTATGAATGAGGATAGGTGGCGGGAAATTTAAATAAACTTTTCGATACACAAGTTAGTCATTAGAATGGAATATATTCAACTTGTGTCTATTTGTGTAATTCAATTTGGAATAATAAAATAAAATTGGAAAGTTCAAATGAAGTATGTTTTTTTATTTTTTTTTATTTATAAAGAACAATAAACTTTCAATGCAACAATAAAAAATATAGCAGCATATATACACAATGAAACATTGCATCACAACGCATATAACAATCTTATGCATTTTGATAAATTATAACATTTTTAATATCATTTTTCATTTTAAAATTTCAAGCATTTCAATAATTTCAATACATTTTTAGAATACTTTTGGCTGCAATAATCATATCACAGTATAATACTACACACAGGGTGGGCCATTAGTGTGAGAAAGTAAAATAACCCCCTTGTTATCCATAATACAAAAAAAAATTTATATAAAACTTGTACAGAATCAAAAAGCCTAAAGGACAAAATTAATTTGAAACACATAGGGCGATGAGTAAAAACGGGACACGCCAAATATTACATTTTTTAAATGGAGCACCCTGTATATTTTTAAACATAGGGATTTCTGAGAAAATTCTATATATGGCATTATAAACAGTTTAACATTTTAGTGCGGGGTTGCCCAGTTATGTAGAAAATTCTTCGAATTTTGAAAAAAAACGTGACCTCGAAGAAGTTGTATTAAGTACTTTCAACTACTAACACTTGGAGCAAAAATATTTGATAGAGTTTTTGGCAAATGTTAGGCAGACTCCTATAATAGCTAATATCGATATTTTATACAGGGCATTTTTTTATAATACGATCATTTTAAGGAAGTTCAAACTTGATTTTCTAAAATTTTTCAAGTGAAACCGTGTATTTTATTCTATTTTATTCACATATCGGTCCACTTCAACTTTTATTAAGTATGTTCTACACCTAAAGTTGTTAGTTTTTAAGATATTGGAGCCCCAAATTATAATGTTTCAGTTTTCCGTTTAAAAATATTGTATTGGTAATGCTTGAAGATGAAAAATTTGCTAATTATTTGCTCTCTTAATTGGTAAATAATAGAATTTGCCTACGAATATTTTAGGTCCTGCTTAAAATTGCAAAAATAGCTTACAAGCAGGCCCTATTATTTACCAATCATATTCAGCAGTCAGTAATTGGCAAATTATTAATTTTTAAGCATTCAGTACCTCCTAGATTTTTAAATTGAAATAAAGTTAATAGATATAAAACTTCTTTGATTGGAAAATAATTGAAGAGGATTCAAGTCTGGAGATCGTAGAGTCTAAGGTAGTGCTCCTTCCTCTACATATCCAACAATTTGGACGTGCAATATCCAAATACTACTCATGCAGCAAACAAACAAGTGGGCTGGAGTACCGTCATGCATAAACAATATTTGCTGGAACAATCTCTTGCAAATACCTAATTTAATCAAATGGAACTATATACGTACTGAAAATATACGTTCAATAACGATATATAGTTTGAAATACTCTCTTTGTTGCTAAGAGAACAAAAACGAATAAAATCAAGATTGAAATTTACTGGGACGTAAGAAAATAAAATCAAAGGACGCGTACATACATACTTGTATTTTGCCCGTGTTGCGGAGATCAAATACAGAAGTCCACACAGTCCATCGCACAAAAAGAATAAAATGCAGCAGCATCTTCGAAAATCGATTGTGCATCGCGTCGGCAACGTTTTTTTTTTATTAATAAATGCTGGATGCAATTTAATCTAGTCAAAGAAATCTCCATGACGGAAAGCTAATAAAAACATCAAAGCGTATTTCCAATTAGTCCAGTTCTCTCTTCATGTGTATATTATTCCACCGGCATCCCTTTACCCCCGCTGTGGAATTCTAATTATTATAAAATATCTTGCGAATCCTTCGAAAACAATCGCCTTGCTGGTGACATCTCGATTAATCACTCGATGCGATGGTCTGAGTAGTGTATCATCCATACGGGATGTTCTTACGTAAAGAAAATTAAAGGAGTACTCGTAAAAATAAAATCGTTAAGACGTGCTAACTGTTGGAGACATTTTTGTTAATTAAAATCATGGTTTGAAGATAATATGGCGTACCACTCGCATATGGTGACGTCATTTGAGAGAAAGACTGACGAAGTCATGGCATATATTGGCATGAAAATGCAACGTTTTGCCGGTTTTTTTCATATAATCCAGAGCTATTGTGGCCTGCAAAACATGCAACATTTCTTCAAACTTCAAACTTAACAAAATACTTAAGGTACATTTAGATTCTACACACATAAACTACGATACGTAAATGTGAAAATTACAGGCTTTACTTATTACAATTAACATAAATTGTCTGTTTATTATATATTGAGTGAACACGAAATTCTGCAGTTCCCTGCTGTCGTCATGCGCAGACAGGACAAAATTGAGCTGACTAACGAGCATACATCATTTAAAATAATTGAAACATATTTCTACAGCAATTGGCCAGCTTGATCACAATTTATTACCATTGAAATTGGAATTATTTGTTATATCCCCCACTGTTATCTTTGTTTAAGTTTTATTTCAGTAACAGATACCAATTTATACAATATCGTGGCTTCTAATCATATAAAATTCATCAATCTTCAGGGGATCCCAAAGGGTCAATTCTGAGTCCACTCTAGTTTACTATTTTTATTAATGATCCAACTGAATGCTTTGATATCAGTTGTTTACTTTGTGAGGACCACCTTAAGTTGCTTTTGGAAGTTAAATCTTCTATTGATTGTACCAGATTACAAAATTATTGTGACAAACTGAATAGTTGTAGTAATCCTCGTGGTACATCTGTCGCTGCTTTCTTGTTCTAATTTTAACAATACTTGTTATAAGTTGTTACGATGTTAATTGGAACCTGTAAATCTTAAAGCACAGGACCGTATGCACTTCTCCTGAAATTTCTTCTTATGCTTTGACCATTATGTGTCTCGTAATTTATACTCGAATAGCAATTCGGCGAGTCCGGTATTGGTAAATTAGTTCGCCTGATGTTGAATTGACGGCGGTGCGCTGGTCATCAAAGCAAACCTGTATTGGTCCACTAGGTCGTAAATAATTTGTTTGTATGGTACACGGGTTCACTTAGCTTTGCCGCTTTGCCAGTGCCGTGCAGAGCATTGCTTGGCGGGGTATGTTGTTGGTATAATACGTATTATTATTTATTAGTTATTATTATTTGTTCGTATCGTAACCAGTAAAGGATAATAGTTAATAAAATAAATATTATATGTAATTATTTAGTAATTTAGCGTGGCTCTCTGGAGACTCTTTGAAGCGGAGGATAACGAAATAACTCGGAAAAATCCTCAAATAGTGGAACCGGTTTTTGTCGAAAGTATCGAAACAAACTCAGAGTTTAAAAACAAAGATTTACACGCAAAAAGTCAACGTATTATATTAAATATATATGAATGTTTGAAAATTGAAAATAGTGAACAATTTGATAAAAAAGTTAGGAAACGGATTAAAGAATTAACTAAGATATTCAAAAAAAGGCCAATTTATAGCGTAATTAAAGAAGGATTGATCACGGTACAAAAAGAAAACGGAAAAATACAAAATTAAAGAAAATTGACGAATTTACCGGATGTAATGCGGCGCACAATTTATAATATGCATAAAGAAAATAAAGTTCCTACTTTAAACATGATTCGAGATAAATTAAGCGATTATACTGATTATAATTATTATAAATCTTTGGATATTTTACATGTTTTATTACAATGCGATTTTAAACATAAAAAAACTTGACAATCGTATGGTAATTGTATGGTCATATAGCTCGGAATATAGTATATCTAGACAGACAGGGCTAAATTTTTCTGGACGTCTATCGATGCCGTAGAATTTGAGTTAAGGTGGCCATATTCCCGGCCGAGAAATAGTGAAATTTCTGGCGTTTTTAGGTACTGAAATCTTTAAAAGTAAAACGTGTAGAACAAAANCTGAATAGCTGGATTACTACCCTCGTGGTACATCTGTCACTGCTTTCTTGTTTTAATTTTAGCAATACTTGTTATAAGTTGTTACGATGTTAATTGGAACCTATAAATCTTAAAGCACAGGACCGTATGCACTTCCGAAATTTCTTCTTATGCTTTGACCATTATGTGTTTCGTAATTTATACTCGAATTCGGCGAGTCCAGTATTGGTAAACTAGTCCCCCTGATGTTGAATTGACGGCGGTGCGCTGGTCATCAAAGCAAACCTGTATTGGTCCACTAGGTCGTAAATAATTTTTTTGTATGGTACACGGGTTCACTTAGCTTTGCCGCTTTGCCAGTGCCGTGCAGAGCATTGCTTGGCGGGGTATGTTGTTGGTATAATACGTATTATTATATATTAGTTGAAATTATTATTTGTTCGTATCGTAACCAGTAATAGTTATTAAAATAAGTGTTATATGTAATGATCTAGTAATTTAGCATGACTCTCTGGAGACTGAAGCGGAGGATAACGAAATAACTCGGGAAAATCCCCAAATAGTGGAACCGGTTTTTGTCGAAAGTATCGAAACAAACTCAAACGAGTTTAAAAACAAAGATTTACACGTAAAAAGTCAACGTACTATATTAAATATATATGAATGTTTGAAAATTGAAAATAGTGAACAATTTGATAAAAAATTTAGGACACGGATTAAAGAATTAACTAAGATATCCAAAAAAGGCCAATTTATAGCTTAATTAAAGGATTGATTACGGTACAAAGAGGAAACGGAAAAATACAAAATTAAAGAAAATTTACCATTTTACCAGATGTAATGCGGCGCACAATTTATAATATGTATAAAGAAAATAAAGTTCCTACTTTAAATATGATTCGAGATAAATTAAGCGATTATCCTGATTATAATTATAAATCGTTAGATATTTTACGACATGCTTTATTACAATGCGATTTTAAACATAAAAAACTTGACAATCGTATGGTAATTATATGGTCATATAGCTCGGAATATAGTATATCTAGACGAGACAGGGCTAAATTTTTCTGGACGTCTATCGATGCCGTAGAATTTGAGTTAAATGTTTTTATGCGGTTCCAATTGACATCGTAACAACTAGACAGATGGATTGTTTTGAACCATATTGCTTTTTATCCTGTAATTGGGACATTGTACTTCCAAATACATATATAAATAAACGTCACTATTAAAATGGGGATTATATTTGTAACATGAGATTTAGTTTTTACATAAAGTTTATTGTTCTCTACTTGAATTTTATTGATTTAATGATAATGTTGATGTTTATCCTGATTTTATAAATGTTTGTGGGTCTCGTTAAAACTCAGGGTTCTGCTAAAGCTAAAGATTATACCTACTTATAATAATTTGATTTAAAAATTCGGCAAAGTCGGCTTTTAAAAAGACACACACAAACAAAATTTCTAGACGTTTTAAATTTGTACACTCTCGCCAAAAGAATTACACGAAAATACATTCTGGATCCAATTTATTCCGGTCTGAAAAGAATATTTTCCCAATGTGTACGAATCGTCGTTTCGTCTTTTCAAAGCTTATAGTAAGAGGTTGTTGAGAGGGAACTTCAGAAGTTCGAGACGAATCGATAATGGGTAAATAATTATATTTTTATTTACTCGACCGGCTTCACATTTATTTCATGTAACCGAGTGAGTGTTTTTGAAATTTTAATTCATCAGTTGTACATTTAAAAGCGATCTGCGTTTCTTTAATGAAAATAAAAGCAAATGATGGATATTATTAAATCATAAAAAGCGATTAACTGAGGGTAAAATGCAGTTACGTCTCAAAATAATATTATTAAGAACCCATTTACTATTTCTGGGGCTCGCGGTTCGCGTTTTAATTCCGTGACTGGCTAAACGAGCTCTAAAGTCGGCTAGTTCTGAAAGGTGAACTGTATTTCGTGCTGGAAGATAAAGTGTACCTCAAAGTTATTGTATTCTGCATGTTATATAATTTATTCATAATTTAATTAATATAAAAGATGCTGTGTTAATGTTGATGTAAAAGTTTAAAAATTTTACAGTTTCACGATCTACAAAAGTGACAGTTAAATTTACAATAGAGCATTTAATTTTGTTATTAATTCAAGGTTACGGAGCCAATTAGCAAAAATAAATATTAACAATAGAATTATCAAGAGTAAGACTGATTTGGGAAGAGTGTTGTGGTTAATTTCTGAGTAATTTTAGTCATAGTTGACGGGTGTGAATGTGTATTTTTATTTGTTTGTTTGTCATATAGAAATATGCGTAGATTAATAATAGTCATGATTTCCTCATATTGACAATTTTTTTAATACTACTTTTATTATGCACATACAGGGTGGTCCAGATTTTAATAGACAAACTTCGGGAAGGTACTAAACAGCAAAAATTAACATCACTTTGTTCTATGAACATAGGTGCAGAAAGCCACCGTTTATGACATACAGGGCGTTGAAATTAACAAAAATATAACAATTTTTTTAAATATGTGGAAACCATTTCATCAAATTTACCCTTTGGTACCTACACATTTTTTTTTTTCAAATAAATCTAGTTTTGTATGCATACAGTCCAAATTCAAAAACCAGTGGCGGAGAAACAAGCATATCGTTTCCCTGTTTAAAGTAAAACTACACCACTGAATTAATTTGTAATATGAATACATTTTATAACGGTCTGAAACATTCCGGATGAAAAAACATTCTTTTATTTTTGTCGAAATATGAATGGTTTACGAGTACATATTATCTAAGTAAATATCTTGCCACCTAGACTAAATTCCGATCTGATTTTAAATTTTTTGGACAACAGCCTCTTCCAGTTAATGGAGGACATACCTTCGGATCAACGAATCGGGGCCTGGTTTCAAATGGATGGGGCGCAAGCACATTCTGGCCAGGTAGTTCGTGAATGGCTGACAACCAAGTACCAAAACAGATGGATTCGACGGAATGGCCCCATACCTTGACCACCTAGATCACCTGATCTAAATATTTTAGATTATTTTATTTGGGGGTAACCTAGAAAAATGACGTTTATGCTGTTCCTATAGCAAATAGAGACCAGCTAGTGCAAAGGCTAAATGAGGCCTGCACTGATTTTAAGCAAAATCCAGTTTTAATCAGAGCTGCTGTGAATTCTATAACCAAAAGATGCCAAAAGTGCATTGAGTTTGGATATGGGCATTTCGAACAATTGATTTAATTTATTTGTTTTTCATATAACTTTACTTGTTGTTCGTGTTACTTGAAAGTTGAGCTCGACATGTTTGCTATGATAGTGAAAAATGTGTATCAAATTCGGATAAATTTGAAGAAGCGATTTTCCAGTTATTTAAAAAAAAATGTTTTATATTTGACAATTTCAATGAATGTTATCGTCAAAATCATTTGATTGCACTTTTGCTTTAGGTATCCTCATAAAAAATAATCTAATGGATACAAGTCTGGTGCCTGTGTAGGCCAAGGTATTGGTCCATAGCGTCCTATCCACTTGTTCGGGAAGTGAACGTTAAGCCAGTTTCTTACTATAAGTATGGAAGGTGCAGAGCATTTTTTTCCGAACTCTAAATTTTCGCTAATCTAGTTCTGGCACAATGAAATCATTGAGAATTTCCAAATACGAATTTTGATCAATATTTTCTTCAAAAAAGTAAGGACCAATTATTTTATGATACATTATGCCACACCAGACATTTACTTTTTTACTATTATAAGTTTTCAATCGAAAATTTGGATTATCATTAGCCCAGTATCTACAATTTTGTGAGGAAACCACGTCATTAGTTGTGAGTAAATAAAATATTGTGTTTCTCGCCTATTATTGTTAAACAAAAGTCCAAATGACGATCATGATCTCCATCAAGCAATTTATGATTAAACACTGGTTTGAATGGATAGATTTTGTTGTATGTATATTAAAATTCTTTGAACATGAGATCTGCTAATATCTGTGTTTTCTGACTTTTTCCTGAGTGATATCTTTGGATTGTCTTGTCAGAATCCATTACTACAACAGTAGCAGTATCGTTATCGTTGTATTATTTTTTTATCTTTTTAATATTCTTTACATCATCAGTGGTACCAAATTTTATAATTAGCTTGCCAACTGCTCTACGAGTTACAGTTACATTTGGATACATTTCATTAAAAATTTATATAGCATATCGATTATATGAAACATTACCGATTCCATAACATTTCACGAGATAAATTCGTTAAATACTGTTTTTAACAAAACCAAAAATTAAAGGCTTAGGGATAATTTCACATTTTGAATTTTTTTGGAAGCCCTGTATATTTTACTACATATTTGCTTACTGCTCAAGGCTTCTCAAGGCAAGCAAAACTTTTTATCAATTTTCCTCGAAAAATCAACAATAAAAAAAGTTTACAAGAGTGCGGTACCCCATTGGAGGACACTGTATAGAGTCTTCATAAATGATTGCAAACCACGTGATAGTTAAACTTACGCAACCACTGCACAATTAGCACTGTCACCTTGAAATCTTAGTGTCATTAATATTAAAGATTCGTTTACAATGAACAATGACAAACCGTTGCGTCTACCCTCGCGATAATGGTTCAATAAAAGGTCGTAGAAACATTACACGAATCACCAGCCGACGAAACAGAATGCTGTGTTTTAACGTAATCTTTAACTGTTTTATTAACCACCTCAAAGGAAATAAAATTACTCTTGCAAGCAAGATTACTGGTCACGTGACTTGTAATCATTTATGAAAGCTCTACATGAAAAGAAGCATATTGTGCCAATTAACTTACTCGGAATTTATGTCTCCATGACAGGATCTCCAGTTCATGCAGGTGCAGTTCCTTGTATTCTCTACTCTCCTACCTAGTTCAACTATTTCCGCACCTCGTAAGTTAACTTCAACTACTGGAGTTGCATCGTCGGAGACATGCTCATCTCGTGATTTAGCTTCAACTACCGCAGCTCCATCGGCGAAGACGAAAATTGTTAGGAGAATCAGAACCCCCGCGTAATCCATGGCTGTTCACGTCCTGGAATGATATTGTTTACTGATAGCTACGTTTGTTTGTTGTGGTATTTTATAGCGGCGTTATTTGGAAAAGGAAACGGACTGAATCACGAGGATGTGACTTTGCAGTTATCGGGCTTGTTAGTGCTTATGACACAGTCATGGCCGTAATTCGCGATCAATTGTGTTTAAAAAATTAAACAATGCTTTTGAGCACTGAATGTCAAAGAAGTTATATTGTTCGCTGGGAGATCTTTTTCTAATACATTTTGGTCATAATTCTCGTAAGGTTAGAAAAAAGTGCTTAAAATATACAGCATTTGTCAATAGGTTCCCCAGTTGTTTCCTAATAATTTTCTTGCGTCTCATCTGACTAAAGCAGATTCAACTTAACATGTACAAGCCAAGTCGGCAGACTTGCATTAATGTGTGTGGCAGGCTTTAAACAATATGGTGCTTTCCATCTGTTTAATTACATCACAAATTGAAAGGTTAAAAAACATGAGGCCTCTATTTTGTCCTTATTCTATATCGACCTCATTTAACTTCTAAAAAAATTAAACTATATGTTGCGATGTTGAAGGAAACTACCCTTACGAATAAAGCGAGACATTTGCTTGGGAGTTTTGTTGTAGTTAAATCCAGTGTATTATAGATTTACACTTGAGCGACTAACTGCAACTATTGGCTCTTGTTGACACTGCCAATATGCTAACATAATAAGATATGATTATGCAAAAAAATCGAATCCACTAATTTTTTCATACGAAGCCGCCGATTTCGCCTTGTCTAGATAGAATTGCTAGAAATCTTCTCGTAACGCCATTATTATTAATAAACAATAAAAATTAGTTGTTTGAAAAAGTAATGTCAGAATTATAATATTGTAATTCATATTCTAAGAGTGTTTAATTCAAAATGAGCTCGGAAAGTGAAGACGAGTATTTACCAGGGGAAGTATTGGAAGCGGCACAAAGTGCTGTTTCACAATTAATCCACAAGAAATCGTCGAAACAGTACGAGATTGTTTACAACGAAGTCTCTTAAGGGTATTACTGGCATATTTCGAACATAAAATTAATAAAATTAAACCTTCGACGGTAAAAAGTCAATGAATGCCAAAAAAATGTCAATATCAGAAAATTTCCAAAACTAATACCATATTTGAAAAGCAAATCAGTTGGATACCATCCGAAAAAGTCCAAAATTCAAATCACCGGTGTCCTTTTTTTTAATTTCTAACAATGAAAAATACAAACATAAAAACAAACGCATTTTTTAATCGTGATTCCCTTGAAATTTGATATACTTGTGACAACAACTCTATACAGTCGCTGCTATTTACCCACTAGTTGAATAGGTTTCCAAACATTGATCCAAATAAATAAAAAACAAAACAATACGTACCTATAACTTGATCTATGACAAACTTTGCCAGTGACACACACTGTTTTGTGCGGTGCAACTCCGTGAACAACTATTTATACTTAACACATTGTATGTAAATTCGCGGCACTATCAGTAATCAGTAAGAAGAGCTCCGTAAAGTTTACGTTGTTGTCGTATTGACACCGGGTCAAGTCTCAAGTGCTATTTTTAGTAATTCTTTTGTTATCAACATTAAGCTGTTAAGAGTACCTAAACTGTAAATGATAAAATTCTTCGTGATGTAATTTGTGACCGATTTGATCATATTTGAGATTGTGAATTATTTACTGTTAAGGGCTAATGGTATTTTAAAATTTTACACTCTACGATCTCTATAATAAGGTTCAAAATGTAACGTTTCATTCGACCCACATTGATTACTTTATGTTTCCATTTTAATGGGATTACGGACGATTACTTATCAAAGTTGGGCAAGTACATAAATTTCTAACGAGTAAATGTACGATAACCAATTTTAAAATTAATTTATATGCAGTACATCATGGTTCATTTTGATTGGAACTACAGGATACCACAACGAATATACCTAGGATAGTGTTAATCGTTTTATATTACATACAGTGTAATTATTATTAAAAACAAAGCCACGCCTCTATTTTTTTTAACACGAACGAATCTAATGAGTATGGTTAAGTGTATTTGTTGAAACAATTATAAATAGGGCTGTGAGAACTGAGCCGCAGGACATAGGCGTACGCATCATGTTAAGCGTCATAAAATAAATTACGTAGAAAATAAGCAATAAATTAGTACAATTTATAACATTGTATTCAAAACTCACCCTAAGGCAACAATATACTAACGTGACGCGAACGTGAAAAGCATTCTGAGGCTCGCGCATGTCTCAATTGACCCGCTTGTCACGCCATTGAATTGCGGCTCTCTCTGACAGCCCCATTATAGATCAATTTTTAACAAAATGACTTCAGGGATTTCAGCTTCAAATAAAACACCAGTATAATGGTTTCTTGATGTCCCACAAGTTTTATCTGAAACTTTTTTTGATAGGACCAAGTATATCCTAAAAAGTTTTCGGCCTGTATAATTAATTACATTAAATGAATTGCAGTGTAACTAAAAACAAACAGTTTATTAGAAATTTAGAACACAATTAGGATTGGTTACTAATCGTTTATTTATTTATTTATTCTTTTTTTTTTTTCAGATTCCCACGAAGTGACTTCGGGCCCCCATGTGATAATCCTGAGTTTTCCGAAATACTGCCGCTACAGGTCCATGATGAAACGGCTGGAGGGCGTGGAGAACCTATATCTGAAATACAAAATAGTGAACGCACTGGGCGGCTTCTACGTCACCCACCCCAACACCAGGGTGCTCTTCTGCAAGGACACCTTCGACTACCCCGAGCTGGAGGGCCACGAGCTCCTCTGCAACCACCTCGCCCCGAAACTGAAGGGCAGACCCAGGGGAAAGCGGAAAAAACGGAGCGTCTCGCCTGGGTCCGAGAGCAATGAGTCCGAATCGTCCATTACAAATAGTTACAATACAAGGGTACGTTTGTTTAGTTAGGGAGAACGCATAAACTTTTTATTTTGATTACCAAGCCATGATGTGAAGGGCCAGGCTAAAGGAATATCCCGAAATATTGCGAGAACTACAAAATACTTCTAAATGCTTCCATTGGAATACTTGGAAAAACTCTGCATGTATCGAAATATTTCCAAGACTGAACAGTATCTAATGTACATGTATTGAAAATCATGAAAACACTTCAAAGAACTCGAAACACTTCCTCTAAATGTCAAAATATCTCGAAAACTACGAAAACTTTACATAGTCTTTCCGAAGTCAGTCCAACATGTATAAAAACGCCTAGTAATAAAATTCAATGAGTTTAATAGGCGTCCCTAAACAAGTTTTCTGCTAAAGGTAAAAAAATATAGTAATTTGTATATCACGTGTAGAAAATTTCTATTATATGTTCTTTTGGTAACAATATGTTAATGTCCTCAAACAATTTTATCATATTGATGGTAGATTTTGGTTATGACATATCAAAAAACATTAACATTTTCATTAAAATATATTAATGCTCGGCATGAACCAACGGGAAGGTATGAACATATCCTTGCCAGGAAAGGTTGTTAGTTTAGGTTAGAAAAGTTATTAAATAAAAATAATCAACAAAAAATAATTCCCGCATTGCTGCACTGCACTGCAAGGCAATTTGTCAACAACTGAAATTTATGGCCAGTCGCCCAGAGTGGCTGTATTTGTGAACCGCATGGAAATTAGGGAGGTCAACTGTCAAAAAAAAGTATTTGATATTCATATGCATGGTATTCAAGGTTATACTTTTAATAATCATTTTCAATTGAGGTACAAATATAACACACTCTGTATTCCTTTAGAACATTTATTTTTAATAAATTTCTCGAGTTTTTTGTGCACTTCGATACGCTTTAATATAATTTTAATTTTCATGGTGTTGTCCGTTTTTAGGCAGAAAATAAGAATGGCCTCCGTTGCGACGGCAACATTACTCCACGTCGCAGCACTAGGTGCCATGAAAATAACGAGAACAAAGAATTCGTTAGGAAGCTCACCGCATTTATGAAGTCTAACCACACACCGATAGGCCGAATTCCGTCCTTAGGCTACAAAGAACGTGAGTATTCGCCGTCATGTTGCAGTTTCGTCGGTCTCACCGCCTCTTTTTTAGTAAACCTTCACGAATTCTTCACAAAAGTACAAAAGCTGGGAGGTTACGACGCCGTAACCACCAATCGTTTGTGGAAATCCATATTCGACGATATGAGCGGACATCAAAATAGTACAAGCGCTGCTACTGTCATAAGACGCCATTACGAGAGGTAATTTGGATCATCTTCGATCATTTAAGATTTGCGTAGAAGTGAACTGATGCGATCGTTTTTGTTCTAGGTTTTTGTTGTCATACGAACGTCACATTAAAGGCGAAGAGTACAAACCGCTACCCGTGTCCGAAAGGAGAAGACTGAAAAGCAAACGCGGCAGCAGCAGCCTAAGTGACGCGGAATCTAGCAGCGGTGATGCCACCCCCACGCCCTCTACGTCCAGAAAGACATCGGAAAGTAAGGTATACGATAAAATCCGGTAGGAAAACAAAATTAACAGGAACTAACCTTTATTTTGTCGTAGGACTCCCGGACTGAGGGGAAACCGTCGTCGCTCAGGAGCGTTCGCGTCAAGCCCGAGAGGCAGAAAGAGAAACAAGGTAGTGAGAAAGCCGGCAGTGTTCAAAACAATAACAATAACAGTATGGATGAGGAGACTAGCGTCAAAATGGAGTGCGAGGATGCCACGTCAGAAGTGAAGCCTAAAGTCGAGAAACTGATAATCAAAACTGAAAGTATGACTGTAAAAACTGAATACACACCCATAAAAATAGAGACCGCAACGGAGAAAGTGGAAAGTGTTTCTGAAAAAGTCGAGTATATCGCCTGTAAGACGGAAATCGTTTCCATCGAGATGAAAGCTGAGATAACCCCAGTTTTAAGCGAGAAAGCGGTGAAAGCCGAAAGCACGCTCGTGCAAACAGATTATTCCGCTACGAAAGCCGAAATTGTGCCGCTCAAATTCGAACCAATCAAACCAGAGAGCAACGAAATCAAAATGGAACCGGTCACCGTCAAGTCCGAAAGCACGAAGGTTCCGGAGAAAGACGCGGAACCGGTCACGTCGGCCGCCACTCCCGCCGCACAAAAAATCTCTCCCGACAAAATAATGTCTCCCGTGGAGGGCAAAGAAAACATACCCATCCTCAAAATGGCGGACACCGCCTCGAAAAATAGCCCCGAAGTCGTAGAAGTACCGGCTAAAGCGAAACCACCGGAAGTTGTAGGCGCCGAATCTGAAGCTTACAAAGGCGCCAATAACACGTTTATTGAAGTGAAGAAGAGAAAACTAGACATACTAAAAGAAGGAGGATTAGAAGTGACGCCCGTAAGACCCACGATTAGTAATCCCATTAAAGACAGCCGACCATCGGTCATACAAACAGTAACCCCACCGGCGCAAATAATTTCCAAACCGCTGAAACCTGAGATGATGCCACCGCCTTCCATAACCAGTGTTCCCCCAAAACGCGTTCACGTGCCCGTTGCACAGGCCCTGAACATCAGCCAAGTGAAGGCGCCTCCATCGACTCCAAGCAAACCACCCAAGTCGACACCTTCCACGAATTCGTTTACATTCGTCAACGGCTCCACGCCTCCCAAAGTAGTGCAATCGAAATCTATTTATTGCTATTCAGAGAAAACAGTCTACGGCAACCCAAAAGACATCCTCTCACCAACCATAAAGAACGTGGTGCACGCTCCCAAGTTCATCAGCAGCATCCCGAGGCAGAACGGAGGCGATCCGGTGGACTTATCCGTGAACAGTCCGCAGAAACCGGTGGTGGAGATCATGCGAATCCCTCAGGCACCATCGTCGAGCTCGCACACTCCCTACAACCGAGACGCCGTCACGAAGAACCTCTACAAAACTACCTCGCCGATAATGGACGGCAGAAGACTGGGTCCAAATCTAGAGATAACGTTAGTAGGTCCGAACGGCAAGAACAGCGCTCCCAGCTTACATAAACCTTACAACTATCCCGCCGCGCAGCTGCACAACCCCCACGCGAGCAACAATCCGTACCAGCACCACCAAAAAAGACTCTCCTCCGACTACTACAACCCCAGCAAGATGCCGAAGGGCGACGAGAACGGAAAGTACGGCAAGTCGCTGCCGCCGCTCTACAATGACATGAAGGCGGGACTAAACATACCCAATCCCTACGGGAGTAAAAAGGCCGACATGATGAACAACCACCTGAAGCACATGTCGCAGAACCAGCACCAAATGAAGCACTTCCCCAACCCCGGCCTGCCGGCGTTCAGCCCGTACCTATCGCAATTGTACGACGGGAACAAGTCGATACCCCCTTACCTCCCTCTGCTGGACCCCGCGATGTATTACTCGGCCGCGATGCAGAGCCTGTACTCCAGCAACGCGCTGAGCTCGGTGCCGCCGATACTGCCGATCCCTACCCCCGAACAGCTCAAGTTCTACACGGAGCTGATGGCGCACGGGCGACTCAACATGCCCTTCCAGCTGCCGCCGGACGGCAACCCGCCGACGGTCAACAACAACCTCAAGAAACCATAGGACATATCAATCGTAACGCGTAATTCTGGTCTTTTTTCGGAGAGGGCGCATCTATATCGACCAATGTTGAGACTATTTGAGCGACAATAGAACCTGTACATTTGTTGAATGTATAAATCGAATAAGTGTAAGCTAAGTATTAGGTATTGGTATCCGATCCGGTCGGTAGGGGGCGCGATCGACCAAGGGTTGCGCGAAGTTGCCGTACGTTGATTTACTTAATTTTGTTAAGTAATAAGGGTTCGGTTTAGTAAATGCTCCTGTACTCGCTGCACCTGATTTAAAAATTGGAATATTTTCTATTATTTTCCTTTGACATTTTTTGAGTCAAACGAATTATTCTGTGTAAGAAAAATATTTTGACCAGTGGCGGCTGGTGAACATTAAATATAATATTTTGACGATAAATCGTGGGACCTGTACCATTTTTAGGGAACTATTTCTAGGTGGTGAATTTTCACGACGAAAAAGTTCCCAAATAAATTTGTAAAATAAAATATGAAATTAGATCTCGAAAAGGATTGCACATATATTTGCAAAATATTTATTTCGTAATCGATTGATAGGATTCGTTAGGATTTTTCATATTTTATAAAGTTACAGCTTTATAAATTTTGAAAACTAAAATGTTAGTATCTAATTAAAATGTAATTAGGTGAAACTACAAAAAAAATTTAAAAAACAAATTATGAAGAAAATAAATCCATATATGTAATTGTTTTCAAAATTTGAAGATCGGTAAAATTTTAATTTTTTATTTCGCAAATTTCATTTAAAATTTTGTCGTCATCAAAATTCTGTTAGTAAGTATAGAAATCATTTCTTAAAAAGATATAGGTCCCCAGTCTTCATTATAAAAATATGACCCCTTTAATTTTCACAGGCCACCACTGACATACATATGTTTTTATCCTGATATCAAAATATCAAGATAACTAATGAAAAACTATTCTGCTGTAAAATTTTGTTCATTTGACCAATTTTTTATTGTTTCAATTATTTTTTGATTTTTTGGACGAGGAATGCACTTTAAATTTTTTGTATTAGAAAATTGATTATATTTACATTTATCAGAAAAAAAAATTCAATCATGAAAAATTTAGTTCCTCCTCATCACTGCTCATATAAATAATTGGAGGGATTTTTGTGACACTTTTCCGAAAAATCAAGATTCATGAAGTTAAAGCAACCATTTTTGAAGTAATATTTTATTTGTCTAGTAAAGCAAGTCTTTTCAAATTTGAACACTTAATATTGGTAACTACACTTAAAAAAGAAATCATTAAATTTACGAAGCCCAAGAGATTTATATCGCCTTCATTGACAAGAAAATTGATCATAAGACGAAAAAATAAACACAAAAATCATTAACTAGGAGTCGATAATAATAATCGTTACTGAGAAGAAACATTTATCATAGTGACTACGTTTTCCACTCAAATCACTGAGACTATTTTCAAATTTTCCAATGTTTAAAATAAATTCATATAATTAAAGCTGATTTGGCGGATTTTAATTCTTACAGCAGCTTTGTTTAAAATGTTAACTGTTTTAGTTATTAAGGTTGAGACTCAACATCTTTGTTAGATTTTTTTAATAATATTTGATATTAAGCTGTTTAATTATTTTGTAGTTAAAAATAAGGCTGTATCATCAGTATTGTTATCAATAATAATGATATCAACTGATGTAACGGATTAAAAGAGTATGGCCATATTTGTTGCTCGTAGTTTTCAGCATCCACTTTATTTAAAATTAATTTATTTTTAACAATAACACCGAAACATTTTTCATAAATAAAAAAGTTAAAAAAGTTTTGCGCGTGTTTAAATCCTAAATTCTATGCAAAACTAGCAAATATTATCTAAGTATGTTACACTCTATGCGTTCTAAAATTCTCAAGTTGAAAATAAAATCACTGTGGTTGGGCGCCATTTTTAAAAATTTAAAGATAATCATGATCAGCTTTAAATTTTGTATTATCTTCACTATGAAATTAGTTCTTAGCCCAAATCTGATGAAATTTTATTAATTTTTTTGTGAGAAGCCACTCTTTCAGAAAAACAAAATATAAGAATTACATGCAGCATTAAATACATGCAAAATTAATCACGCACTATACAAATGAGTTCAAAATGTTTGTAAGCAGTTAATGTTACAAACCAGTGCTAGGTGTATCACAAATAAAAAAAAATAATACCTACTATCTTCAAAAAACCGCGCTTTTTAATTTTTTTTTATTGTGCCGGGATGAAGCAAATCAATAGAGCAATTTTTATGTATAGGATTTATTTGTTTTATAACAATAGTTATTTACAACCCTACTTTATACCTATAAATTACCCTAACAACTAAACTGATGCTAGGCCACATGCTACTTGTTACTGAATTTATGATCATTTCCAATATATGAATAACATATTTCATCATAGATGAGTCTTTCTTTAACATAATAGGTAGGTAAGTAAAGTAAAAAACAACTGAATTTCTATTCATTTTTCATTTCATTTTCATTTCATTTTTCGTTAGTCGGAATGGGATAATTCTTTTAAAAGCCTTTTGAAATTCGTTTCGCTTAATTTTGTTCATGGGGATTAATCTTATTAATCAATTAAGTATTAAATTAATTTAAAATACAATTGAAGTTGAATATTTTTTATTTATTTTAATAAAACAAGAATTTTCATATTTGAAAACCATAACCTCTTCAAAATCGCAAATACTAAGCCTACTACAATTCTTTTGTAGATGCCAATTTATGAAAAATAGTTAAATTTTTTTATTCGTTATTATTATTATTCTACACCCTTTATCTTGATCTACTGCTTTTTTTAATTTACTTTTTTAAATTTTATCCATAGAATAGACTTCGAATTAAAAAAATGGCTAATACAATTCTTCAAAAATCGACACTGAAAAAATCATAGCAAGGATTCGCAATATTAAGGAAGTTACAATATCCAAATATGTACGTCTTTAGAGTTCAGTTAATAAAGTACACTGGAACTTTTTTTGTTTCTTACTTGACCAATCATTTTATCCACGACTTTAAAACGCGCAGAAATAATTTGGTCATATATTTAAGTAAATAATAAAAAACCTTCATTAAATAAGTACCAGATCTAAGTAAAATTTTTGCACAGAAGGTACCTGCCCTACTATTAAAATCCTGTCCTGTCCTGTCCTGTCCTGTATTGTCTTTGTCACTCCTACTACGAACTCTCTTTTGCTCAGCGCATCTCACTGACAAGATGAGTTTGTTCAACTGGTATTAGCCTCAACACCAGCAAATTGAGATATCCTGTAGATTTTTGGAGTGGTGCAAACAAATCGTCTGATATTTGACATACTGATACTTCAAATTCTTGATATACTATTCGCGATTATCGCAATTTTGACCCGCCCATCTCCCTACCGTCCGGATCGTCTTAATAAAAGTGTATTATTAACTTGTGAATGTTGAGACACTATGTTATGTTTTTTAACCTATAGATGTCGAATGAACCAGCTTGTTTTTTACATGAACCGTTATTATATTTTTTTGCCGAGCAAAATGTAAATGTTAAATAATCGATTTAATTGAATGTTTTTCATGTAAAAGAGGATACCGTTCATTTCTAGTACGTTGTATATACAAAGGCCAGATTTAAAGTTAGTGTCTGTGATTTTATTATATAAATAGGTATACCAAATTACATTTTGTACATATACATATATATGAATTCCCTATTTTCTCGACTTAGTCAATTATTTAAGTTTTTATAAGTAATGTATGTACAGTTTACTTTTATAATTAATGTAAGTGTTAGTTTACTATGTTAAGCTATCGCCATTATATATAAGTATAATAAATAACACCGAGCTTTATTTCAACCCCCCAATTTTATTCGTTCCAATGAAGCAACTGCGTTGGACGAATTAACCACAAATCTAATCCTGCTAAAATGATTTGGACTTTGTAAGGAAGCCTTGTAAAAAATCTAATTCCACAATATTGATTTAGAGATAATGTGGTGTATGCTAAGATAAAGGTTGTAAAAACACATGAACCACAAGGTAAACAGCTAATTCATCGTAATTATTAATGATAGCGATAACAACTTGTTACAAGCTAATGTGACAAAGTATTTTAGTGTTACTATCAAATATACCAGAAATTACAATGTAATGAACACTTTGGTTACTAGGGTTAACAGTTTTGCTGCATGAAAAAGAGTATCTACATTAATTATTTAAAAACATTGATAGAACTGAACTGACACCAAAAAAACTGAAATGGGATCCTGATCCGTCGATAGAACTGCAAGGCTTTTGATACTTGTGAACTTAAAAAGCATAGCAATTATCAAATCTCCGAGTTCTTTACGGAGAGCTGCACGCTCAGTCTTAAAGTTACAAAAACTTTTAGTTTTCAATCAATTCTTGGTTCATCTCAATCGGTTCATTCGTTCGAAAGTTATCAGCAGAAAGATCATTTCATGTTTCTATTACATTTTGTTTACATTAGCCGTAATCAATCTTCTATCGTATCTTTCAACTGGTGATTACTGCAATTATGTACCGTTGTGATAAATAAATAATAAGAATTAATAAAATATATCGTTGGATTACTACCATTTTATCTGCATTAGATGAAAACCGAAACGGAAGACTTTTAGATGAGAAGAAATACGTGTACAAATGTACGAAAGAAAAAATCAAAAATCAAAATCAGATTTTGCTTGAGATGCAGAATTAAATACTAAATAGTAAAAATTTTTAATCAGCGCTGTCACTGTATAGTTAGGTAGTCTCAATTTTGTTATTGCACGTTTCATCCGCGGCAATTTTTTTTTTATTCGTTAACTCGTCAAAAGTCGACATTTTCGATAAATTTTCAGTTTGACAATGCGAGTCTTTTTTCTCACCTAGCTGCAAAATACTTTTATGTTCTAGAACGCTAAAGTCTTTTTCGTTCTAGAAAATAAAACAAATGTCAAAATAATTTGTGATTTTTTGGAAACTTATTTATGATTTTATTAATTAAACAATATACATTTCAAGTAGTATAACATTTCAATACAAAACAGTAACTATTATAAACAGGACGATTACAATTTATTTGGCACTACATGTAAATTGAAAGTGCCGATATTGCAATGAGTTAAATTTATACCAGATTCAGTGCTGTCAGTTATCGTAGCTTTTAGTTTTGGGTGTTCAATGGGGCTGCTGTACCTATTTGTTTAAGTTTACTGCGCATGTTGTATTATTGGCAAGTTCTGTTAGGCTCTGTTGAAAATGGTAACAGTTTATTTGCGATTGAAATTTTATTTTGTAGAATATATGTCTACACCACCCCATGTCGTTTAATGGTGGTAATATCGGCTCCTGCTTCAGAGTGGCGGAAAAACGTCTAAAACGGTGCCCTATATAAATTTCTGGATTAGGAAAATTGAGATAAGTTGCTATTTCTTTTAGCACATTCCTTATTTTGTTGACGCCAACCACTTGGTTAACACTTTCTTCCACTGGCATACTTCGCAAAAAATCTTCAACAATATTTGCGGTAGGCCTTGAAATCAGAAAACATTTCGGAGTATGAGTTTTGGAATTGGGAATTCTTATAATACTAATAATAATTGAATCGATGATTAGAAGACAAAGAGTCTTCTAATCATCGATATCATCGATCATTATCTTTAATAGCTCATTTCTTCTCAAAGCTCCACAAACGCCATTAATTTGAATTATCTTTTCCAGCAGAAATCTATTTTCAGGTGCTCCTTGTAAAAATCTCTCAATTTCCTCTTTCGTTAGAATTCTGGGCTTTTTCGGACAGTATCCAACCGATTTGATTTTCAAATATGGTATTAGTTTTGGAAATTTTCTGATATTTATATTTTTCTTGGTATTCAGTGTACTTTTTTAACATGGAATATGCTGACCATAACGTCGAAGGTTTAATTTTGTTAATTTTATGTTCGAAATATGCCAGTAATACCACTTCGGACACTTTTTGAATTTTCTTAGAACTATGTCACCCTTTGAATTAGTTGTAGACAATCTCGTACTGTCTCGACGATTTTTTGGGGATTACTTCCCCTGGTAAATGCCCGTCTTCACTTTCCGAACTCATTTTGAATTGAATGGTTCCGAGTGGTACCGATTTCCCGTATCTCTACCACTGATTGACATATTTATAAGCTAACTCAGCGAATATTTTACCTCTAATACTAATTAGATAAATCATAATTCAGTTTTATCAATCTACGTCAAGCGTTTTCAGAGGTATTTAAAAAATGTGATATGTTTTTAAATACCTCCTGCGATATTTTTTTAAATATCACACTGTATCTCGAAAATGAGGCCTTCCTCGCATTTATGGAATTTGATAAAGAGCTTTTGCTCAAACAGATAAGTGCTACGAAATAATTTTAGCACAGGTACAGAGTTGGGTAGTACTGTTTTGTGTGTAAAACGAAAAAAGCAAAGAACACATTTTTTTTATCATATCCATTATAATTATAAATATGAGAATTTTTAGCCACTTTTATAAGGTTTTATAGTTCAAAGTATATATACCAAGACATTTTTGGGTAGATATTTGAGGCACTGAAAAATTGTTCAAAACTTATAAAGTGGGCAGGAAGAGGATTTTGGTACAAACGTTAGTCATCATAGAGACCCGCACAAAGTAAAACCCTGACAATTTGTCAATGAATGTACTGACATATGAAAACTAATGTTTTACAGTGGAAAGCTCCCACAACCTGTGTGTCCTTTCATAGCACAAAACATGTTCAAATTCCAGTAAACAGAAAACTGGACGAAACCAACTATTATAGAAAAAAATCTATCACCATACTTTCAATGAACATGACTACCATCGAAACTATTGACATTTATACCTCAAACTGGCTGCGCCCTTAGCGCCGCTTGAAATTCTGATGAGCTCTCGTCAAAACTCCTTCTGATTCGTAAAGCCCGTTCTGGGAATTAAACTAAACATCCCGACTTTCCAGATTAAAGTAAAAACCGCGTGAAAGTGTAGTAAAACAATTTTCCAAAGAAATTTTCATTTCTGTGCTCGACGGTATCCGCAACCAGCAACCATACAGTCTGCTCTCCTAGTTCACGTGACGGAGCACCAAACCACTGCGCCGATAGCAATTTCTATTCGTCTATTTACATTCGGCGTGAATCAACTTTTCATTTCAACATCATTGCGAGCGAAGTTCGCGCGAGTTACTGTGCCGTCGTGCTAGACACCTGTTTCGATAACTTTGACTAGAAAAAATTACGTGCGATTAATACTGTGACACAAACACTATCCTTTTCGATGTGACACTTACCGCTTATTGTTCCGCACAGGAAAAATAAGGTAAGTCCAAACAGTGCGCTTTCAATTTCAATAGGTCTAGTTTGTCGCATAACAAGTAGGCGGGTAGCGTGCGATTTGTATAAACATTACACAAGTTGCAGCCTTTGGCCGATTTTTACGCCAAAATAAATCGGCGGTCCGTTACACAACATTCTGTGATTGGAATAAATAATTCTTACGTAGTAAAAGAAGGCATAAGTTGTGCGAGATTATTTTCTCTGTGGAAGTTGTGTTTAAACTTTTTACGAATGCTTCAGGGAATACTTCAAATTATTTACTGTTAATAAATTTTAAAAAATTAATTTAAGAAAATACTGTAGGGCCTAGTAACGAAGACAAAGGAAATTGTATTAAATAGAAGTGACATAGTTTTAGAAATAGATACGTTATCATACCCGTATCCAAAAATAACTCTTAGTAACAAACATTCTATTGTCTATTTAATTAGTGTGAACGAATTACCTGTGTGAATAAGTAATTAGTATAAATTTCGAATATATTTCGAAATATACAGGCTGTTACAAATTCGCTTCTCACTACAAAGGTCCCGGAATCGGTAAGAGATATGAAGCAGCTTAAATGGGGGCAAAGTTGCCTAATCAGAGGACCAACATTATGCCTCTAAAAAATCAAGGCTAACATGATTAGTTTTCGAAATATTTGAAAATAAAAACGAAATTTTGGAAATCCGTTTTTGTTCCATTTCAGTCTTGTTTGAGATGATATTGAAAAATGAAGAGCACTCTTTCATGGCAACTTTTTGCCGTTTATCGAATGGCATAATCATTTTTTATATGTAACGTTCCGTCTCTCCAGGACCATCATCAACTTCATTTTTTAAATATGGAAATACTGTACTGCCTCAGCCCGAACTAGATTCAGACGTTTTGTCTCGAAAAATTCATCTTCAATGTATTCGTTCCTAATTTATCTATTTTTTTTAGATTTCTATGTTTATTGAATTAACGTACCTACACTCTTAAGTGTCGTTAGACCCTGTGAAATCCACCTAGTTATTTAAACTATTACCATGACACGTTACAATAAAACATTATTAGAGTTTTAATCCTTGTGCTCATAGTTATTTCTAGGTTTCGCGAGTGCTCAAAATTCAAACAAATTTCGATCTAATTTTTTTCAGGATATTCATACAAATACATCTGACATGCTCTTTCGCAGATGCGGTTACAGGTATAATAAATTCCGATCATATTATGCTTATCTTAATTTTCAACATTTGCCAAAACGGAAACTTTTTGAACATTTACTGTCATTTTTTGAAGTATGTATATAATATTCATTTAGAGTTTTGGTTGTTCATATGCATTTTTAAGAACTGATGTCATAATAGAATTAAAATTATAATATTGTTTTAATTTTGATGCGTACAGAGGTAAAATGTAGTACATATGTGGAATTTAAAAAACACGTTGGATTTATAATAAATTACATTTAAAATAAATAGTTTATGAGAATAAAATAATTTTTGTAGGAATAAGGGCGCCAGACGTGAACTCATCCCTTCACCCCTTCATAATGCATAAAGAAATTATTCAATTTGTAAACCCCTTAAAACCGTATTGCACTGGATCCCTTGACAAGCAATGATTTATTACTTTGCATCGAATATGATCCTTCTATAGGTGGATTTAGCAGGGTCTAACGACACTTAGAGTGTACGATAATTCAATGAACATAGAAATATACATAAAAAATTTAGATAAATTTGGAACGAATACATTGCAGATGCATTTTTTGAAACAAAACGTCTGAATCTGGTTCGGGATGAGGCAGTACAGTATTGGGGGTCATGAAGGCTTGCAAAAAATGTAATAAAATTTTCATGGTCGTATTTAAAAAATGAAGTTGATGATGGTCCTGGAGAGACGAAACGTTACATATAAAAATTGATTATGCCATTCGATAGAGAGCAAAAAGTTGCCATGATAAAGTGTTCTTCTTTTTTCAATATCAACTTAAACCAATACCTTAGGTACTTGTAAAGAAATTTTTCTTCAAATAATAAATTGTTAAAAGTCTTGAAAGCCTCTTAAGTTAATTGCGATATAGGTATACACTATAACTTTTCAACTTTATTCTGAGCATCGTGGAAAGAAATTAACTGGCGTATTTTAATACCATTTAATGTGATTAATAATAGTAATGAGTCAATGTCAATTTAATGTAATAAATTAAAGGAATAAAAAAAATAGTATTGATCGGATTTAAATTACAGGTGACAAATAATACATCCAAGTATACAAGTATGTGTCACACTAAAAAATTGGCTTTTCCTATCTATGTTCAAGGTTAAATGATCGCCAACTATGAACTTTTTTTGTGATGAACTTGAACTGTCTTTCGTTTACACAGAATTTGCTTCAGTCCTCTTTTTAAGAGGATGATCAAGTGTTTCTTATGTATTTTGAGAATATTTTATGAAGAGAAGAAATGTGTAAGAACATCAAAGAAAGCCTGGTCCGAGTCAGTCGAATTTATTTGGAAGTAATTCATATCCATGACATTTATTCAAGGTTTTTTTTTTCAAGGTTTGGGATTCACGATTTCCTTTTTTTGCGATATTTTGCAAGTTTTGTAAAATTTTTGGGTAATGAAGCTGAACGGACTTTAGATTCAAATTCGACTCGACAAAATTTATAAGAAGAACACTTGATCCAATCCAGAAAACCTCTTTCTAAATTTTCTCACTACCATTAAACAGATTTTTTGCCATTTTCCGCTATTTTTTGCGTTTTTCAAAATCTGTTAGGGGATGCAGCTAATAGATTTTATACTCGAATTCAGACTACATAAGAAACACACTTGATCAAGGTCTGAAAAAACGTGATTCTTGTAATTTTTTCCCATTTTTGGTGATTTTTTGCTATTTTGCGACTCATGCAAAATCTGGGTTGCTAGGTTGGGTATTGGGGGTATATTCAATGTTAGTTGGGGTATGTGTATGCCGTCCATAGAGTAGGTAGTCGTTTTCCGCAATATTGGCAGTCTTGCATACTTTTTGCATACCTAGATTTCTGGTACCTGTCGCAGAACATTGACGTCATTTGATAAGACTTAAAAAAAAAAATTCTTTGAATTCCTTTGAATTATCTCAATACTTTTAAAATGGAGTAAAAATACACCAAATTGCTTAAACGGGGTGAGGATACAAAAATTAAAAAAAAAATAATTAAACTTATAAGTGTCTGAAAACCATGAATTTGTTATCAAACTGTAATTCACATATTTACGATTTTGGGCCCATATCAGTTGTATGGGTATTACTGACCTAAATTTGAGACAAGATATAAAATCATACAGTACGGACTGTAATAAAAGTTAAATCTCGATATAAACCGTTAATCTTCGTTATAAAAAATACCACAGATTACGACGATCCTATTGGTCAAAGCAGATAACAATAAAAAATGCGTTAGCGTATTAAAAAAGAAATCAATATAACTCATCTAGAGATAATTGTTTTAGCGTGACCTTGACATAACTAGAAAATGCATTTAATATTTTTCAAAATTGCAAAATTATTTTTGAAAATTGGCAGAAAGTCGTAAAAATTCTAAAAGTAATTCAGGTTTTTTTAAGCAGGAACTTTGGAAATCTGTATCCGTTATTTATTCTCACATCTAAATAGGAATTTCGACATTTTCTGACAGGGTGATATACTTCATAGTAATAGTATACCTCATCCAGCTGTTTACTAGATATGGAGAGCATAATAGTTTTTAAATATGCTTTCATAGTTCCTACAGATTAGGAGGTCACTCTCTGTCAGCAGGTATAAAACCGTGCTTTGTGCCAGTAGGTGTTGAGCAGCATTAACAATTGATATATGACATACCTACCTACTTTTACATATCACCTACATCTAAATATAGCTATGGCTAATGACAATTAGTCCGCAAAGTAATTGTTTCCCACATTATTATTAAAAGTTTTTTTTTTATAAAATCAAAACTTCCTTTTATAAAAAAAAAGAAAAAAATTTTTATCTTTGGAAGGCTTCCAGTTTCTTTGTAATCTTTGTATATCTAAATCTCGTGCATTTCAGCAAATTGCTATAGTACAAATCCTACTACAAACAATAACAAGAGATCCTGTTGATAAATTCCAGTAAATGTCCTGTTTACCTCAAAACACTTCAATTGTAATGCGTCTTATAAAATTAATATGAAGTATATTTTAGATCACTCTGTTTGTAAACAGAATTTACCTACACGTGCGCTCGTGGCAACGTTAAATATGTATATATCAAGGTAATGCCAAAACGGGATATTTTAAGGGAAAAGATTTTTCAAACGCTACAGAAATAAAACGTGAATTCATCATAAAATAGCATCGACATTTTTATTAGATAGATATTTTTAGCTAGATGTATGTTTATAAATTGAAATGTATGATTGAATTCTATAATCAGTTCTTGGCAGAGTCTATTAAAACGTTTCTCGAAAATTCACTTACTATCATTATTCATTGAAAAATGCGCAAGAACAAAGTAGGTACTTACATTGTTTGAAGTATTAACTGAGTAAACAAATCTATATTTAAGTGTTCAACGGTTCAAGATTTTTCGGTAGGCAGCTTTGAATATAAAATTTTAAACACATATAAACAGAGGACGGTCGCTGATTTCTATATATAGAGGTGGAAATGTCTTAAACTTGGCAAAAGAATTTTCCTCGGAATTTTCTATACAGTTCTGCGATGAGGACTATTTACAGAAATAACACAGACCAACAAAATTTAACTTTTTTTTGGAAGCAGAAACTTGAATATATATATTTCCGAAGGATTTAGGTGCGCTGAATCGGAATCTGGCAGCAGAATTGCTCTATCACGTCAGGTTTTTGAGATATCCTAACCTAAAAGTGCAAAAAACTGTTTTTCGTCATATTTGAGGTTATGTAGTAATGCCATCTATTCTTTTTCAAAAAACTAATACATTGAATCTAAAAGTACAAGGCTCGCTCCTTCGAATGCCGTTGAGTTTGCTCAAATATCTTTTTTCCGTTGAGATATCACATGTTGAAATTTTTAAGTTTCTCAGTTTCTTAATATGCCAAAAATCTACTAAGGATCCCTTAGACGTCAAGCAGTCGATTGCAATTCAGAAACTTCATACCCATACGGTTGGTGGGTTTGGAGTTAGTGGGCTTGGGGTTTGTAAGCTTGGAGTTTGTATGTTCGGGTTTTGTGGGTTTGGGGTTTGTGGGTTTGTGGATTTGGAGTTTGTGAGTTTGAGTTCGTATGTATTGAAAGTTTCTGAGTATGAAGTTTCTGAACTGCAATCAACTGTTTGACGTCTAAGGGATCCTTAGTAGATTTTCACATATTAAGAAACTTATAAACTTAGAAATTTCAACATGTGATATCTCAACGAAAAAAAAAAAGATATTTGAGCAAACTCAACGGCATTCGAAAGAGGGAGCTTTGTACTTTTAAATTACTATACCTATGTATTTTTTTTTAGAATAGATGGCATTACTTCATAACCTCAAATATGACGAAAAACAGTGTTTTTGCACTTTTAAGACAGGATATCTCAAAAACCTGACGTGATAGAGCAATTCTGCAGTCAGATTCGGATTCAGCGCACCAAAATCCTTCGGGAATTAATATTAGTGTGTCTGCTTCTTGACCCTTGTTGACCTGTGTAATCTACAAAGAGTACATAACTGGAAAAGCCAAAGCGGATTTCTAACTCTAAAATTTAAGAAATGAAGAAAATAAGTAGCAGAAAAGGTATCACTCATGTAAAGCAAAAAACAAGATTAAATCTAGAGGATTCCAAAGTTTCACAATCTTATTCCAAACAAAGCAAGACTTTCACATATCTATATATCGTATTTGTTTTTCAATATTGTTCGGAAAAAGTGAATTTTAAAGTATAAACGGTTTATATCTTCAACATTTTTACTAGGCTGTCAGGACTGAGCCGCGGGACATAGGCGTAGGCATTATTTATTAAAAAGCAACAAATTAAATTGTCTACATCCTCACGATAACAAAGACAACAGTATACTAACGTGAACGATTTCTTTTACGATTTTAGTTTTTTGATTGATTAATTTTAGTCTTTTGATGAATAATGAATGAATGAATAATGTGTGTAATTATGTCGAACGTAAAATGTGTAAAACAGCAAACAATTCATACTATACTGACTAGCAAAAAATAACTTAGGGGATGCTTACTTTAACCCCCTTCAAGTGGCAGAAATCTCCGTAAAATTGTTGCACATGCATTAAAAAAAAATGTGTAAAATTTGACTATTTTTGTTGTTTTTGCTTGACATTTTTTGTTTTCCATATTGTTCGGAAACTTTAAGAAACTGTATCTCCCAGGGGCTGAACATTTTACTGAGGTCATTTTTATACAAAATATGTTCTATTTAGCTGTAGATTCACCGGTACCATTTGTGCCACTTCTTTTGAAAACACCCTGTATAAGGTTATGCTGAACATTCATCGCAACACAAAAATCTGATAAATATGGTTTCTAATATCCTATAATAACTGGTTTTGGAAAATTAATAATCGAAATTTCACGATAAATTTCTCAATATTTACTTCAGCTCTAACAAAAAATCTACAACATCCTTGACCTTCTGATAGGAGACTGTCTGTAACAATTCATAGCGACTCACCGTTCGTCTCAGACTGAAATTACTTTAATAACATTAATAACGATTATCCGTAGCAGGTATCTGCTACTACACGTTTATTGTGTTAAATTTTATGTAAAATCTAGCCATATCTTCAAGGGCAACCGAGTTTTACGATATTGAATTCATAAACAATAAAGGATTCCATATCAATTGCGACGTCTGCAATTTTTCAGGCATTTGGCGGAGGTTTCCCAATATCTAAAATATAATAAACCTACATATTTCTATTACTTATTATCTTAAATACAGGGTGCTAATGAACTCATGCCAAATATAATTGTCACATGTCCGTTATGTTAAAATGAGGTAAATACACTTATTTGTGATGAGTAAAATGTAATTTTAAAATCTGACCTACCTCAACATTGCAAGGAGCCACTTTTTGAGAACTGCTGATTTTCAGATGTTCGATGTATCCACCATTTGCTTGCACATAAGCTTCAGCGCAACGTATCCAATTCGCTCGCACGCGTTGCAACATTGCCACGTCCTCTCGAATCGTATTACAAGCTTCGGCAATACGATGTTGCATTTCTTGTGGATTTTCGAGAGTCCAGTGGTGAGTGTTGCGGATGTTACGTACACCATTTCGACTGAAACATGCTTCATCTGCAAAAAGTATTTGCGCTGTAAATTGAGGATTTCTTGCATGTTCCTGAATCAACCATTTGCAAAAACCTCGACGTAGTGGAAAGCCTCAGGAGTAACGCTTGAACACGTTGAATATGAAACATGATGCGAAATATTTACTTGCTGTGCGATATTTCTGGTGCTATGATGCGGATCTTCTTCGAGGAGATCTAAAATCATCTCCTCGACATTTTATATTCTTAGTTGTCGCCCTGGGCCACCGTCGCGACTTCGACGCGGTTGTACTTCATCGGCGTCCAAAACTCTTTGCGCTACAGCAACAAATGTTCGCGGTGCGGTAGCACATCATTCAGGATACCTTGCATGGTACACTTGTCAAGCTCTGTAGGCATTTTCGTTTGCTTCGCCATAAATTATGAGCATATAATATTCGCGATTGCAAAATAAAACTTGGAAATACAGCTATTAAATATACTCGAAAAACAGCACAGTCCTGAGGGGTTGTTTCTTTAATTATCTATCTACCGTTATGACCAGTATCCTAACAAGTCTGGATTTCAAAAGAGTTTACTATTTAATTCTCGAAATGAAGTTTATAATTATCATTATACTTTAATTAATACGTGGGAACTTAGAAATGTTGTATGTTCAGAGAATGAATTTCAGGCACTTACCCTCTATTGCTTACGTAGAATGTAATCCATTGGCTGGCTGTACAGGGTGACACTGAAGTTGAGAGAAACAAAAGGAAACAGCAAAACTTACAGGAAGGGTTTTAATAACAATAAACAAAACAAACAAACAAAATAACAACACAACGGCTCGAACAACATTATTAACTAATTTATTATCACGCGACAGCGTACCGAGATTCAGGGAATGCGCGCTCCATAGCAAAATTTGGAAAAAAGTTTATCCATTATTAAATTTAATTAACTAGCCCGAGACTCTAAAACTAAGTCGACTGCTCAATGTGGAACATAAGAGATCTTTCCCGAAATCGACACGCCCATTTCTTGGGTTCAGAAGTTTCTGTTCTTATCTTACTGGCGGGAACCCTGAATGTCGGGATGCTTTGGCATAACTATGCCATGTTAATAATTGTCTACTGAACTGAATTTACATTTATATAAATAATTATGTGACTTACAAGTAACCCTAGCCTTCCTCTAGCGACTCCGTGTAGCAAATACGGGACGGATTAGTAGATCTCCTTTAATCTACTGTTATAGCTTGGAAAATCCGTCAAAAAACCAGCTACTTGATCTGTAACTTTCTTTTCCAATTACTATCAATCTACAATTTGATTTAATTCTACTTTGGAACCTCTACGCTCTTCTCGTGATTTCGCGCGTTATTAAAAATATGGGTTTCTATGCTGGCGCCTCTCAGACGCAACAGATGACTGTCACATGGCCCCGACTCTAAGTGAACTTGTTAAAAATATTGCTAAATTTCTCCGAAGGACGACGCTACCTACCTGAAACTCTTAAGTTTCGATAATTTGTGTTGACTAATATATTTTACTTTTTGGCCCCTCCGTTCCGAGAACTAACAAATAAAATACCACGCGTCCCGGCTTTTTTCCTTCTTTTTCACCCCTTTGAATTTTTGACATAAGTTCATTAACACACTGTATAAGACGCCATTTATTGGTTTTCATTTGAAATCTGTCGCATGAAATATTTTTCCAAAATGTAATCGTTCAGTGTTTGTTAAATTATATGTAGATAGTCGTAGAAAATTTTACCTAGAAATACAACTATAGTTACCTACGTGGTACGTATTGAATTTTAAAGTAACTAATAAATATTTTTTAGAATTAATCATAAATACTAAAAACTTCGGCTCAATATTCAAAGCAATGAAATCTAAATGGGCGATGGTTAAAATTGTCTATGATTAAAATGGACATGGAATTCTGACACGCTACCGCCTCGTGAGCGCACTATTATTAGATATTAAAAAAATATATTTGTATATGCGTCAGTAACGTAATAGGCTACCAATTTATCTATATACCGATCCAGATATCGCTTGAGTAAACTCGGATCGTAGAACAAAAAGGAAATGTCATCGATGTCTGTGTGAACTGTACAGTTTGTTTTTTATCGATTGTACCATTTATGAAATATAAAATAAAAAAGGATTTAGAGCAACTTGTAATCTACGTAGTGACGTAGAACAGCACATATATTTGAAGGAAAATGTAAACCTCTCTGAAACCTTCAATAGAATTACACGATCTAGAAGAAAGGCCATAAAATAATGGCGTTGGTGAGAAATACACAAAGTCAAGTTTAAATATTCAGAACAAAGCGTCTGTCTCTTCTACAATACAATGTACTTGAATATTCAAAAGCACATTTAAATATTTATTTTTTACATAATCGGTGTTTCGAATAGTCAAAGCAACTATAAGGTTTACGTAGTAATTAGATCATTTTTTATTCAAATAAGCAGTTATTAAAGCATTTTATCAACATGAGTATATCGAAAGTAGTATTGTTTTCTTTAAACGAGTTTAATTATCTCTTAAATACAAGATAAAAGTTGATTGGGATAAGAGCAGGTATTCTTAAAAATATATAGTGATAGTAAAAACTGGACAAACATTAGGTTTAGACTACTTCGATTTAAATTTTGAAAATTTGGGATACCGGGTTTTCGGGCATGCCCTTCTCAACTAAAATAATGGCGTCCACGTACCACTTCCGGTTATATCGGAAGTCGCCATCAACTTGCTTATTTTAAATGGAACACCATATATATTATTGCAATTTTGGATTCTACGTGTTATTTTAGGTGGACTTTTATGAAGTTTCCATATTCCTAAAATTTTCGAGATATTTAATTTTTTTCAAAAAAGTGGAGAGAAACAGTGACTAGCTTCAAACCATGTGTATTTTATAATTTTTAGAATTCTTCTTAACTTTATTCTGCTCATTGGTGGAAAATAGGGATATGTGAGATATGTCTCATTAAAAACTGTAAATGTTCTGCTTAGAATCCCATTGCAACGTCTGTGAATAAATAATAAAATAATTCCACAGTTATCCTCGAAAGAAATTACATGATTTTAGGTGATTACACAAAAAATAGTAGATAACTTAAAAACTAGAAGAGATAGGTGTAGGGAACCCTGATACCGTTCGAAAGAGAATAAAATTGTGTATCAAAATATAGAAAAACATACAGGATGTTCCATTTAAAAAACCGACTTATGTAGGTTTGAGGTTAACTAAGCAATTAAGCCACTTTGAAAGTATGGATGGGAAGCTTAGGGGTCTAGTTTTCCCTCCCTCCAAATATTATTGCTTTATCTTTCTTACTATAAAATGCACATGGTTTGAAGCTAGTCACTGTTTCTTTCCATTTTTTGAAAAAAATTAAATATCTCGAAAACGGTTAATTTTAGGAATAGGGATACTTCATAAAATTCCACCTAAAATAACACGTAGAATCCAAAATTGTAATCATGTATAGGGTGTTCCATTTAAAATAAGCAAGTTGATGGCGACTTCTGGTATAACCGGAAGTGGTACGTGGATACCATTATTTTAGTAGAGAAGGGCATGCCCAAAAACCCGGTAGCCCAAATTTTCAAAATTCAAATCGAAGTAGTCTCTGAAATAATTCTAATGGGCCGTCACCGTGAGACACCCTGTATATTTTCAGATCATACCTGGTATATTAACAGTGGCAGAACTACCGTAATACAAACGGGAGCTGTGGGGACGACCACACCACTAACATTTAATAAATGTACTATATCGAAACAAACTAAAAAAATTTCGCTAACGCCTACGTTAAGTGTTTGTGTAGTTTTAGAAAATTCTATACAGGGTGATTGATTAAGACTGGCAAAATTCGTATCTGGAAATACTCGAGACTAAATTAGGACGTTTTGGCTAAACATTCTTTAATTTAAAAAATATAGAACGTAAAAAATTAATAGAATTGTGTCATGTGGTCTGATGAAGCGTGTTTTACTAGGGACGGAATAAATAATAATCACAATGGACATATCTGGGCGATATAAAATCCGCATGTAATTAGATCAAGACTAGTTCAACAATGTTTCAGTCTCAACGTTTGGGGTAGAATTTTCAACAATAATTTACTGCCTGTATATGTTTTAAATGATCGTTTAAATGCAGGTCTGTACAGAACTTTATTGGAAAACAACCTTTTTGATTTAATTGATGACGTAGGGCTTAATATTGATCAAAATATGCGGTATCAGCACAATGACGCAAAACCACATAGAGAGAGACAAGTAACTGCTCGATTAAACGATCATTTCCCGAATAAGGTCAATAGCATGGCCATCGCGTTCCCCAGATCTAAATCATTTGGACTTTTATTTATGGGGACATATGAAGCAGTTTATGTACTATGCTGAAATCACTGCCCGTCGGCAGTTTCTTGAAATAATTCAGAATGCTACCATCTGCCAAAGTTTATCATAGAGCTTGTATAACTAGGAAATTATGACCTGTTTAAAAACATGATAAAAAATATAAATAAACCGAGTAGTGATTAAATTAGTAATCCTTTGTCTTTAAATTTTGTACGTGTGCAGACTTAGTATTTCTTTAGTTTTGGGCCCTAAATATACGAATATGTATATATTATATTTATTATTATTATAAAAAATTGTACTTTTATGAAATTCTCAATGAATTATTAATAATAATATGCTGCAACATAGTTCTTTGCAACACTGCGCATAAAAAGATAATGATATGGTGGCTTGGGACATTTATGTTATAATGACAAAATAATATACTAAATAGAAGTATGTATATCTAACAAAGAAACGGAAACAACGCTTAGCTTATTAGACTTTGGTACAACTTCATAGAACACGACCGTTGTTATTTAAATAATTTCAAGAAAATTATTAACGATAACGTTAGTGTTAGAAAAGTCACAAAAAATAATAAACATATTTGTAATCAGCATGACTAGTGTAAATTTTAATTAAATTTGAAATTAATATCCCGCTTCTAAAAAGCTTCTTTTTTGCAGGACTTTAATTCAAAATGGATGAGGTGGAGGATATTATGTGTGACCAGTGCATTCTATCTCCGGAGTTTAACGTACGATTCATCGATAAAAAATCGTACTTGGTAGTTCCTGCAACGTAAGTGGCATACCCAATTGTTATTCTGATAATTATTAATATCGAACACCTGCACATGATAATTTTCTGCATTCAGGCGTCAAAATATTTTAAAAATTTACAGTGGGTAAGTTTTGGAATGTTTTAATCAACGTCAAACTTAAATAAAATATGCACAGTAATGAAAATGTTAAATTAAATCTTTTATATTTTTACCTCCATGTTCCAATCAATTATTTTTTGATGATAAGAGGATTTAAAGATTGTAAAACTGTATCTAGAAAAGAACAGCTTCACGAATTTTATTTCTATTTTGTATGAGCAATATCCGGAGCTATCAAATTTTTTCAGTTCACTCCTTGACATTTAGGATTTATCAGCAGACGGCTACGAAATAATCTGATTATAAATAGTTGTGATACGCCACTCATGATATAATTTATTTGTATTCAGCTTTCTTTGATAAGGAGTTCTCTTAATTATATCAAATATCTAAAGTAAACAAAGTACAATCTCCGACTGATATTTATTGACATAGTTAAACGAAAAATTTAAAAAATTACGTGATTTCGTAATATTGTAATTATATGTAATCATTTTATACATATAAAGTACATACAAGATATAAGATGATGAGTATCTGCCACTATCGTTTCTGTAATTAAAAAACTAAGTTTATTTTAAAAATAATGAAATACAATAATTTTTTAATAACATAATTAAGATTAATAGGTAAACATAAAAGTTTATTCATTTAATTCACTTTCACTGTTAATATTCATCACACATATTAATAATAAATGTCTCTTTACTATTCGTAATATGAATGTTCGAGTGTTTAACCGCATTATTATACTAATATACAGGTTCGGAAAGTACCGATGGTCCATCTGCCGTTACGTGAGAGCGATAAAGTAAGACATAGAAATCCATGCGATAGAGAAAGATGGCTATAATGAAGGCGTCTAATAGTCACCGCCCATTTCGCCCTTCCACAAATAAGATCCACGTCTTATTTGTGTTCTTATAAATACTTGTATTTTCATTCATTAAAATGCTTTAACCTTATTAAAAGAAAAAACCATCAAACTTCACTTTAATGAAAAAAATTGCATTTTTTTTCTATGAAAACTAAAATAGTTTTTTTTTATTTTATTACGAAGTAAGTTAACAGTTATTTTTTTATAATTAAAATAAAATTATAAAAAAATTACAGTTTACCGTACAAAATCATTGCTCTAATAATATTGCTTCGCTGCAATATAAAATAAATTAAAACTAACAAGTTAGTAAGCTATATTGCCATATTCGCGATAAAATTCGCATCTCATTTTCTGACCGGGAACGTGCCGGCGGACCACAGAGCGTTCGAACGTTGAAGCGAAACAGCTGATTTCCCCAGTCGTCTTGAATTTTGCAATTGTTTCAAAATGAAAGTGTAGCGGATCCTAACTTTATTAACAAAGTGCTATGGACGGTTGTGTGTTGTTTTAGTGGTACTGGCATTTTAAAAATGTGTGTACCAGACTACTCTTTGAAAAACAATACGGACTACAAACTGAATAATTAATTGAACACTATTACTAAAAACTCATATTCAATTATAAAACGTAGTGATAACATTAGCAATATTAAAAATACTTAATTGTAATAACATTCGAAAACAATTATTATCCTTATACATTTGTTTTTATTAACTAATAAATAATACTTTAAAAAGTAAAAATGCCTTCATGTGTCTAGCTAAAAGTTCATGTTGTCGTTATAGTACACATTAAAAACGTATTAAAAACTAGGTTAGTGACCGAATAATACAGTTGATCAAGATTCACTCTCGATAAACCTTTGTGCGGGTGCTGTCGGAAAAAGGGTTAACTAATTAATGATATTACGAGTATAAGGTGATTCAAACCTTGTATTATTAATTTCTGGCATAATTGCTACTTCTAATTTTTATAAAGTCATAAATTGCTCATTGCAGGATTACAAAGAGTATGTCTATGCTCATTCAAACAATCTTTTATATTTTTAGCTGCTTAATAAAGCATTAAACAACCGGCCACCTTGAAATTGTGTGTATTATTGTTATTCTTTTATCTCTGTTGATGGTTGTTTTATTTTACACCGACCACTAGAGTCAACCTCACTTTTCGTTTGAATATCATGGGTTTCAACCATGTTTCAAACCACAAAAGGAATTATTACTACGGTCGTACGTTTCGATCTTATTAATCTTCATCAGAATGAAAACTAGAAGATGTTAAATATGTATAGGTATAGGTACATACAAGTAATGTTTGTACACTACAATCCATTTATTTTCGAGAAACTGATCCATTTTTCACTTTTCAACTCTTACCCTCGCATTTTTCGATTAATTCGGTCCCATTCTAGAACTACTAGTCTAGTACGGCACCTCCTACACCCAACAATTCGCTATTATAGAACCTGAATTGATACGTCCTTGGGGTCATCATCATCATTATCAATTACTCTATACGCCAATAAAATCCATACATATATCTCTGTCTCGCAAATTATTAGTCATTTGACGGTCTTCAACGTGCAATATTCAATCTGATCACACGAAAATAGTGTTTCGTGTGGTTTTTTACACGCGCCAATGAGGGATGTGGATGAGTGATTAGTATTGTGAGATGATGTTGGATTACCACTTTAAGCTTTGTCAAACTTTAACCACCTTCAAGCTGCATGTGTCTAGGTGAGAAAATCACAGAAAATTTTTAAAATAAAATTTCATTCTGGTTTTTAAATAAAACGTGTTTTGTTTATAGAAGCAATCGTTTGATTTGATATTTTAATTATACGTTTTATGGAAATGGGCTCTATTTAGCGAAAAAAATTGCTCAGTCGTTAATTTTTACTGCCCTGTATCTCAAAAACTATGCGTTATAGTTTATATGAATTTTTTTGGTTAACTTGTGACGTAAGATCTAAACTAACGACAGTCAGGTATTTTAGTTGCACCCTATGCATAAATTAATTCTTAATAACCAATAAACTAGAAATTTGAGGAATTTTAGCAGTAAGAAACCTTTACCTAATTTTGGGAAATGTATTTTTTGACATCAAACTTAGGACTTAATTTAAAAACTGTTTCCTAAAGGTCAAAAAGACACTTTAGTTGGACTAGAACGAAAAGACTTTTACTCTGGAACAAAAAAGTCATCTCCATGCAGCTGTTACTTATTAATTTAATTGGATAAATTGCTTCAATAATATGACAACTTATTTTTGAAAATCTATTTGTTTCAATTGAACAAATATTACCACTCAAACTAATCATTAAACTATCATTTTTTTATTTTCTTAAGTTACTTATTTGTGATACCTACACAGTTTTCGTTTTTTTTTTTCATTTATTTATTGGGTTTTTCCCACCCGTTAAATTAAAAAAAAAAATACGAAATAAACCTTTGCTCCAAAAAGATCAGTTAAAGGTTATTTTTATGAAAATAATCTTGCCTAACCAAAAGTATCATACGAAAAAAGCAGCAGACAAATACACGTCACACAAATCATCACACAAATACACATCGCCTATTTCAAAAAATTGTTGAAGTTTCGAAAATTTATCTATCTATCTATCACGATGACTTGTCATTTTTAATTATTTTTGGCAATATAAATTGGTTTGCTTTTTAATGTTTCCAACGTTAGAAATATAATGTGACGTTCTTCCAATCCCCATGTCTAAAAGATACGCCAAGAAAACTTCTTCCGAGTTTCTACTGCATTTCTTCCAAGATTTTAGCGAAAATAATCCTAAATATGCAACTTCGGCTTTCAGTCGAATATTTTCTGGCAGTCCATCACATTCTTTTTTACTTATAAATAGCTATGTATCCATAACGACAGACGTTGACAACCAAGATTTGACTGCTTGACTTTTTAAAACATCTCTTCAAATTGGTTTTCGTTAAAAAACTGCTGGACAAAACGTCACACGTGGACTGAAGTCCCATACGCACGTGAGAAATTGCCACATTCTAGCAAGCGCTCGTGCTCGTGCGTCAAACATCTCGATTATAATGGCTTATTTCACTCACTTGCAATATAATCTACTATTAAGCACTGTTAATTATCTAAACATTTATTTTTTGACGAACAAATGTTTCGTGAAATGCACCTGTACAAAATCAAATCAATATTTCAAAGGTGCGAAACGTATATTTAACTCAAACCCCATTAATTAGAGATATCCTGGTCCACTGTTAATCTTAATATGTGCGTCATCCACCTACTGGACTAAAAATAGAGAAATTCATATTGGCAATATAAAACCCGAGGTAGATCCAGAATTTATTTTACACGTCGACTCCAAATAAAAAATCGCCTGATCAGGAGCTGATTGATGTATTTTTATAACCTTGAAATTGAAAAGAAATTAGCTTCCTTCTGACGTCTTGCCTGAAAAATAGTTTCAGCTCTAACTGGATTGTTAAATTTAAAGCTTATCTGTTTAAAGTATCATAATCAGCTGCCACTTTGGGGCAAAATCTCTACTCTCAACCTTAAAACATAAGCTTGAATTTGCAACACATTTTTAGTCAATTCATTAATTTTTACATATTCGTTCTTTAACGAAAGTAATTTTATTTATTGTTAACATTTATAGAGAAATTAGAACAGCCTGTAAGGGATATCTCTTGTCATGTTTGTTTTGAAATATTTACTTTGTCTATGTAGGTTGAAGCGTTTTCACTATTAAATGGTTTATGACCTTTTGAATCCTCCAAAGGAATTTTTTTTGCTAACAACTGATTTACATGAGTTATGGACTCCTCAATGTAGCCTTCAGCTACCGTTGAAGATTTTCATCAACGCACCTACATTTTTAAAGTTTAAAGCTCCTGAATTTATTAATGGTATAGCTGAAGTTCTACGGTATATTCGTGAGCATCCTTCAACTTGAGAAACGCGGCAATTTGTTTTGGCATTTTCCCAAATGTATGAATTTCTATTAATTGGTTATGCTTTACCATTTGAATATATAAAAAAAATTACTATATATCCGATATATTTAAATCGAGGGGCGATTCGCTAAGGAAAAAACGTACGAAGATTACAAAATTTCTGAAATATCTTGTAATGTATCTGCAGATTTCAATATCGATTAAAAAAAAATTACAAATTTCATATAAATAATCAAGATTACAATATCTTTCAACCGATTACAAAACATTTCAGGAGATTTCAGAGTTATTTTAGTAGATTTCATTGATTATTTAAGATTTCAATAGGATTATTCGAAATTAAAAAAAGATTTCAAAATTTCTTAATAATATTTCAAGGAATACGGGAAGATTACAATAAGTTTTGAATGTCCATTTGAACAAAAATAATTGAATTAACTTCAACTGTCATTCATTTCATTCATTAACAGTAGTGCTTTGATTAAGAATTTCCAGTATCATTTTTACGCAAAAATTGTAACATTCTGATTAAGTTTTTGTTCGAATGAACGTTAAAAACTTTTTGTCATGACAAAAATGATAACGCCATTTTGAAAGTAGGTAAGTATATATTTTTATTGAAAGATAAAAATATAATAATCCAATAAACTAATAAATATAAAAAAAATAGAAGTAACATAAAATAAACATTTTCCCACAAAATAAATAATAAGAAATATTTTAAGCTTTTATTAACACTTGTATTTAATACTTTACCTGTATACAGTGTATTTAAAAAAGACGCGGCAATATTTAAGGGGGCGATTGCCCAGATCATTTACAGAATGTTGAAATTTCATTAAAAAAACAGTAAAAATTAAATTTCTCCAAAACCTCTTGATATTATATTGAAATTTTAGGCCTGTCAATAGCTATGGCAGACGCGTACTTTGCAATACAAAACGATTTTTTAGTCTTACCAGTTACTAGCTATTTGTAATGAAAAAAATAGGACCCCGCTGGTTTTTCTAAAAATATAATTTTTTAATTCCTTGTTCAATTATGAAGAAGAAAGCTTTCCTCAGATTATACGCACCGTACGTCACACCGTTATTAAGTAAAAAAATAAAAAACATTTTATTGCGCACCTAAACCCAATGTTGTTTTAATTGAGCAATTTAAATTATTTAACAAAGAAATTCAAATTATCAAATTTGATTGATTTTTGAAATGTGGTACATACTGTTGTTTGTAGTAGGTAATAATAAGGGGCTGCGTTTTAGAGAAATTTAATTTTTACTGTTTTTTAATGAAATTTCACATTCTGTAGATCGGTAACGAAGCGTTTGCGGACCTATGTTTATAGGACTTTTTTTTATAAACTGACCTGAGCAATCACTCCCTTAAATATTGCCGCGTCTTTTTTAAACACACTGTATACAAGTAAAGTATTAAATGCAAGTATTAATAAAAGCTTAATATATTTTTTATTTATTAGTTTTTGGGAAAATACTTTCAAAATAGCATTATCATTTTTGTCATGACAAAATGTTTTTAACGTTCATTCGAACAAAAAACTTAATCACAATGTTACAATTTTTGCCCAAAAAATGCCTAATACTGGAAATTCTTAATCAAGTTAATGAATGAAATTAATGACATTTGAAGTTAATTCAATTATTTTTGTTCAAATGGACATTCAAACCTTATTGTAATCTTCCCGTATTCCTTGAAACCTTATTAAGAAATTTTGAAATATTCTTTTAATTTCTAATAATCCTATTGAAATCTTAAGTAATCATTGAAATCTACTAAAATAACTCTGAAATCTCCTGAAATGTGTAGTAATCTTGATTATTTATATAAAATTTGTAACATTTTTTGAATTGATATTGAAATCTGCAGATACATTACAAGAGATTTCAGAAATTTTGTAATCTTTGTCTGTTTTTTCCTTGGCGGATTGCCCTTCGGAACACACCAATCGCACCATATAGGTTTCTGTCGAGGTTTCTGTGGCATTCTTTGGAAAATGAGGTAGGGGGGGGGGGCGTTGTACAACGACTACATCGACGAAATTCATTAGCTGATTACATAGATTACAGCGAAGATTACAGATAAGATTACGTAGATTACAGTTAGATTACATAGATTACAGATAAGATTACGTAGATTACATAAAGATTCCAGGGCAAACGTACGAAGATTACATCAGCGGATCGCCCCTCGATTTAAATATTCGCTTACAATAAAATATAAATGTTTTTCTTTGTTTGCAATGTGATCAGTAATCTATTCACTTCATCACATCGACACGCCCCAGATGGCAAAAATCATTGCCACCTAAAATAATAATAGTCAGTATTCTTCGTTTACAAAAATATTTTGAACCTAAATAAACGTATCAGGGTCCAACATTACAATTTTTTTTAATTTTTTATATGTTGCTGATATATCTTCTTCGATTTTTTTGGTAATAAATTACACTCTATTTACTTTACTGATTCAATAATTTCTGGAGGAATTAATGCGAATTCTTCATATTATTATTCATGAAAGAAGTATCATCCAATTTTAATAATATAAAATAAATAGCTATGTTTGCCATTATGATAAAATTAAAATTAATCGACAAAAAAATTGTGTTTAACATGGCAGTAATGTAAATTTAATTTCATGGCTGCTTTAATGGACTCAACTGCGCCTCGTCTGTCAAATACCAGCCGCCTTAAATCGTGTACTTTACAGCATAGTTAAACAAATTACTATTTGATGTAAAAGCACAGATTGGCACATGTCAAACGCGTCATCTAGCATTTAACGCCAATATTTTAAATTGTAATTTAACATCCAGGCATTATTCATAACACGAGTCCACTGTTGCACAAATCCTTTCACATATTACCACAAAACAGAATTACTACTTATTAAAAAATATATGTAAAAACAACAAAACGTATAAGTCGTTTCCTGTTTTGAATTATTATTTATTTGTAACGTATAATTATATCTGCTACATATTCATGAATTGTCTGTCATAGTATTGTAGCTACGTTTATAGGCAAAGACATAAATTTCATAAAAAAATATATAACATAATTCTGAGCGTCCAATATGTCCTTGATTAAACATTAACAGGTAGAAGCCACTTAAATATTATCTGTCGTATTGACTGGACAACCTATGGCCTCGTTTAAATATGTACAGCACATTTTCTCCAATAACGAAATGGAATATTCATATTGAAATAACATTATTTTCTAAATTCTAGTCAATTAGTAAATGCAAGTAAGTAATTACTTAATACATACTAAAATTTTAAAATGCATATGTATTTATGCAACATATATTACGTAAAACATTATGCTGTATATCATTTGACATACAGGGCGTGACTAAAAGTTTGGTCAAATAGTGAAACATCACAAATTTAAAATGAAATTCGTAGAAGTATTCAAAACCGCTTTGTTTCAAGATACAAATCATATATTTTTTTAGTGGCACAGGGCGTGCACTTAGGTATTAATTTCTGTAAATATAAGTAACCTTATTAGTATTTTGCTTCAGCAACTTTTTGAAGTATAGCAGACTCGTTTCCGGATAACCAGAATAAAATAAAATCAATTGAAATTGCACTTTACTTATCATTTGCGATTAGAAATTGACCATTGATACTGACGTCATCGAGCGATGGCTCGTGAGACGTGAGCCCTTATATTATAGAAGGGTCTCTAAAATGCGTGTACTAGCAAGCCACCCTAGATTCCTGTAGTTAAAACAAAACGATTTAGACCAACTTACCTATACGTATACAAAAGGCAAAAGCCTACTAGTTGTAAGATATAGCTACGAAACAACGTTTTTTTCATATATGTAACTTTAAATCAGTTTGAGCTTACTTGACACAGGTCTTTCTTTATTTGTGTCTATTATATTACTTGATAATGATATAGTGTGTTATTCTTTTAAGGTCTCAACCCTCTTGATCTTTTATTTTATCAATAACTCATATAAGTCACTCAAGGAAAATAAATAACTAATACAAGTTATAACCTTGCAACCAATCGCGGTGTGCTAGAGTGAGACAACATATACTAAGATACTGTCTGTCTCTCTCGCACACTCAGCTACACTTTTCACAATGGCACGCTACCTCCAGTAGTATATGCTCGAAAGTTATAACTCATATGAGAAACTCAAGGAAAATGAGTTACTAAAATTTCCACCACTGATCATTAACATTTACAATTATGTTCTTCCAGAAAACTATGGCTTGCCGTCGACCTCCTGGCTCGCGCCCTCTTGCCGTCTGTAGCCAGCGTCTATTCCGCCTTCTTCAGAAACCCCCAGAACGTCGTCTCCAACGTCCGAAACCAGCTCATCCCATCCCTAGCCGCCTTTCTGGCCAACAGCGTCTCCCGCTCCTTAGCCTCGGTGCAGAGGATATCGTTCCCCCTCACCATAAGAATAATCAAGGTCGACGAGAACAAGGCCATAACCTCCGGCGAAGAAGAAGACCTGACGCCGGAAAAGTCGGTGGAGTGCTTGGTCCTCTCCGAACCCGATGAAGAAGAGATCGAGGCGGACGTGATTTTCATTCATGGGCTGCACGGGGGTATCGATAAGACTTGGAAGCAGGGCACTTGGAGGCACAGCGGGCACAAGTTGACGCATCAGTCGCCCATTAGGCGGCAGTCCACAGGTGAGTCACGTTAACTTGTTTTTTTTTCCTCGCTTTTTGCGTCGCTTATTTACTATTTTAATCCCTAAATATTGCTATGATCGCTTATCAAACGATTTTATTACATTATTTTGCATTTCTAGGCGACTTATACGTGCCGCCTAGGCAGCAGTCCCTCAAGCGCACCCTATCCGAGATCTATTCGAAGATCCCCAACAAGATAGCCAGGAAGGACGAACAGATATGCGTGGTTGCGAAGGAACCGGAGTGGGAGGACGAGGAGTACGCCGAGGAAGACGTCGACTACAGCAAGTGCTGGCCGCAGGATTGGATACGCAAGGATTGCCCCAACGTGAGAGTCATAGCCTTGAATTACTCAACCGATGTCCTGTGGTGCCCGATGTGGGCGAAAAAAAGAAATCGGTGGGTTGTAGTGTAGAATAGTAGTGTCTTAGTTATCGTAATCGATGCGGCCTTCTATATTTATCCCACATTGTCATGCGATTCACTGAATCACGAAACGTGACAATGAGCGCGATTTTAATACTTTAATAGGAACAAAGTGCAACCTTCGTTAAATTAATTTATACCGGGATAACAAGCGAGGATTAAAAAATATTCAACTCTCAGATTCGTAGATTGATAAAAAAATTGCTTGCTATTGCAAATAATGAAAAAAACTAGTAAACTTAACATTTTTGCTAATTTGATGTTTTCAGAGAAATGCAACTGAAAGTTAATTTTATGAAGTACCCTGTATGCTTTTATCGTATTTTTATTACAAAGATTTGTTCATGAAATATATTTTTTAAAGATTTAAACTGCAAACATATATTTTTTAATTCAACTATTTCTTGATTGATTTAAGTTAAAAAAAATGCATAGCACACAGAAAATATCAAGATATAGTAGGATTACAAAATATCCAATAATATTTAGATTTAAAAAATCAAAAAGTATATACAATAGGTCCCATTTGAAAAAGTTGAGTTTATGTTTAATTGGAAAACTGTAAAATACAAAAACATATTGTGTACGCCACTAGATTCTGCGTAATAAAATTGTGGGCTTAAAAAACCTCTACAAAAATCAAATATTTTAGCAAACAAAAAAGTTGAAGGGCATCCTGGAAAACAGCCAAAAATGGAAAACGACCTGTATATCTTACACCAGTCAAGATATCGAATGTGTTTTTTCTATTCAACTATGTACTCTCGATAACAGAACCCTTAGCTACTATTTTTTATCTATATTTTTGAAAACTCCCGCTATACAGTGTCCCACCTTGAACTACGTCGATCGAAATCTAAGAAAGTACTGCTCCGAAAGTTTTGAAAATTCGGCAACATAGCAATGTCACTAGGGCGAGCAGAACTAAAATATCTAGAACTCTCCAGTACCAACCGACACCAACTTCGTTATTTTAAATAGAACACCCTATATATTATAGCATTTTCGGATTCTACATGAAATTTGAGGGTCACTTCACTAAATATTCCCTATACCTACGAGTTATAGATTTTGAGATATTAATTTTTAAAGAAAAAAATGCTAGTAACTCTTTTCGGGAACATAATATCAAGCGGATTTTTGGCACCTGTAAAGGGCCTAGCTAACGCTAAATTAAGCTATACCAATAAATTAAAACATTTAATACTAGGTGTTTCATTTTTGCTGTTACATTTTGATAACTTCAGACAGCTATAACTTTGTTAACTTAAATGAAACACACTATATTTTTTTACTCTGTGGTATGCAGATTGAAATTTCCTTTCAAGCCATATAAGAATTGTTACGGTATGGTACTACTTTTAAAGATATTTGCAATTTTCTGTTTTTTTGGACACTTTTTCTCGTATCAGACCTGTTGTCAAATTAGCCATGACCAGAAATACTCCGGTCATAATTGAGGTAAAAAGTTTCCATCTTTGTTAACATAGTGCGGTCTAGATAAATTCAAATAGGTTGAATGGCTCAAATACAAATCCGATACAAATTATTATAATCAACATTTGCAAATGGCAGGAGCGTACTTCAACTTTTACTATGTAAATAAGCACTTACCTTAAAAACAGCTACAGTCCTCCGGTTGGTTGTTTTAAAATCACATGTTAATGCACACTCAGTTTTTATATTTTAAATTTAAATTACATGAAAATAAGTAAATTTCGTCGAAGTATAACTATATTATGACATGAAAACAACTTTTTCTACTAGTTCATATTGTTCACAATCACAACTTCACAACACTGTCAATAAAACAAGTAAACAAAATGTCAAAAGCTGATAGGCAATTGTTTAGCTGTCAGAGCCTACTCATATAATTTTTGAAATTATTTTATTTAACCTAACATTTTAAATTATCTGTTAAATAAACAAAAACATTGTATGAAATTAATTTCATAATAATACCATCGTATTTTTACGTACATATACAAGGATGTTACTAATTAAAAAGTAGTACCTGAAGTTTTATGTGGCAAATTTTGATGATAAACTTTACGTTTAATTTTTATTATTGCAGAACCGACATGGTTGTGAGAAGTCAAGAGATGATCGAAGAGCTCTTAAAACTGGGAGTAGGAAGGAAACCCATCATATGGGTGGGACATTCTAAAGGAGGACTTTTCATCAAGCAAATTATAGTAAACGGTAAACGCTTGTTATATATCCTAACCGTAAAATTTTGAATATTCATCACTTTCAGCCTGGGAAAGGAACCAACACAGGCCAGAAGTCTGCGAACTTTTCAGGCAGTCTAAATCCATAATGTGGTACAGCGTCCCTCACAGGGGATCATCGCTGGCAGATTTCACTTTGCCGTTACTAAGACGCAGCGTGGAGTTACTCGAAATACAAAGAAGTGAGTTAACGAAACGATAACTTTTACATATATTTTACATATTTAAACGGTAACTTGTAGATTGCGAGTTTGTGCTAGATTTGCACAAGAGATTCTTGGAGATCGTTCAGAATAACGATTTGAACCTCGAAGTCTTCAGCTTCATAGAAACTTCATTTACTCTCATGTCTTTCATTTACTTGAAAATCGTCGCTTATGACTCAGCAGGTACAACTGTTACAAATATATTAATAGATATGTATTATGAATGTTGATTGTTTTGTTTTAGATCCGAATATCGGCATAAAATGCGACGTCCCGCTGGACCACAGGGAGATATGTAAACCTGCAGGCAGGGACTGCTTCTTGTACACGGAACTAGTGAAATTGATAAATAGGTGTATCGAAAGACATAGATGAGATTATTAAGAAATAGCGGCGGTAATAATAGAGAAAATATTGACAAACGTAGACTGCAAACTAGTACCTTATAAACGTAGCTGTTATTGTTCAATTACGGTAAATACAGAGAAATATCTATGTTGAGAGTTGATTTAAAAAAATTAGAAGTAGGGAGGTAAGAATAATTATCTTTTTTTAATAGTAATGTACATTATAGGTACCAGCTGATTTTGTACAATGCAAGTATATTATATTTATTTTTTATATAATAGTTATGTACTATTAAAGGAAAAGAGAAGTAGTTCCCCATATTTTATTTTAAAATTATGTATTTTTCTCCTAGAGATAGTAGTCTTTAACCAAGTTTTTCTTTAAGTTTAAAGAAATCATATTCACAGAAAACACTTAAATCGTAGTACAATTTTATGTAATTAAATCGTTATGTTCTTAAATAGGGTGCATTCGATGTAATTTTAGCAAATTAATGTTGAAGGTGTATAATATATAAATTTTATATTCGGGGAATTCGCCATAATTTATTAAAAAGTAATGCAATAAATACAAATATGTGTATATATAAAATATAAACAAACTCTTCTGTGATTTACCTTCTAGTTAGCTTTTCACTTGTATCAACCGAGTCAAAGAAATGTTTTTTTTCTTTAATGTATTACCAAGTTCGAAACTTGAAAAACTTTGGCTCAGTTTTGTTTAAAATAGTAGATCAAGAAGCGAAATGTGATGTTAGTATTAATTATACCAGTGGACGATAAGTCTTACATGCATATTATTGATTATTAAAAGAAGAAATATCTATTTAACGTTAATAACTGTATCATAGGGAAATATATCTGTAAGGGAGTTGCGATTTCCTTGTACGAGCATTTATAGCTAACTACATATCAAAATGAAAAAGACGATTGGGGAGAACTGTATTTTTAAGTATTTTGTCTCAATGCAATTTAATTTTATCTTGTAACTGTAACCAATGTTAATAAATGTTTAAAAAGCAGTACAAAAATCTGATATATAATTATTATAACTTCCCTAAAATCCTATCTAGCAGCTAAACTGTGGAAATATCATGAATTGAGATTTTAATTAAAATATTGCGACTGTAAATTAATTGTGAGAGATTTACAATAGATGGCGCAACTCATGCTACATCGCATCGGACACTTCCATAACTATATTCATGTCAATGCTCTGTCATTTTGCCGAAGTGTAAACAACATATCTTTTCTCAGCTTCGAAGTTGTCGAATTATGAGGCAATAAGGCATCATTTGTGGGAAGTCATCGAAATCAAGTGCTGTTGGAAACTTACGGTGAACATGCTCCATCGATAAAAACGAGTGAGTATTGGTTTCGACGTTTCAGATGTGGTGACTTCGAAAAGTTCGAAGATGAGGAATTGGAAGCATTAGTCGACAAGATTTCATATCAAATGCAAGATGAACTTGTTGAATCGTTGAATGTTGACCGCACAACAGTTTCCAAACATTTAAATGTATTCGGTACGATTCAAAAGCAAGGAAATTAGGTGCCATACGAATTGAAGCAGAGTGATGTTAAGTAGCGATTTTTCTCGAGTGGTGGAGTAAAATAAGATTTTTGACTTTGAAGAAATTAGCAGATCGGGTAACTTTTGAGGACACATTTGTGAGGGTGTTAGGAACAACATATAAAAAGTTACCAACCGTAGAGTGTATACTTGATTGTTTATTTAACAAATTAGTTGCAAAATTCCATTGTTTTTTCCATTCCATTGTATATTTTAACAAATTCAATTTTTTTTTAAACTAATTGCGCCAATCGAAAGAACGGGAAATTTTACATGAAAATTGTATACAGGGTGTCTCATAATTAGCTGTCAACGCTGAACAGGCCGATTCTATGATCAAAACTAAGTAAAAAAGTTCATATGAACATGGGTCCGGAAATGCTTCCTAAGGGCACATTGAAGAGGGAGGAATGGAAATCATTTTTTTGCAATAACTCTCAATTGCGTTGTGATAAATGAATGAAATTTGGTATACACAGCTAAATTTTGATGAGCAATTTGATGGACTAATCCATTTATTTCCACAAGGTCCATTGGGGTGGGTACGGGGGGGCCCTTGGTACTTTGCATGTGTAACTTTTTCATCTTTGACTTTTTAACAAATTGGACAGCAAATTCCGTTTTCCCGAACTGTTTTATGTTAAAAAGGTACTCTTGTTTCAAATCGTTATCTTTAACGGTTTCTGAGAAAATCGCTCTTGAATTAATCTCACTTTGGTCAATTTCATAGTAATTTAAACAAAAAATAATAATAATAATTTTCCTTTCCTCTCTTTTCCATTTAAAGGATTAATTTTTATTTAATTTAATTTTTTATTATTTTTTTTTTATTAAAATTAGATTAAATTTAAACAAAAAATTTTTTTTTGTTTAAATTACTATGAAATTGACCAAAGTGGGATTAATTCAAGAGCGATTTTCTCAAAAAATACAAGGCTCGAAATATTCAATAATTAAAAAAAGGTAAATTTGATTTTTTAGGTCACGTTTCAAAGTCCAATAACTTTAGTTCAAAATATGATATTGCAACTTTACAGGAGCAATTTTTGAAGCTTGAAAACTGTACTTTAAGACTGTTTTATTTAACTGTTTTATTTAAAACGTTGAATTTATAATAAAAATTAAAGAAAATAAAAAAAAATATATTTTTTTTGTTCTAAAACGATGAAATTTGTTAAATAAACTTTAATAAAGTTAAAAAAAGTTTTTTTTGCTCGTTTAACCAATATATGATCTTAAAAAAGTTTAATAAAGAAAAAAAATTTTTGTTACTATAATGTATAAAATACAAAAAAATACGGTTTTCTCACAAGATTCAGTTTTACCTATATTTTTTCATGATAAAATTATGTAGCAGAAGTTTATCTGGTAATGTAATTCATTCTTGTGATTCGAGAATTATATTTTTGAATATTAGAAAAAAATAGAGAACATCTGCTCTCTTCTCGTCTCATTTAAAAAATATTTGTTAATTAAGAATCCCATATATTGACTTTTTGCAGAACCCTAAACATCATACCCAAATTTCTTTAAAATTTCACGAGTTGATTTCATTTTATATTTGTTCAATGATCTGAAAAATCCTAAAAGTATCAATATGAGTAAAATTGCTTTGAAAATGTAATTTTTAAATAAATTGTTTAAAAAGTCGGCCATATTGGATCAGCCATTTTGAATTTTCATTTTCTGATATTATATTCTTGTTCAAAGACCTCAAAAACGCCTATATTGTCAATTTAACTAAATTTACTTTGAAATTTGTAATTTTTAAATAATTTTTTTAAAAAGTCGGCCATATTGGATCAGCCATTTTGAATTTTTATTTTCTGATATAATATTCTTGTTCAGCGACTTTGAAAACCCCTATAATATCAATTTGATTAAAATTGCTTTGAAAATTGTCATTTTTTAATAAATTGTTTAAAAAAAGTCGGCCATATTGGATCAGCCATTTTGAATTTTTATTTTTTAACATTATATTCTTATTGAGTGACCTCGAAAACCCCAATAATATCAATTTGATGAAAATTGTTTTGAAATTTTTTAATTTATTTAAAATAATCTTTGAAAAACCATTTTTTATTGTTGAAACAATTGAATAACAATTAGCGTACAAATATAAGTTTATAACTTTTTTCTATAAGCCGTTTCAAGGTGATTGCAAAAGGTTTTATGAAAATTCAAGGCACTGCTAATTATTCCGAAATAATGCACATTTTTAAGCTACCTATACTCCAATAGAGTGAATAATTGCTTCATCGCCAAAAAAGAAAGGATTCTTTGCATCGTATTGTCACTGATGATGAAAAATGGACATGCTGTGATTATCCGAAACATAGAAAATCATGGGATTCGTCTGGTCATGCATCTACATCGACAGCAAAGTCGAATATTCATAGTTCGAATCTCATACTCTGTATCAGGTTGGACCAGCTTGGTGTTGCATACTACGAGCTGCTTCAAGTGAATGAAACCATCATTGGTAAACAAAACCTAATACAATTGATCCATTCGAGCTGCGCCTTGATGGAAAAACGGACACAATTCGAGCAACATTTTTCAACATGACAACATTCGACCACATGTTGCTCACGAAGTCAAAAAAAAAACAACAAACGCTGATGTGGGATGTTCTACCCCACCCGCCATATTCCCCAGAAATTGCTCCATCGGATTACTACTTGTTCAGATCCGTGAAACACGGCCTGGCTAAGCAGCGCTTCCAATCTTACAAAGATATGAAAAATGGTATCGATTGAGGGATTGCATCAAAAGTTGATGTGTTCTTTCGATGCGGAATCCATATGCTGCCACAAAGATGGGAAAAAGTAGTGGCTAGCAATGGACAATACTTTGAAAAATGATAATGTACAAAATTGTTCAGAATAAAGGCTTGAATTTTCAAAAATATCACTCAAAATTAATTCAGTCGTAGTATTTCTTTTTTAACTCAGTTTCTATTCAAAATAATTGTCATAATTTAGGGATCTAAAGTTCTTAAAACAGGATATAACTAAAGATTAGTTAACAAAATGATTAAACCAACAGCCACTTCCTATTCACACTGTTCTGTTGCTGACTGGCTATTTTAGCTCAGTATGACGGTTTTTAGGTCCGCAATGAAGGCACCTATTTTAATCGCAAAAATCAATAGAGGGATGAATTCTAAGCAAAAAATGCTCTATAACGTTTTTTTTCCAAAAACTAATATTTTCCGAGTTATTTGCGATTGAAAATGATGATTTTTCATCTAAAAAGTGCATGTTTTTCACCATTTTTGATAAATAATTCGAAAACCTTGCGTTTTATCGAAAAACCAATATAAAGCAAAAATAAAGCTTTTGGAATAACGATTAAATTTTTGGTAACCGAGTTATCACTCTTTAAAGGTGATTGTTTATTTTTTGGAAAGTAAAATTGAACCGTAAAATAATGGCGAAAGAACAAATTTTTCGAAGAATGTTTTTTAAAGAAAAACCTTGCGTTTTATCGAAAAACCCATATATAGCAAAAATAAAGTTTTTGAAATAACGAATCGATTCATTTTTTGTTGATTACCGTAGATGTAATAATAACCGAGTTATCACTCATTAAAGGTGATTGTTTATTTTTCGGAAAGTGAAATCGAACCTTTTACCATAAAATAATGGCGAAAGAACTAATGTTTCGAAGAAAATGAATATAACCTTTTTTAAAGTCCTTGGAAAGACCTTTAAAATGCTTTCTGAAAAAATTTCGTAGCTCAAAAACTCGCGGAGTTATGATGAAAATAAAATGGCCATCTCATTTTTTCAGAGAAAAAATCAACAATAAAATCTATGGCTGAACCATAAAAATAGGAATTAAGCGTAATCCATGTACAGTTGACTTTATTTAGGTACTAATAATAGGCTCTGCAAGTTTGACCGGTTTAGAATGCATAATTTTAAAATAGTTTGAAATAATGACAATTTTTTTTTCCTTTTTGAAATAACTCAAAAACTAAACAAGATACGTAAAAATGCAAGAGTTCAAAATTAAAGGTATTTTTTTTTATAATATTTTTGCTCACTTTCAATTTTTCTGTAGAGCAAAAATTAACTGAGATATTACGTTTTTTAGTTTGCATTTGCATGTAAGGACCACTTTCTTTGAGCCCTTAAAATCTAAAAATCTCGAAAACGAAGAGTTCACCTACCCTTCAGTTAAAGAATTAAGTGAAACCAATAAATCTGCGAATCTTGTGCCTTACATAATAAATGGTCTTGTTTTCTGTTAAACAAACTTTCTGAGACCAAGTCGCAATGTCAGAAGTGGGATATCTCGAGGAGAAAAAAATTAATGATAAACAAACGAGCAATAAAAATCCTTGAAAATAAAATTATTGTAATTATACATAAACACGTTTATTATGTTACAAACAATAAATTTATAGGAATTCTTATTAGCCATGATACTTATATTAAAAAATATGTACCGACCAAATTAATATTGGTATATTACAGGTTTCTGTACAGAAAAAACAATTATTGCATAAAATATTTTTTATGATAATATGAAATTTTCATATTAAAAAGCCTAAACATTTCTTTAGAAAATTGCTACCGCTCCTTAAAAGGCTCGTCATCGATTCATTAAGCACCTGACAAAAGGATAAACACTATTTATTTACAGCTCATTAAAATGTGTTGCTATTCACTTCGTCGAAACCCTACTTAAAATCGCCCTAAACGACACAATTGGTGGAAATTATCACAAAATAGACATCTAGTGCATAAGAAACTTACTTTCGGTAAACTTTCCAGCGTTCATTCCCTTCACATCTACATTATTTGTTATAATAGTCCAATTTGCACTGAGTTAGGCGTAAGTAACTGTTATTCAACCGTATCGTTGGCCTGTTCCAAAACGGCGCCGCTGTAAGCCAAGTCCCAGTAGTGTTCTACCCTGTGCTTCTTGAAATGCTCCCTCGCCAACCTTTCAGTCGGACATATCTTGAATTTCATCTCGCCGAAGTTCCTCTGTTTGGAAGTGCCCTCCCAGACCAAGACGCATTTGTTGGGCACTTCTTTGCCGTCCGGGTCTTTCACCACGTCTTCTTCCCATTTTATTCGGTTCAACATCAACCTGAAACGAAAGTTATAGTTTGCTTTATTAGGGGACATGCATGTTTCCTCGATTAGGGTTTGATGCAGAATAAAAAATAACTGCAAAAGTTATAACAATATTTCACAAACTCACCTTTTGTATCTTTTTTGTTGCTTTGGCCCACCTTCCACAACAACCACGCAACAATCAGGATACAAAACAACGCAACCCGTCATAAACAACTGCTTAGCATTGGTTTCCACTTTAAATTTCTTCGAAGCCAACTCGTGTAAGTCTCGGATGCGGTACACTGAAATGTGTGTTCCCAACGAGGTATCTTCTTTTATTTTCTTTATTTTCTTATCCCGCTTCTGATCTGCCGTCAACTTTCTTGCTGCGTTCGCCTCTTCGTGGGTCTTCTGTCTTTTCGCCATTTGTTCTCTCACATGAGCCTCGATCTTGGTTGGATCCTGTACAGCTTCAGTACCTAAGGCTCTCATCAAATTAGAAATTCGTAGTTTGGGTTCCGGTGGTGGTTCCAATCCCAAACGAATTTTCTCTTGTTCTTCCTTCCACATCTCTCGTCTGTTCTGTCGACGGAGTTTCTTGCGTTCCTTTTTCGTTAGAAATACGGGCATGTAAACTGGCTTGATGGGATCCGCTGGAAAAAAATTAATTATGCTACATGTGAAAGTAAGTTGTTTTTTTTTCATTTCAATTATACAATTACTTACTTGGACATCGCATTTGAGTCGGATGCTCAACTAATGTATTGATAACAGAATCCTTAATAGCGATTTTATCTCCGTCCATAGTTTCCAAATCATCTACCAAAATTACGGAATCCCACCATTCCATTTGAGGTATATCGTCACTATGGCCTTCCGATTTTGCTATAAGCGCAAGTTTGGTAGCAGAAGATATTCCAGTTTTCTTTGCTATTTGAGAGATTTCATTTTGCAATTTTTCTAACTGTGCCTAAAAGTAATCAAAACTAAAACACTGTTCATTAAATAACTTCACAATTGAGGAGAGTTTAAATATTCGTTAATACTAACCTTCATACGAAGGCGTTCTGCCAGCTGCTGGAATTTTCCAGGTTCATGGAATCTTAGAGCTCGTTTTATGCGTATTGCAGGTTTAACACCAATTCGAGGATCAATAAATCTAGTTTCGCTACTTTCTTCAGCGTGTTTGTCAGAAGTACCCTTAAATTGTTCTCGTTTAAGGGCTCTCATATTTGCTTTTAGCGTAGGAGCAACGTGGGTAAGCTGCACAGCTTTCCCCGATTTATCCACAGTTCGCCCATCCTCATCCAAAATTAATGGAGTCGGTTTGTTAGGTTGAATAGGAATTTGTATGGCGTTTGCTAATATCCCTGTCGACAGTTTACTTTTTATCTGAGCCTGCAGTTGAGCGATCTTCCTTGCCTTATCAGCATCTCCGCGATTTAATAACCCCATAGGAATGCCGTAAATACTTGGAGGTGGGATACTTAAATTGGCTATGCTCACATTGTTTTTACTTGGTGGAGGTTCATACAATTTTTTCTCTCCCGCCTCATTTTTACTTCTGGGCCTCTCAGATTCTTTGCCTTCATGTCTTGAACTATTTGTCTTTGGTCGTTTTGAATCCCTATCCCGTTCCTCATCATGAGACCTTTTTTTTGTACGATGGGACGATCTGTAATCTTCTATTAAATCGAATAATTTTTCTGCTAGTCTATAGGCTTTTTTGTTATCTAAATAGGATCCTAATTTATCAGCAGTTTTACGTTTATCATATCCACTACTTATACAGTCTACAGCTGTTCTTAATACAGAAGAATCACTTGAACCCAAAGTTTTATACACTACCTTGTCTATTGACGGTTTTAAATCGTCTATATCTCTTCTGGATAAATAAGACATGGTAAATAATGAAAATTACCTATACGAATATCATACGTTACGTTTCACAACTTTCTAGGTTAAAATTTTTGCCAGAGTTTATTTGACATTTGACAATCGACAACCTCCGTAGAATCAAGGAACACAGATTACAACAGAAGTTACGTTCGGCAAACTGTTACTGATTAGGAGTGGAGTGGATTGGGAGTTAATTCAGAATTTTTAAGAGTTCACAGAGCAAATTATAAACGAACAGTTTCAGAATCTGGAATTTGACGTTTAACAAGAGAAACAAATTTAGGTTAGATGTTTTGTGTTCAAAAGTAAAATGAATTTTCCTTTTGAAATTGTGAATTATGTTCGTGAAATATTCGATGATTCGTCCAAGGAAGAGGAAATCATTGAAAAAGTTATGAAAAAAGTTACCGATATGCCGAATATACGGTACCACATTAATTAAATGATGTATATTTGTTTTAGCAAAGCACAGAACATATACACTATAGCAAAGTTTACAGAAATAGTGTCACAGACCAATAACAGAGAAATAGTATTCTGTAAACTTTGGTTTTAGGTTAGATTACCTTTGTTACTCCGTAAATACTACCTCGAAGAGGTGGGGTATATAGAATGAGTTCTGAGTGTTCCTCTCCAACGTAAACGAACGATAAATAAATTGCTCTAGTCACTTATTTAATTGTAATAAACGAATGGGTTGAAGTGAAAAGAGTAGCGGAGTTGGATAGCCGAACGCGCCTAGAGTAATAAAAAAGTTAGCATAAGGGGTTTTCGAAAACTATGATCTGAGATCAGATGGATCACTAACAACTGTTTCAAGTTTTTGAACAGACCAAAACATGTATTTTTATAACATTTATTAAAATTGGGTAAGTTTATTGTTGTTTATCAGTCTAATTCAATTATACACTGAAAATTTGGATAGAAAAGATCAGGACATTTGATATGATCTAATTAACGCGATCCCTTTCCGAACAATTTTTAACTTCAACCGGTTTGCTTTCTGATCGACAAGATAACGATCCAATATTCATATTAATACGAACACAATTCCAAAAACTACTTTCATTGATAAGGAGGAGTGTTTAGTACGCATGTTCTTTTTTCTAATGTAGAATAGACCTATATTTCACCTTTATTGGGGAGGCGTTTGCAAACTGCGCTTGAAATTTTGGAGAAGAAACGATGGGGAAAACGACGATGGCGATAACAACTAGGCAGACTAGAAAACAACGACGACGATAACATGGCAACGGATAACGATGATGATTATGATAATGGGAAATCAGACCAGGGAGTAGGAGTACGCAATTACAATGGCAACAGTTACAAAATTTCTCAGTTAAGGAAACATTTTATTGTCTCGTTTATACTCTATCCTCTATTATATGTTTTGTGGTTTACACATCAGCCAGTGAAAAAAATAAGGTGCACTTTGATATAGTGGTATCCCCTGTTGACCTAATTCACTTTGTGTTAGGTTAAGGTGCATATTATGGAATGTGAATTGTTCAAGTTTAGAGTAATTAGAGTAGTAGAACACTTCAGGATCAGGAGCAATAGCGAGACAATTGGAAAGCAGCTGTGGTCAAATGTCAAATCAAATCAGATTTTTTATTCTATTTTGCAACATAACCTATATTTTAATATTAAATAAACGTTAATTTTAAAAAAACTAACTTTAATATGAATAAAATTTTTCCACTATGGAAGACGTGAACGTAGACGTTGAATATTGGTAGTAGTATTATTGCATATGAAATAATTAATTAACAATTATTTTTTAGTAACAAATGTGGTTATTTATACAAATACGAGGAATTAGCAAAACATATTAAGGAAAAACATCCTTCGATTAATTTAAAAGGTCGTGAGGGCCGTAGAGGTAATAAGCCCGTTTCTAACTGCATATATTCTAAAATTAATTTACAGCTTCGTTCGAGGTAACAGTTAACGGCACGTTAGTGCATTCAAAGCTCTCTACTTTAGCATATCCTGATTATGAAGATCTTTCGAAAATCATAACGGAAGCTCAAGAGGGTAAACCCATAAAGGCTCCATGTAAACAGCAACCCATTACTAGCTGTGTAGTGGCATAAATAGGTCAGTAAATATTGAATACTAATGTATGAAATGTAAGTGATCAATATATTTATTAATAAAGATTAACTATACAAGTATTTTAGTTTCCTTGTCCCTTATTCCTTTAAAATCTGCCATTTAATAAATTAGTAAAACACCTGATTTTGGTATGTAGAATTGTAACTGAAATTGTTTTCTCATGAAGATCTTGTGGACTTTGTTTGGATATTTACTTACCTTTAAATAAATTATTTTGAAATCCCCGAGTTTACCTTCGTGAATAATGTAAGTAGCGTCGCTGCCTTAGATTAGACGTCATTATTGCATTCATTTTTTTTTTTTGATGGGCCTAATGAACTATCGGAATAACAAAAGAATTGGTCATATCAGTAATTAGTGATTCTTCTAATTTGAGAGTTCATTAGCCTGGTCCTACATATCGTTTAAAACTGCACAAGACATTTATAGGGATTTTTGGAAACTACAATCAGATGGATTACCGGCATGTATTTTTCAGCCTTAAGGAAATGAAAGTATTTGATTCCTGGCAAGTGTTTGTAAATGCATAGAACAAGCAATTGACGCCGACGTAAAATTTAACATGATAAAAGTCCCCGCCCCTCCAAAATTTAGTTTTAGTAACTGGAGTTTTCAGGTAAGAACTGCAAAATTCTAAGAAATGTAGTGTTCGGTTTTTATTCTAGACCATAAGAATAGAAGAAGAAGACCATAGACCTTGAAGTGGTTATTATTAAAGTGTATCACTTTAGTACACAAATAAAACAGCATCGTAACACTGCATGTATTTAAAATGTTTCGTTCAACGATGCCTAGTCAAATGAATAAATGTATTACATTTCCCTAATTTACGCACGCTATAATAAAACAGTAATGTGTTTGTGAAATTATTATGTTGGGCTGTACTTCCTATTAAGTGTAAAAGACATTGAAAGTCAAATTCATAAAAGATATCAACCCTTACAGCTGCCATACTGGATATTTTTATTATTTAATTTTTATGATGCGTGTGTATAAAAATTTCAGTACAAGTCACCATTACTGCAAAACTGCTAATTTTGTCATGGCATACATTGCATAAAAGGACGTACTTAAGTGGAAAAGAACTATGGATAACTATAGACCAAACTAAAAATAAGGAAAATAATGAAGTTTAAGGCTAATTTTAATGCCCAATAAAGCTGCAACATTTAAACTTCCTAGAAAACCATTTCCCCGAGTTGATGGAAAATATCCTTTTAAATTTAATACATACAGTATCTCCACGATGAAGCACCTGCACATTTCAGTGTTTTCACATTTTCCCTTAATCAGTGGAATGGACAGAGAGAATGCACCAATAACTGGGCCACTGTTATCACCTGATTTAAATCCTGTTGATTTTTTTTGTGGGAACATTTTTGGATAGAGGACATGCATCGATGCAGATGCAGATTATTGTACCTTATAAGAATGTTTAGTTTCGGTTGCTTAATAAAGAATTCTTTTTGGAAATTATTTGAGAAACAAACAAGGGGTTTGTATTTTGTAAATTAACTAAAAAACTAAACATTCTACATGAAAATAAAAGTAACAAAAATTTTTTTTAAATTCTGTGACCTTTCTATATTTGTTTTGGCGTCAATTTTTTTTTTTGTAAAAATAGAAATAAGCGAATATCCAAAAAATACTTACAACATTCCCAATTTTATTCATATTCATAATATTCCTGAAAATTTCAATGGTTTTTTTTTACCGAAAAAGGAATTACGTCATAAACAACGGCGTGGTTCATTAAAACTCAATTTTTAATAAACTATCAGCACCCAAAGTTTGTAACGCACTTTACAGAACACTCTGTATAAGGAGCGTTTAATGGCAGAACCCAAGGTTTTATCACACAATTATTGTGAGAATTTTAATGATAATGTTTATTTGAACACCTTTTGGCACAAACTACTTCACTTTTGAAACGAGATCAATGGTACTACCGACTGGATTAAAGCAATAATATTTTTTTAAAGCTCAATTTTGAAAAGTTGTAAAAATGTCGAGATGGAATGCATATAGTACAAAAACAACGTAACAGTATATATTTATTGGAAGATTGAAAGACTCAGAAAATAAAACAGATTATATTTGTAAGTGTTGTATTGTGAGGTTTGCAGCAAGAGTCGCACCGGGTACGGACTCTTTATACATGAGATTACAAATTGAAAAAATGGAAATTAACCAAACAACCGGAACAAGGAAAGACACACACAACTACCGACAAAAGAGTTGTAAAAATACACTTACACAGCTGTAAATGAGACGGAGTAAAAAATACCGCAGTCTCAATTTCATTTCATATTTTTTTTTTAATTACTCGTTACAATTAAAACTTTTATTCTGACACCAATACAGAAATTGCAGTCATCCACGTAAAAGAATCAGTTTTTTTTTTTTAAACGAAAACCCATCCTTCCTCAGGCGCTCTTATAAAATACATCACTCGATGTAAATCAATACATATCTCTCAATGGACATAATATTTATAAGTATGTTATACAATTTAAATTTATCTTCACTATACAAAATTGATCCTAATGCAGGAGACGGCATCTCCGGGTTACGAGTGTGACTCGTCGATACAAACCGAGGTCGGAGGAACCTGATAAGGGCCGCCCGTCCGCCCACCCGCCCCGGGCCTCTAGGAACTTAACGCTAACACTAATCAATAGGAAATATGAATAAACCGCCGTTTAAAATAAATAGACGGGGCGCGGGGTGGACGGCCGGGCGGGGCGATCCCAGCAAGCCTCTCCGAGCTTCGCATACTGATAGTCCGGGGTCCAGCGACAGATCTGGTCGGCTCGTTTCATTAACTACACGCGCCTTCCTAATAAGTAAGTTACGATTCTGGCGTGGAGCAACAGGACAAGTCATGGAGACGGAACGGGAACTTGGGGATATTTTATTTTATTTTTATGGAATATAGGCATCGTAAAATGCCTAAATGAGTTTGTCCGACACTACCAATAGGACGAAATATATCTGCCACTTCAGCAAATATGCAGAGGAAATCATGTATTTCGACAGAAACTATTAAAATTAAAATTTATCTGTCTAGCACGTGTTTGAAGAGACGATTGTGTTGGTGCACCGTGACGGGTACACTAACACATTATTTTCAATAATTTCCAATTTGTGCAACAATTTGTTGAGTAATTCTTCATCGGCCGATTCTAAGTCAGAAAATAACAAAAAAAAATGGGCCCAGAAACCTTTGGTTTTCAATGAGATGATATTATGTGCAAAAATTTGCCATTTTGGTATATAAATCTTTTAACCAGTGGCGGAAATACTCGGAAACAGTCACTAAGAACTCTAGAATTTGACAAGTGCATTCAGATCTAGTTGGTATTTCTCGTAAAAACAAAACAAGAACACATTAAACGGGCTCTATTGCAACTAGGCAACCAGTAATACATTTTTACAGATTTTATTACAGTTTGTGTAAATATGAATTAATGCAGAAATAACAGGCTTTCCCCCATTTTAAAGCAGATTTTCCATATTATGGAGTTAGTTTGAAACCTAAATTACTTTTTGGTGTAAAGAATTTGTGATTTACTTGTTTAAAAGCGACAAATTACAAATTTCTCTGCAACAAAAATTAATTTGACTTTCAAACTAACTCCATTTTATAGAAAATCTGCGTTAGAATGGAGGAAAGTCTGTTATTTGTGCATTCATTCATATTTAGACAAACTGTGTAATAAAATCTATAACAACGTATTGCTGGTTGGCTATTTGCTATAGAGCCCTCTTAAGTATTTCTATTTGAAAATTGGAAAAATTTTTGAGTTATAATTTTTTAAAATGAGCCTACGACGTAGATGGATAAATTAAAAATAATTCCAAAAGTATTGTCTTACAAAAAAAATTTAAGGAATTTTTTATTACAAATATTTTAAATCTGAAGTAAAAAAATCTAAGTAAAAAAAACTTGCAACCTCTATGGAACAATATATCTGACTCATTCTTTTGTCACAAAGGATTATTTATTAAAAATCATTTAAAACAATTTAAATTTTTTTAGTTACTACCCTTCATAGAAAATTAATAATTTTTAACATCAAAAATTTTTTGGACTTTTCATAGTTGATTTAAATCGTACATGTAACAAAAAAATTCCCACAATTTTTGTGTAATTTTTAATTTTCAATTTATTCAACTATGTCGTAAGTATTTTACATAAAAAACAGTAATAATTCAAAATGTCGTTTTTTGTATAAAATTTATGATATATTTTTCATTAGAAACACCAATCAAAATTAAATGCACTGATTCTTATCCAAAATAATCAGCAGCTTCGAGATTCTAAGTTTTCAGAAAAAAAAACATTTGAACCACTTTTTTTCCTATCTTTTCGAGAAATAGGAGAAACTGTACTAAATCAAGATCCATTTTTGCCGTGATTCTAAAAACAAATTGAATTAGGTTATTTGCACTTTGAAGAATCAGTAGCGATTCAATTGACAATCTCCGAGTTTCTCCAATGCTTCACCAAAAATTACTATAACACGCTTGCGCGGTTATGTCGGCGACGGACTATGCAATGCAAAATTTATTTAGCGAACAGCAAAATACCAGCGAATCGCTGACGACCGACTATGCATATCGGTGTAAGAGCACAATTACACAAAATAATTTGCCCTGTTTTTTGCTATACAGGGTGTTAATTAAGTACATTGACAAACTTTCATGGGTCCACAAATCGATAATGTTTGAAATACATGATGTTTAAATTCACAGAAGAAAATCGGCTTTTCAAAGATTTGTAGAAGATGCAGAATAATGATTCTTAAGATGCTGCTCTATAGCAAATAGGCAACCAGCAATACATTTTAATAGATTTTATTACACGATTTGTCTAAATATAAACTAATGCACAAATAACAGACTTTCCACCATTTTAACTCAGATTTTCTATAAAATGGATTTAGTTTGAAACTTAAATAATTCTTTGATGTGAAGAAATTTGTAATTTACTTGTTCAAATGTGGCAAATTATAAATTTCTTTACACCAAAAAGTTATTTGAGTTTCAAACTAAGTCCATTTAATAGAAAATCTGCGTTAGATTGGGGGAAAGTCTGTTATTTGTGCATCGATTCATATTTAGACAAACTGTGTAATAAAATCTGTAAAAATGTATTGCTGGTTGCCTATTTGCTAAAGAGCCCTCTTAAGCTAATGATTTATTTAATTAAAGGTAAAGATCTGCTGAGTTTGGATATAAAAATATGTACCAGTGGTGGAGATACCAGGCGTAGCTGTCAATGAAAATTGCTGGAGTTCTACGCTACTGGATATTTTGAAAACTCGATCACTGTCTGTAACTCCTGTGGCGTTCTCAAGAAAAAAGATATTTTTCATTTTATTAACGAAACATTTGCGATACAATACTTGTTTTACATTTTTTTAACTAGAACTACTTATTTCTCAAAAAATGTTCAATGGATATTTTTAGCTACAAATACAATTTTAAATAAAAACTAATAGTAACAAGTCCAAAAAAACTGTGTTGCAGAAATTTCGCATATTGTTGAAGGTGAAACGAGTACTTCTAGGTTGTCACAGAAAATAAAAAATTATTCATTTTTCGAATAAAACGAATGATATCTTTTTTTTAGGAGACATCATAGTAAGTCAGGAGTAGTAAAAGAATTTTCGACATATTCAGTGGAACTTCTGGCGTTTTCACTGAAAGCAATTCCCTACAGCTCTGCCACTGGTAAACGTATTTATGTCTGAATTTAATGGATTTCTGCCTTTAATTAGATGATTTATTACTCCAAATTTCATTACTGTGCATTAAATGTCTCCAGAGATATTTTAGAAAACGCAACTTGTGTTTTAAATTTCAACACCCTGTACGTCAATAACTATTGATTTGTGGACGACCCAAGTTTATATAACCTTTCCGATTTAGAATCCCTCAGAAAAATCACCCCCTAAATTTGCTGAAGTGTTTAATTATCACCCTGTAGGTAATGACACTGCAACAGAGGCTGGACTTCAAAACGGACACGAAAAAGAATACCATTCGCTTATCCGACGACAATTTTTTTATTACTTCTACCAATTCGGACCAGCAGGCTACTAACGATAGTGACGATGAAGATAACGAAGAGAAACATTAAGAAAACGCATCCGACGAACAACACGAAGGCAAATCGGAGTCGAGTTGGGGCTATTATATTGTTGCGTTTTATTAATTAAAAAAAATAAGTTAAAACCAAAACAAAGCATAAAAGTTCTCTACTTTAATACTTTGCCTTGTAAAAAAATAAAACTCATCGTGCTGATCGAAACTTCCGTCATCGTGCCGACACTTAAGATTTATTTGTAAAATCGGTAGAATGCATTCATTCGTTGAGAGAGTGGCATTTTCTTTTACCTCAAAATTTTATTATAAGCTGAATGAATACAAGAAATTTTAGTGTTAACAATTTCAGTCAAACCTGTTTGTTCGTTTGACCTACTGACAGAAGTGGTAGAATGACTCTGTCTCACGATGAATGTGCCAGACAAACTTCATATAAAAAAAATGTCTTTATTTCAGTCAATCATTTCAAACATGTTGTTAGACGATAAGTCAAAGAAATTCTGAATTTTCTCCATAAAAACGTTCGTAGAGGAAAGTGTTTTTATTTAAGAGGGCTCTATAGCAAATAGCCAACCAGCAGTACATTTTTATAGATTTTATTACACAGTTTGTCGAAATATGAATTAATGCACAAATAACAGACTTTCCCCCGTTTTAAGCAGATTTTGTATAAAATGGACTTAGTTTGAAACTAAAATTACTTTTTGGTGTAAAAAAATTTGCAATTTACGATGCCACTCGTTAAAAAAATTACAAATTTCTTTATAACAAGAAGTAATTTTACTTTCAAACTAACTCCATTTTATAGAAAATCTGCGTTAGAATGGAGGAGTCTGTTATTTGCGCATTAACTCATATTTAGAAAAACTGTGTAATAAAATCTGTAAAAATGTATTGCTGGTAGCCTACTTGCTATAGAGCTATCAGTGAACTGTTGTGTGCATGTGGATGGGAAGGTTATGACAACTTTAACTCGACAGGTCGTTAAACATATTTTGTAGCAACTAACTGTTCAAGTTAATGATATTATTCTTTTTTGCTTAGTCGACAAAGCATGTCCTCCGCCAGAATGCCATTTTCATGATATACGGCACATAAAAAACGTTTGAGAAGAAACGTTAACGAAACCGGCCCAAAATTTCCGTCGCTAGCCCCCGGGCTACGATGTGTCGTGTTCAGATATCTGCGTGTTATTCTCAGAAGACAAACAACAGACAGTGTGACGATGTTTTTAGACTACTGTACAAATGAGCTGCCATTCGAAAACCAGAACATTCACTCTGCAGAGGTACCTATGGTGGGCGGTTCCGAAAGGAACCATTCAATGATTGCACTGTTTCGGGTGCAAAGCGCGGCTCCAGCCCGCGGCCGCCAACACTACGACAATGTCTGTCCCTGGTCCCTTCTAGTGGTGCCGGCGCAACCGGGATCCGCATGTTTGTCTTTTTTTTTTTCTTCATTACTCACTTCTCACACACCGTTCCTCAAGTCCTTGCACTTAACTTTGTAAAACTTGCATATAAAATTAAATAATTAAAAAAAAAAAAACAAGTTAGTCACTGGCTATCATCGCACGCTTATTGGAGAATACTGACTCGGAGAGATTCTATAGTTTAAAATATGAACTATCATCACTGGCTCACTGCGGGGGATTTTTTATCAGAGTCCTGGGTGGAGGGGGTGTTGCCCTGTGAGGGGCCCACGCCCGGCCCCCGGTCCCCCACTCCCGTTCCCCACGAGTTCGAGCCCGGCATGGGGGAGTCCGCGTGGAAGCCGTGGTTGTCATGGTCTAGTGAATTGGCGGCGTCGTACTGGGTGTTCTCTAGCCGGGTGATGAGCCGCTCGTCCTCGTCGCCGAATTCGCCGCCCATCAGGGACGGCTCACCCACCACCATCACATCCTGCAAAAGGGCAAACTTTACAAGAAATACTTTTACTTGGCCCGAAGTGTTATTTGTGGCAAAACTTCAGTTTTTTCTTTTGTACATTTTTGGTGTACATTTGAATCGTTAATTTTTCAAAAACCACGAAAGTAAAAAAAGGGAAATTTCCAGTAAAGCGAAAAAACTGTTTTGTACAAAAAGTATATTTTAAATTAGAAAAACTATCATTTTACTAATTTTGTGACTATAAGAAATGTGGAGCAAAACATAAAACCATGAAGTTTGTTAAAAAAAAATTTCTGTATTTCTGTACATGATTTTTGATGGAATACTGGTTTTTAGTATTAAACTAAACTAACGCAAAAAATTTAAGGGCCAAAAGAATTTCCAAAATTTTTCCGTGATTTTCGACAGACTGTATTTAGGTGAAAAATGGTCGTATCGGGAATTAAAAAAAGCATTTTGAAGCTCTAAGATTATAGTTTTTAGATCTTTCAGTCGAAATTTTTTAGGAGCTTTGGTTATTATGCAATTCTAAGAAATAGGGCGACTAACAAATTTTGCAACTTTCCTTTTTTTTCCGAGTCCACTGACGTGGAAAAATTTTTTTCAGCTAAGCCATTGGCATTGATTCATACCATTTTTTGAGACAAATTTCTAATTAGTTTTTGTGGAGTTTATCACTTAATAAACAGTTTTTTTCAAAACTAGCCTCTTCTCTGAAAAAAAATTTTTTTTTCATTTAAACAATTGCTGTAAAATGAGAAAACCTCAAAAAATTTTTTTTTTTCCATTTTAATCATGATTATGAAGTGTTTAAGCTCAAAAAACATGACCCTTTAATTTTTTTCAGAAGTTTGACTGTTTGAAACAAAGAAACGGTTCGCTAGATTTAGCTAATTTAGCTGTTAATTTTCTAAAAAACCATAAATTACCTTTTTTTTTCCTTTTTTTTAAATTCGTGTAAATGATTGAAGACAAAAGGATCCTTTTCCATTAAAAGTCCTATAATTCGATGAAAAATGGTCGTATCGAAATTTAAAAAAATGAAAATTGAAGCTGAATAAACAAGCTATCTGGTAAATGCAATGACTTAGCTGAAAAAAATTTTCGAAGTTCGTGGAAAAAAAAATTGCGAAATTTTTTTGTCACGCTATTTCTTAGAATTGAATAATAACCGTAGCTCCAAAAAAATATCGACCGAAAGATTTAAAAACTAGAATCTTAGAGCTTCAAAATGCTTTTTTTTTAATTTTTCACCTAAATAGTCTGTCAAAAATCACGAAAAAATTTCGCTTGACTCTTTGCATTAGTTTACTAAACGTTAATTTTATGGGAAATAAATGGAAAAACATTATCTATTACTACATATTGTTGGTGTAATTCAATGCTAGTCGAGTCATAGACTAGTCGTTGCCTGTTATATAAATAGTTAGGAATCTTTTATGCAAGGTTATGCATCTTTTGCATAGAAAAAGATTTTTTTTAAATTAGTTTAATAACTTTATAATAGAGTAAAAAAATGTCTGGTTTTGGTAGTTTTTTTTTTTAATTACAAGGTAAAGGAAAACGTAAACCAAGCTAACCTAACTCTACAAACAAATAGATTTTTAAGTAAGTTAGGTTAGGTTTTACAGATTTCTATATAAAGTTAGGTTAGGTTAAATATTTTGTATAAAATAGAAAAATTGTTTTCTAACATTAACGGGGAAACCACATCAAGAGGCTTAAAAAATAAAAAAAAATTTTATCGCATAAATTGTTAGTATAACTATTCAAGAATACGCTTCCAAAATTTCTTTTCGCTCCGATTTTACGAGCCTAAAACCGAACGCCCATCAAGTCAGCACTCAGCCGCACAAGAGTTAGGGCGGAGCGCTTGTTCAGGTAGACTTCCAGGTGTAGAAGTATGAAATGCGGATTTCAGACAACAGATGGCGCATCAATGCAGTTTGTGTATAAAGATTTGACACTGCGCCATTTTGTTGTGCCATCAACAAGCCAGACGCACACGAGTGATAAATTGGAAAAGTGTTGTGTTGTTGTGTTCAATATGTCAAAATTTATACCGAACAAAGACCATTCGCGAACAGCATTCATTTTTTGTTTTCGTTTGAAGAAAATTGCTACTGAATCATACCGATTAGTTCGAGACGCTTATGGTGAACATGCTCCACCTCAAGATACGTGTGAACGATGGTTTCGGAGTTTCAAAAGTGGTGACTTCGACGTTGAAGATAAGGAACGTGGAAAACCGCCAAAAAAAATACGAAGATGTGGAATTGAAAGCATCGTTGGAGGAAGATGATTCGCAAAGGTCACAAAACCGGTTCGCTACACTTTGGCAGCACTCAGCTGAGAAGTTTTACCCCATGCAGCTCACTCACCAGACTTGGCTCCTTCCGATTACCACCTGTTTGCATCGATGGGTCACGCACTTGCTGCGCAGCGCTTTGGTTCGTACGAAGATGCGAAAAAATGGCTCGATGGATGGTTCGCAGCAAATGGGGAAGATATTTACCGTCATGGTATTCACTAATTGCCCGAAAGTTGGGAAAAACGTATAACAAGTGATGGAGCATACTTTTTATCATTCTTCCAAATTTAACATGTTTTTTTTAGACAAAAATCGGCATTTCATACTTGTACACCTGGTAGTCACTTATTAAGCAAGACAAGATGCAAGCTTAGAAATGCCTATGAGGAAGACATGGCGCTGGAATCGCTGATTGATGCACTCGATAATATTGATAAATTTCTCAAATTTCTAGTTTTCGGAAATCTTCACGAGTTTTTCTCAAAACAAAATATTTTTGATTCACGGGAATCCTAGCTCAAAAAGTTATCCACCGATCGTTATGAAAGCGTGTTTCTTTATGAAATTACGAAGAACGTGAATCAACAATTGAAGTATCATAATTTTAAAGGTGTTTTCATTCAAAACAAGTGAAAAAAAAAATGGTGAACATAGATCAATTTTTTTCAAACACACGTCAAAACTTTAATTTTCACAATTTTTACCCACAATGAAGTTCATACTCTTCTTCATGCAGGAAAACGACCATTTTGCGTTAAGATCAAAATTACGACCTCCACATTTCCCGTGAACAATCAACTCGGATTTGATAAAATTTGTAAATGTAGCTCAAAATACTGATAAAATAATGTCAAAGTTTGATCAAAATCTAATTAATCTGTCCCACTCAAAAAAATTCATGAGGAACGCATGAAAATCAGTCTCGTAATGCGGTTTCCCCTCTTAAAATCGGTTCAATTTACAGGATATATCGAAATTTTTGTTCATAGTTTCTTTTTTCTGATTATATTTAATGTTCGAACCAAAAATGTAAATTTTTTTTAGTCTTTTTTGTTAACGAAATTGCACTGTTTTTAAAAGTAATTTTTGTCATTTCTTTATAGATGTAAATCGCAAAAACTTTTATCGAAAAACATTTTACAGAAGTGCGGCCTTACCTGCGACGCTAGAGAAAAATTAGGCCCTGGCGATCTCTTCTTGTTGGGAGCGGGAGTCACGTTGTTGGGCGCTCCACCCGAATTCGACCCTTTACGTTTCCGCCTCTTGTTCGCTGGCCTCTGAGATTCTACCCAGTGCAAAAAAAAAGGACAATTAGTTCTTTCCACGACCGTCGGGAATATCGAATACTGTTAATACCTCGCAGCGTGTTAACAGAGTGCATAGATTAGTTTTTCAGGATTTTTTTCATTTTTGCTATACTCGCTCGGCCACGGACGTCGTCGTCGTCGTGGACTCCCCCGGGTCTCAGTAAAGCAAGAATGAATAATCCTATAGTGCAATAAAATTGGTACCTCTCTTACCCGGCGGGGCAACCATCCTCTGCCATTTCTGAAATAACGTCGTCTTCAGGCAGTCCCGCGGACTCAGGGCGTACGCCTTGTGCCTCGACATAAGCTCCTGCATGGGTTCTAATATCACACATAACTAAAAACAAACCAAAACGTTATTTAAGGAAACTGAATTAAGGATAATCATTGGGAAACTCTCCAACAGCGATTATTTGGAGAAAAATAGCAATTTTTTTTTGTTATTTATGATCTCGGTCAATTTTTTATTTAATTATAGTTGTTGAAAATGCTAAAGATTGAAGTGCCAAGAAAAAAGTTATAAAGCACCAGAATAAAATAAAAAAGAAAAAAACAATAAAAAATTAGGACACGATAAAAGCAAAAAAAAAAGGGAAAAAAATTTCTGTTATACCAACTGGATAGATTTTTTGTCATGCTGAATTGTAGGTATCAAAAATATGTCACTTTTAAATAAAAACAACTTCTTATTGTGTGCGAACAATAAAAGTTTGTAATGGTAGAAACACTTGTAAAAATCATTAAAAACGTATTAAAAAATAGTGGCCCCCAAAAGAAGCTCATGGGGTACACCTGATACTGATTTTATTGAAAATAGAACATTTATTCTACAAAGACAAAGTACAACCATAAACATTATTATTTTATTAGTTGTTTACCGTTTTAAAAATTGTAAGCTAATTAGAAACATTATTTTATATTTTTAGAATCAATTTGATATCATTTTTGTTACATTAACTTGATAGAATTTTTATGTCATGTTGAATTTTATCAAAATACTGTCACAAAACCGTAGCCTCCAAACGAAAGCTTTGTTCTGCTAGGATTTTGTTAAAAATAGATAATTTATTTCACAAAGACAGAGGTCAACTGCAAACATTTATTAAAAAATATATTATTCTATTCGCTGTCCAGTTTTTTAAATTTTAAGCTGACTGGAAACATGTATTTTTTTCCATGTCAAGGTTTTAGTGTGATAAAGATCAATAAATAAAAGAGCACTATATTTTAAATTATTGCCAACATTTTGGTGTTATTTTACACCATCCTCAGGACTCTAAAATGCAAACAATGTTTTTTATAAATTTGTTAAGGTATTAAAACAATTTAAAAAACAAATACATTTACAAAAATTCTAAATAATTGTTCCTCTCACAATTACCATAAAACCCGAACAAAAAAATTCTAAAACAGCACTAAAAATAACAGGTATTACTCACTCATCGAAATTGCCCTGAGGATGGTGTAAAATAACACCAAAACATTGGCAATGATTTAAAACATAATGTTCTTTTATTTATTGATTGATTTATCGACTAAAACCTTGATAACTAATCAAGATCGCTAAACAGTGGAAACATAATGTATTTTTTTATCTACCAAAGATATCAATTTCATACCATTTCTGTTACTTGTGAGATTTTTAATGTCATGCTGAATTTTATCAAAAAAGTGTCAGCCACAAGCAAAAATATTTCAAATTGTGTGCGATCAATAGAATTTACTGGAAAAGAACTTGCAAAAGCATTAGAAAGATATTAAAGAATAGTGGCCCAAAATGGAAGCCTTGTGGCACACCTAATACTGCTAGCATTTTATTGAAAATAGAACATTTATTTCACAAACCCAGAGGACAACTGCAGACATTTTTTTTAACATGTACTTTTATTAGTTGTTTGTTGTTTTCCAAACTATTATAATCTGGGAATGTGTATTTTTTTGAACTACCAAAGATATAAATTTCAAATCTGTTTTCTATGTACAGGAAGCGGCATGATATGAAAGTAATCCAGGAAATCCTCTAAATTGTTAGATTGGAAGTTATTTTTAATGTCTGTTTTAAGAATTTTTTTTTGTACTCGTTACAATTTTATTGTATAAAATTCATAACACGGAGAGCAACAGAGAAAATATCTTGTTGAGAGCAATTCAAGAAAGGCAAAATAATTTAATAGAATTCACATCAGAGAAGCCTCAAGTAATCTTTTATTTTTTGTTTTGGAGGAGATGGTCGAAAAATAAGGAATGTATTTCAGAGAATAGAAAATCCTGCAGTCACATAATTGAAAATATTTCAAATTATGCGATAGAAACTTACAAGGGGAAAATTATTAGAAATATATTAATGAACAGTGGCCCCCAAATTAGTGCCTTGTGGCACACCTGCCACTGATAGGATTTTGTTGAAAATAGGACATACATTTCACAAAGACAAAGGTCAACCGCAAATATTTATTAAAAAAATATAATGCATTTGTTGCTCACTATTTTTAAAACATTAAAGTTTGGAACAGATTTTTTTAAAACCGTCAAATACATACATTCCGAAATATGAATATTATTTTTATTTTTTCGTATTCCAGTATTTTTCTTCAACTTTATCGTTTCTATCCTTGACATTCACTATACCGGGTTCACATGCATCGCCACATTCAAGGTTAAAATCGTCAAAACAAGTGATAAGAGAAGAAAAAAATCAACTCGCGTTATGCAACGATACTCATTGCTATACTCGATATAAGTGTGCTGTGAATTGCATATGTAAGTGTAAGTGTCAAAAAAAAACTAAAAATTACAAAGTAACTTACAATTACAAAAAAAATAAAACCGAAGACTCACCCTTAAATAATTAAGCGTTGAATTTGTAATGCCTTGCCTGGTGATATTCTTCGATAACTGGTCTAACATGCTGGTGTCTTGCTGGGAGTGCATCCCCACCACGACGGACCTGGGGATCAGCTCCCGGTGCGTCCGGACAGCAAAATGCCACGACTTTATCCTCATCAAGTCATCGAAGGTAAACTCTAGAATTAAACGGCCTTCTGTACACACCTGAAAAAAACAATTGTACGGTTATACTTATCCTACGAAAAACCACCTTCCAGAATCAATAACCCATAAAACAAAAGCCTAAATGAAGCTCGAGAATGAAAAGAAAAATTATACAATTGACGTTCCCCAAGGATGTACACTGGAGCCACTCTACTTTTGTCTTCATATAAATGGTTATTAGTAAAATTAAATTATTTTTCTTACCTTGGTAAAGAGGGGTTTACCATGATGTGTTATCATAGTGCACTGATCACAGTCTAGCGTAATACTAGTATTGTGGAAGGACTCTTTTGGATGCTTCATATTATAGTACAGTTCAGTCACTCCACCCTCAAATATACTCCTAAAATACCTGGGAATCAGCGTCCTTCCAATGGCTGAAAAAAGGCAACGATTTAAAAACTTCCGAACTAAACACGGTTTTTAGCGCAGGAAAATTTATTTGTAACTTACTGTATCTTTTGGGGCCATCTTCTAAACAAAAAGCGAGGGTCAGGGAGGCATCGTCCTCGAAAAACTCGGTTGCGAATGCGTCCCACCACAGGTTATCACTGTCCTGTAATGGTGAAATTTAACAGTTAGCTTATGGAATTATTTGCAAAAAAATTATAAATAATGATGACACCTTAAAGAAATATGTAGAAAATTCCGAATATTGATTTAGAAATAATGATCCTCATAAATATATTATTTATAGCCGATCAATTTTGTAGATAAAATCCATTAGTTGAATAAAAGAGACACATACATAAGTAATGGTAGGAAAGTGATAATGGTTTACATATAGATTATTTTTTATTCTTGTCGGTGTATTTTTAGAAAATTACACGTTTTCAAGGAAAAATTTTTATTCGTCGCTTTACTCGTACATTTTACCAAAATAAGATAAATGTTACGGCATAAATCTAAACCATTTATCTGCACAACTCTGCCAAGATCGGGTTTTTAGTTCTTTATTTGGTTTCATTTCTGAACCATCCCGACATATCGTTTAAGAAGATCTGCATCAATCAACTTTACAAATAACGATTTATTTTCATGACTGCATGGATAATGCTAAAATCTCTTACAGCAAATCTTTTAATTTAAGGAAACCAAATTTTTCAATTCTATATGTTGCCCTTTTAAATATTGATTAGTCTGCTTTAGATAAATATTGCAATGTGGACGAAACTTGTAGTGGCTTTTACAAAATATTTTTTTTATATAGAAATGTCTGTCATTTTGTATGAATAAAAATAAAAACAATTATAACCCATATAATATATTTATAAAAATAATATTCTTAAGACGGGTTCTCCGATTCCTGAAGGTTTTTAATTTTAATTTTTTTTTTAATGAGAGATTTATACCTATTTTTCCAAAACATTTAAGCACAAGGAATCATACCGCGTGAATTAAACAATTGTGGTCTTTCACTGCCTGTTATCTCTTTTATATTCTTATTTTTGTGACAGGCATCAATTTGTATGCTTCGGAGGTTTCTCATCGTGGAGGTTTACAGTCCTGTCTGGTGTTCCACAGGGATCAGTATTGGGCCAATTGTTATTCAATATTTTCATTAACAACCTTGTTAATTGTTTGAATACACCTCATCGTTTAGTGTGAATCTAATACCTATGTTGAATATTAAAAAACTCAAAATATCAATTTTTTCTCGGAAGTAGATAAATTTTGATTTTTGATACAGTATAAATAACATAAACGTAAATCTACTTGTCATAGATGCAATTTATTTTGTTTGTCATACAATGTAATTTGGTTTGTTTATCATTTAAGTGTTCTTGTCTGGTTTTTTGTACTGTACAGGGTGTCCCGAAATTCATGCAACAAAATTTGGTCATAGATTCTTAAGACAAATTTAGGGGACCCGTATTTTTACTTTTTGCCAACTGGCCCCCTTTTTTGGAGTTACAGCCCCCTGTCATCTGCCCCTAAGTCTTTTTTATATCTCAAAACCATGTTGTACGAGAATAACTAAATTTGGTACACAGAGGTTTTATGACGCTTTTTGATGAAAAACCCCCTTAACACACTTTTTCGTTGGCTCCCTTGTCTTTGGAATCAGAAAAATTTGGTCACAAATTTGATTTTTTTTTTAATTATTAGTTAGCTAGAAAGCCATTGATTTTAGAAACTTTTTTGTCTCTTGATATTTGTTTCGTAAAACGCAATGTTTTTGAGGAAAATGGCAAATCACGATAAGCATTCGATCACATTTTGACATTTTTCTCGAAAACATTGTGTTTTACGAAAAAAGTATAAAGATACAAAAAGTTTCTAAATTTAATGGCTTTCTAGTGGACTGATAATTTTTAAGAAATTTAAATATGCAACCAAATTTTTTTGGCTCCAAAGACAAGGGGGCCCATGAAAAATTGTCTTAAGGGGGTTCCTCACCAAAAAACGTAATATACCTATAATATTGGATATTTTTGATTGTATTATTTATAAATAAGGGAAAATTTGAACAAATACACACTACCTCCGTCCTTTGCTGCAGCCTTTTGTTGAGTTCATATATTCGATAGTCCGGTTGGCCGAAGTAAGGGGTGTGCCTCCTTGGGACAGGTAGAGATCTGAAAAAGAAAAAAATAATAGTTTTAGAAACTGTAGAACTTAGCACTCAATGTAAATTATATAGATTTATAGTAAGTTTCAATTTGCTTCAATAAACACGAATATTAATACAAACAAACACATCCGCAGAAGAGAAATTGAAACACATTGTTTTCAAGGTCACTTCTAAGATAAAGTCATAGTGAATGGTATATACATAGGTGAAACTTCATGTTCCTGCTACAAATACTAAAGAATAATTACTGATGATTAATTTAGAAGTCAGATTAACGTTTCCCCTACATTAAAACCAGGAAAGGGTTCTAAAGAATAGTGACGTGTACACACCCAAGAGCTCTTGGGGTTCATAGAGAGGAAATCTGCTATTTTGCAGATGTTATAATTCTCTCTCTGCTGCAGAATATTGACTAATAAGAATATAATTAGTTAAAAAATCGGCCTTAAAAAAGAAGATTCAATTTCTTGGTGATTATTATTATACAAACTGGATACTTAAAGATTTCCCGAGATAATCGTAAAGGTTCTTATCTCATTTTGGTTCTAAATTTATGAAGATAATAAAAACGACGGAATAAAACCGATCTTAAAAAATTCATCCAGTGTATTTCAAAAAATCAATTCGCGATATTTGCCTTTCTTGCCTGTGCCATTATATTTTGTACACAAATACAAAAGGCTAGTGGCTACTGGCTACCATTGACATTGACAATAATTGATGGACTTCTTCTTTTTCTTTCCCTAGTGGTTGGTTCTGATAAGTCCCGTAGCACCGCGGCCTTATTTATTGTGCGTCCCACTACTTCCTATTCAGCAAGTAGTTTTGTCCTTTGACGGACTTATATTAGTATATCTTTTAGTATATCTGCGATGGCTAATAAAAATGAAAATCGCTGCTCCTTTATCAACAAATCCCGAAACATGGTGATTTCATCCACTCAACTTTTATCATTTAAAAAAATACTTGAGTAATCGCTTAGTTATGACGACCAGGTAATGTTTCTGTGGGTACATAATTTGTTTTTTACCAAGCAAAGTTTATGTAAAAGTTGTACTTAAATTTCCTTGATATTTAACTGACAGATCCAATTACGTGTTGCAAAAAGGCATGCTTTTGGCACAAAATAACAGGATAAGTTGAATTTTCTTCCCGCAAAGGTACGCTCGCAATAAATAAATTAAGTGGGAAACCCGGAAAGCGAGAGATTTTTCAAGTTATATAGAATGACTAATATAAATTACCATTAAAAAAAAAACTACTTAAGACACAGAGATCAGAATCAATAACCATCGCACGAACGATGAATATGTATAAATTTTTTACAAGTTACAATTATAAATCGCTCTCATATATGTATACGTTTGTCAAGTTCTTTAAGTCTAGATGGAGGTTCAATAAACCACCAGGAAAACAAGTTATGTTTTATACCACAGCCTTCTGGAACAAACAACATTTAAAGCTAATTGTTGTCAGCACTGATAATGCCGTGTATTGACTTTATCCTTAAGCATAAAAAAAAAATCGATTTTATTTAAACAAATACACTGCGGAAATACGGTCCTTTTCATAAGCGAAATTCTATATATCTCATGTTAACTGACATATCTCTTACAGTGGTGGTATTATTAATACAAAAAAAATTTCCAATAAAAGGGACATCGAATCAATTTATTTATATTTTAATATAAAGTAATAAAAATTAATAGAATGATGTCTCGCAAAGACAATGAGCCATCTTAAGTGTTTTGGTAATGAAATTCAATTTCACAAGCAATTTTTCATTTTAACGTAAATAATATTTATTCAATTTCACTAATGACTTAAAAAATTTAGTTACTAGTGATTGAAATTTAATTTTAGTCACTAAAAACCAATCAGTAAAGTACCTACAAAACTGCAACTGTTTGACAAATGAGATTTACTGGAAATTTGGAACAAAATATTTCGCAGATCATTTCCTTTTCAATAAACGACCGAAATTAAATAAATATATTTTCGAACACCATCATCTCGACTATAACTATTACTCTATACTCCAGTAAAATTAGAGTTTGAATGTAAAAAAATAATTAGTAGACATGTTAATGCACTTTTTGACGGTAGAATCATAATATCAAAAAAGTAGAGCGAAAGAAGTGACACTAAGTTGGCAAATTGCAAATAAGTGTCAAATTTATGTGTTTTTTCACTTTTTTCTTTACTGCTCTCGAAAATCTAGATGACCTATCGGATAATTAGTCATTTTTTGTTGTAGGCAATTAAATTACCTACAATTTATGGTATCGAAGTCATATTGTCCCAGGGTCAGGCAAAAGCCGCTCGGGAATTCGCTCTTTTTGCATTAAATAGAGCTTACTTTTACGGTAATTAAAAAAAAAGAGAAATCACCAACGTCTTTTTGTTAAGAAAACTTTTTTTATAAAGTTAATTGTTAATTAATTATTGGAGGTATCGCACCGGGACTTTAGAGACAATTAAAGAAAGGTTTAAACTTTTATTTTCAGAAAGTTGATATTTTATGCAAAAAACGTGCTAGCAGTAGTTAACGCCAATGGACGGCCTGTAAGCGGGAGGAGCGCTCGGCCCGCGCATGCACGTGAACGTCGCTCTCGTCGCGCGCGAGATTTTTGACTTGAACGTTTCAAATTCGGTTAAAAAATCTCGCGTTCTACCGAGGGCGGCTTTTGACGCGTGAGCGGGCCCGGCGCCCCTTCTCCCGAGTGCAGGCTGTTTATTAACGTTAACTTTTACTGCTGCTAGCGCGTTTATTATATGAACTATCAATATAAAACTTTCTGAAGATAAAAGTTTAACCCTTTCTTTAATCGTTTCTAAAAACCCGGTCCAATGCATCCAATAGTTATTTAACAATTAATGTTATAAAAAAAGCTATCTTGGGAACAAAGACGCGCAAACTGACCGTCTTTTCCATAAATTTCATCAACATCCATTGCTTTTTGCAATAATAATGCACAATTTTTGAACGCTGATATTTCCGCGTTTATAGTTAACAAATAGGTGAAATATGACTTAAGATACCTTAAATTGTAGGTAACTTAATTGCCTACAACATAAAATAACTAATATTCCGATAGGTCGTCTAGATTTTCGGAGGCAGTAAAAAAAGTGAAAAAACACGTTAATTTTGAGGTTTTATGATCTAATTCGACTGGAGTACTATTATTAAAATTCGATCTAGTACGTTAAGCGACTCCGAACCGATGAATTTGTTTTTAAAATTAATTATTATTCAATGTCGTTTCGAGACCGACCAAAAGTTCCTCCTGGGCCAGACTGCGGGTCTACCAATCGGACTGCACCTTTCACCGATATTTCAGTTAACAGATACGACTATATAAATCTTCGGTTCGGCGTTATTAAATCCAACACCGGCCGCTCGATCTAATTGATGGTACTCGGGAGACTTCATGATCTCCGACAAAAATGCGCCTTGGCGTGTGTGTGTGTGTGTGTGAGTGTGGATAACAGGTTTTTCTATTAGCGAAACGCCGGTAAAACTGTTTGCCTAACCTTGAACTTGCCGGAGTTATTATATCTCCCGGTATAAATTTGAATTATGAGGACCGTTTCCAAGATCATAATTCATTGTCGGATTTATCGCGACAAGTTGTTATTCCTTTTTGGAAGCTATAAATAATCGACAAAAGAAATATGTAAATGGACGTGTCGTACAACCGCCACGAGAGCTGGAATTATACAATATTCTTAAAAAAAAAATGCTAGAGCTGAACTAGTTTATTAATTTTTTGTAAATAAGCACATAATGTATCTCTTGAATGAAAATTTTTCAATTTATTTTTTAAAGGAAGAAAATCCTTAAAAACATGAAAAATTATGTAAGATTACGTATTAGATTTAATTTTAATCTCAACTTATGCGTACCTACTACCATGGGCGTAGGTAGGGGGGGGGGCAACAGGGGGTGTGCACGGTGCCCACCTCAGGAAAGAAAGATCCAATAATGTAATTTTCCTCATATCGGTAAGTTGCCATTAGTTTTGGAATCAAACTAAAGATTGTTTAGACTTTGACATTTTACATCCATAGATCTTGCAGCTCTGGGCCCACCCAAGCAAAAATCCTAGCTACGCCCATTGTACCTACTTATAATAAATACATTATCTGGTGCAACGCACTTTCGTAATTATTCTTGCCTTCAGGTGAATATTGCTAAGGATAATTTCAGAATTACATTCAATTTAAGAAAAAAAAACGGAAAAATTATAAAAATGGAGAAAGTAGAAATATTTAAGAAATTCTAAATAAAACATTTTCCAAACACACTAGGCACAGAAATAAAGGGATATTAAAAAAATTTCAAAATTTTGGGGAATTTTCAAAGAGAACTTGGAGGGAAATGGTCGTAGAGAGAATGAAAAAATAAGGAAATTGAAGCTTCGAGTGTCTAGTTTTCGGATCTGGAGTTTAAAATATCTTAGCGTCAGCAGTTTTTGAGTAATCATAAGAAAATCAACGAAAAAAACTGAAAATGTTTGCTTTTCTTTAAAAAGGCCTATGGACTTCAAATTTTTTTTTTTTAATTTCACCTTAAAGCTCTTTTAGATAATTTAATTCTCTTCAATTTGGGCGGTTCCGGAGCCTTGTACGATGATTTGCCGTCGAGTTATCGTCGATCGAAGCAAAAAAATCATTTTTGACTTTGGCAATCAATTACTCGGGAAATAATGGTCGTACAGAAAATTCAAGCAGGGTTTTGAAAACTGCAAAGTATTCTCTACGATGCGAATTTTTTTTCTTAGCGCTCGGAATGTTTAAAGAAAAAATCTGAAAATCAATGTAATAAATGATTTTTCATTTTATTCATTTTTTTAAGTTAAAAATGTTTTTTTAGCAATAATCCATATTTTCTTCATCAAAAATCGTTCTTTATTCTAAAAAAAAAATTGAAAATGGTGAAATTACCAAAACAATTTTGTCCATCCGTTTTTTAAAGCAAAAAATTTTTTAATATCCCTTAATTTCTGTGCTTAGTGTATATTTTGCTGACAAAAACCCAATAAGTACGAAAATAATTTATCTCAAATTAGTAGAGCTCAAAAACAAATTAATAAACGGTAAATATATTCTAATTGAAGCGACAAAAATGTTATCTGAATTTTAATTTTTTTTAGCCAAATTTAAACATAAAATTAAACTCATAAAAAACATACAAATTAATTTAAAGATCTTCAGATTCCAGATCTGATGCTTCTGATTCCACAGCAAATGCTTTTGGTTATAGTGAACACATTCAGAATCTTTGACAGCTTCTAAAAATGGAATTTCTACGATATACAGGGTGTCCGTTAAAGAATGGGCCAAGCTTTACACTAAATTCTACGACAAAATTTAAACAAATTTTTTTATGCATTTATAAATTTAAATGCTTTTTTATTGAAAACGATTGGATTTAGAGATATGTATTCCTTTTTTTAAGCTGAAAAGTTGAGGGAAAAGATTTGTCCAGCCCAAAGTGAAGTGAAGTAAATCGTCGAAAAATTCGAATTTCTCATCACAAAAAACCCACAGATCCGAAACACGAATTTAGCTTTAGCTTTAAGTAGGTAGTCGAAAGTTATTAGAGAAAATGTTATTTATTTTTTCAACTTCAACACCCTGTATCTCGAAAATTAAACGTTTATGAGCAATATTTTCCCATTAATTTTCGTCTAGTGGTAAAGTTTTACCCATTTTTTAACGGACACCCTGTATAATATGTAAGTATATTATTTATATGGCAAGCATATTAGCTAGAACTGTTTATATCCTAAATTTAAACAAATGTTAGATTTTATATTTTACCGGTTTTCTAGTTTTTTTTAGAACACGTTTTTTTTCAGGCGCCCAATTTTTACGAAAATTTTAGACATCTAACTGCGTTATATGACAAAAAATTATTATGAAAAATTAATTATTTGTAACAGATTACAATGTTTAGTTAAACAGCTCTTTCAAAAAGTATCACGCAAGCGTAAGTAAGTCAAATAAGAATTGTGACATAAAGCTCTGCGATGATTATTACTTTGAATGTCCAATTTCACATGTAGACAAAACTGTTTCGTTAAAATACTTTTAAATCAGGGATCTAAAAGGAATTTTTTAATTTCCTTAAATTAACCGGTGAATTGTAAAATTTGGCAACACCGCAACTTTCAAGTAGAACTCCTAAGCATGAAAACAAATAAACCAGATTTTTTTTGCAGTAGATAGGTAGATACATAGACACAGGTAGTCCCTAGATTGACCAAACACCGTAACAGATTGTTGTCATTTGCCCCAAAATGGCGGTTTGACATATGCCAATTTAAAGTCTCTAGATTGAGCAAGTACCGCAATTAATGGTCTTGTTAGACCCAAAATGGCGGTTTAACAATTGACAATAATGATTATCAATGTGCTTCTTATATATGAAAAATATTAAAAACACTTTATCAATATCTAGGGACTTTATGCCAATCTTAATTATATATAAAAAATATCAAAATTTAATTGTTGTAGTATTTGGAGACATTGGGATATTACATAATAAATTGTTTAAACTAAGAAAATTGCAGAAAAATGTAGTGAATATTCGAATTTATATTTCAATGTAGGCAATAAGGATTTTGCCCCAAAATATCCAGGGACATTTGGTGTAACTCTATTTTTGACATTTTCCAAAGATTGATGGCGATGAATTTCAATACGACATTTGGTTTCCGAACGAAGCGAAGTTGCCACTTCTCATCGAACCACCTTATTATTTAAAGAAATTTCTATTGGCCCTGATTCATCGAGAAAGTTAGGACGGTGAACCGCAGAGCGACTAAAAAAATTTAAGTAGCGGCCGATTTTTTCTTCTTGCATAAACGTTAAGTTTTCTCCTTCGTCTCTAGCCGCTTCGTTAGATTACTTTCTTTATTCATGCATGGTTTGTCCCAGACTGAAAATTGGGTTAACGTACCACAGTGTGAATTTTTTTAACAGATACGGTCGCGCTCTCCGCTACCTCCAACTAGTATTTGAGCAAGACGTTCTTCCATGAAATTAACTATAGAGGGTGTCCCAAAAAAAAAAAACATAACCCTTCGATAACTTTTTAGGATTGAGTCCTCTCAAAAAGGTTTCAGGAAAAAATTTGTAGGATATCAAAAATCACGTTTTGGTGATTTCACTTGACCTTAAGTTTCAAGGTCTAATCAAAGTCAACGTGAAAATATTACACGGATTATTTTTTTTAAGGCAGTAATCGATAGAGCGCCAAATTTTTCTTTACGCCCATGCATGTCATTTGGACGATAAACTCATTATTCTCTGGAGAACTCAACAGAAACGTTTTAAGCACAGTTTGTAGGATTTTGAATGACAATTAGATGGTGACCTTGGATTCGACCTTCACCAAAAGTTGCTTTGTTAAAACTAAGGTCAACTTAATGACGGAATTAGAGATTAAAAAATGTTTTCAGGGTGTCCGTGAAAGTCATTTGAAGTCATAATTGATGCTGGTGGCTATAGCTATAAATACTTTACGATCAGATAGAAAGAGTAAACAAAGCAAGCTTAAAAAAAAGGTTCTCAATTTCATTTTCCACATGCAAATTGTCAAAAGAATATTAAAAATGTGATCTCATACTTTGATTTGACCGTTGTGAGCCATTCCAACATTTTATGTTCTCGAGTAACGTAAAACGTTTCGTATACAGAGTGGCCAAATTAAAACGAAACGGAGCCATTTTCAGGAACTGCGTCAAGATTGTAGAAAAACGCCCAGACCCGTCGATTTTAGATTAAAGAATTCTTTGCTGGTATTTTTAACTTCGCCACTTTCATCCCCAAGCAAGGGTAAGCATCACCCCAAAATATTTAAATGGCATTGGGGGTTGAATAATATTTTTTTTAAAAGCTCTTACAATTCTCTTTACAATAGACTTTAAATTTTATAATCCCGCCCAATACTTATTAAGAATTTTGATTTTAAATTTGTGTACAAAAAATTAAACTTATGTACAAACAATTAGTAACGGTAAAAATGTCAGTCATTCGAGTTAAGTACGCCAATGGTATGAATTTAGTATTTCTTGCGTTACATTGGTTTTTGGCGATTTGTTATCACTTTCGTAAAAAAAACACAATTGTAAAAAACAGAGATGAATGCCATACACACACAATGAACGTAAAATTTGTGGATTCCAAATTATTTTCTAGTATTATTTGGAAGCGTTGGTTGGTAATTTATTTAATTGTGTTTTTGAAAATTAAACACTATGGTTTATTCCATTGCGGAAAGGGTAAATAAAATTTCGCTTTATTTTATGAACAACAAATGTGCGAATAGAACAGCTCAGCTATTTATTGAACAGCATCAAGATCGACATGTCAGGAGAAAGTATGTTCTAGAGTTAGTAAAAAAATTTCAAGAGACAGGGAACGTAGCCAATAAAAAACGAGTAATTGAAAAACCTATAGTTAATGAAGCTAGTGAAGTTGCAGTTTTGGGACAAGTTCATCTTGATCCTACATTAAGTACGAGGCAGCTGACATCTGTGTCTGGGATGAATCGAACCAGCATACAAACCATTTTGACTAAGAATAAATTCCATTCATACAAAATACATTTAGTCCAGAAACTTCATGAGGATGATTATGACCGCTGTTTGCAATTTTGCGAAATAATGAGTGAGCGAACAGGGAACGATCCACAGTTCCTTTTTAACATTTGTTTTTCTGATGAATGCAGCTTTTTCTTGAACGAAACGGTAAATCGTCACAATTGCCGCTATTGGTCCGATTCAAAACCAAGAGTTTTCACGAGATGCATACACAGCAACTGTAAAAATTAAATGTATGGGCTGGAATTTTCGGCGACCGGCTGGTAGGTCATTTTTTCTACCTGGTAATTTGATTGGCCAAATGTATTTGCAATTACTGGAAGACGCTATTGACCCTGCCTTGACTGATATTATTGAAAATGTTCCAGAGTATGATGAAGATCATTTGATTTTTCAACAGGACGGTGCTCCTCCGCATTATGCGTTAATTGTCCGTCAGTATTTGGACCAACGTTTTCTACGGAATTGGATTGGGAGAAGGGGCAGCACTGAGTGGCCTCCTCGATCACCGGATTTATCACCCCTTGATTTCTTTTTGTGGGGATACCTAAAAAGTAAAATCTATAAAACACAGCCAACGTCGCTGGAAGATTTGCGTCAAAGAATCGTCGACGAATGCCGTCGAATCACACCGGAAATGCTTCGGAATGTGCGCGAAAGTTTCGAACAAAATCTTTATTCTTGTATGGAAGCGGGCGGTCATCAGTTTAAACATTTAATCAACTAAGTAGTAAGTAAGCAGCTAAACACAATTTAAATTTAGAGTGTAAATTTTTTTCAAAGTATTGGGCGGAATTATAAAATTTAAAGTCTGTTGTAAAGAGAATTGTAAGAGCTTTCAAAAGAAATATTACTCAACCCCCAATGCCATTTAAATATTTTGGGGTGATGCTTACCCTTGCTTGGGGGTGAAAGTTGCGGAGTCAAAAATACCAGCAAAGAATGTCCCCCTTTAATCTAAAACCGACTTGTCTGAGCGTTTTTCTACAATCTTGACGCAGTTCCTGAAAATGGCTCTGTTTCGTTTTCATTTGGCCACTCCGTATATTAGCTGCAAAATATTTCACAAGTAATAATCGTCCGTCTAAATTCTAAATTATCACGTTTCAAATCAATTTATAGAGACTATTGAGATCAGACACAAAAAGTAAAACTATTACCGGACAATTACTTACGACAGAGTAAAAAGACGACGCCTTTATCCATATAAATCGAAAAAAGTGATTATTTACTTCTGTTCTGCAACAAAAAGGAGACCATTCGTTCTGAAATTTATGGATGGGACGTGGCTAAAAAGTCAAATGACCCCATTAGAATGCTAGACGTCGAATGGACAGTAAAGTTGAGAACCTCCTAACACGGAGTTTCTTATTGGAGTTTTTTTTAGATATCATCCAATTGGAAAAAATAGTAAAATAAAAACTCAAATCCTTAAAGAGGATGAAATGCGAGAATTCGCCCCCAAACAAACTTTTAATACATGAACATAATTATCCACAAAATAAACACCCCATTACTGGTATATAAATAATTTTATTTATGTATTTATGCAAACACTACAACAAATTCAAGGTACTCAACTTTTTCGATTCAAATCAACCATAATACAGGTGACACATTAGAGATCCGACCTACACAGCGCCACCAAAATCACTCCGATCGGACCAACCCTGCGCCCAGCAATCGCGACCGAACCCACTACAAAAATATTCAAGGTACTCAATTTTTCCATTTCAAATCAACTATACAGTAATATGCAAGTACGTATGTAGAATGTTCATTTTTTGTTACATTTTTTTAGATTGCTGCTTTTAAATACTGATTTTTCTAGGACTCTAAATCGTATAGACCATTTTTCAGAGTTAGAACAATGGCCGTTTGCGCCTCTGAATCAGGGCCACCTACGACTTGTCCGTTCCAGGCTGTAGTGCGGTCATTAATTCGCAAAAATGCCGACGTCCTAGATTTGTCTTGTAGGATCTCGGGTAATGTGCGGTGCCGCGATTGCAGCAATCAATCTGTCAGTTGGAGGTCCTGCGATGACGCAGGACGCCGCCGATAGCATCGCGCTGCAGTCTCTAGAGGGGCGGATATCCAAAAAAAGGTGCTCGATTGGGGACACCGAACGCCGTCGAATCGACCGACTTGTATTAAAGACAAAGCATAAATATTGTTAAAAAAATATTGTTTGGCAATAATTGACAACAATCATGGTCAAATGATATGAAATAAAGTAAAAAAAATCACTTGGATCACTTGATAATATTCATAGCTAGGTACTATTATTATACCGAGAGATCGAGAATGATTGACCGGATTCTGAACGTACCCTGTCTCAATTGCTATCAAAACTGATTTCCTTTTGCTAAAATTACTTTCTTTTCCAATGTCAATTGTGCGATTTCAAGGAGTTCTGTGGCGATTTCACAATTTGACGTTCTATTCATTGGCGTACGGATTTTTTGGCTTGGATATTATTTTGTAGATTTTATCGTTACCTGATATATTTTGCGACATTATAAAACAGTATTTTTCAATATTACAGTTAGGGTAGGTGGATATTATACGTGAGTAATTAATTTATTGCGTATGTTGTTCCCTAAGCTAATCGGTTTTTTAATTTTAGGTTAAGAACATGGCATTTTCATTAGAACAAGATAAATTTCTTCTGGAGGCCTATTTTCGTAGCGGACAAAACAATGATAATGGTTGGAAATATTCGACGAATTCGTGTCATTTACAATTTCAAGAACAATTTCCAAATGATGAAATTGATTATGAAATTTTTTCGAGACACGTGAAGAGATTAGTGATTAGTGGAACGCTTCCATAACAGTGGAAGTGTTTGTAGAGGAAAATCTCCAGGCAGAAAGTATATTCTCACAGAGGAAGTCTTGGAAGATGTCGAAAACCGCTTACGGGCTAGTCCAACCAAATCATTACGTCAGTTATCTGCTCAAACAGGTACTTAATAACAAATATTTATTCTAAAATTTGTATCATTATTCCTAAATTGTTTATAGGAATATCATATGGATCATGCCATAAAGCAGTAAGGAAGTTGCAATTTCATCCTTATGAAGTTAGTGTTGTGCAGGAACTACTTCCGTTAGATTTTGGAAAACGTGTGCAATACTGTAATTGGTTTAACGAAAATCTGAATGAAGACGATATTCTAGATCTAACATTTTTTTCTGATGAAGCATGGTTTCATTTAAGTGGATACGTAAACTCCCAAAATTATCGCTCTTGGAACACAGAAAACCCTAATATTTTGCGTGAAACAACTGTACACCCTATTAAACTCGGTGTTTGGGTAGCTATATCACGTAGAAGAATAATCGGACCATATTTTTTCCGCGAAAATGTAACTAGGCAGGTATATCGGTAGCAGATATTGTTACCATATTTGAAAAACTTCACAACGATGAAATCCATCATGGATACTTTCAGTAAGATGGCGCAACAGCTCACACCTCTAATGAGACTTAGAGTTGATTAGAGAGTATTATGATGATTGAATAATTAGTCGAGATAGATGACCACGACGTTCTCCTGACCTTACACCCCTAGACTATTATTTATTTGGTTTTTTAAAAAATTCAGTATTTGCTCAACGGTTACACACGATTGAAGAACTTCAAGAGGCAATTACAAACGAAATTAGGAGTTTTTACACAAAATGTTTTACAGAATCTATTTAATAATATGAAAAGGAGAATTAATACCTGCTTGAACAACAACATATTGAACATTTATTGTAAAAATATAGATATTTTTTTAGTTATCCATATGGATTTTATGTAATTTTAAGATAAAATATCCAATAAAACATGAAAAAATTCCAATTATTCTGTTATTACATATTGCATGTAACTGTTGCAACAATAGTGCGTCTCTTTTAAAATTAAGTCAACACTTTTTAAAAATAAAACCACTTAAAGTCGTTATTCAAAATTAGCTACATCAAACTTTGATTTATATATATTTGATTTCTTATGATACCCTTAAAGCTTTTTTAAATAAGCTTTGAATTCAATTGAAATTGATCAATAGGAATGTGAATTTACTGTTTATTTGCATGTTATGTTAGTTGCTAAATGAGGTGTTACTAGTTTTTAACCGTTTAAGAACCGTTTGCATTATTATTTTGTTCGTTAATTTTAAGTTATGCTAAACTGCAAGTTAATTTTCATGTGTTTTCTATACGCTACATTGGAGTTAAACTCAGAAAAGTTTGTTTTAATTTCTAAATCATATTATCTGCAATTCATTTGTGTTATACTTGCGTATACGTTTTTGTCTTTATTTGTTTCATGTTATATTTAAGTGTAATTTTTCTTTTTTTTTTTAATAAATCATTCATTAATTGGCTTAAGCTGTTGAGTGGTGTATGCTAAATGAAATAATATAAATAAAATAAAATAAATCACTATTCAAAACATCTGTGACACGTACAAAGAATTAATCTAATTAATTAAGCATCGTTTATAATTTAGATGGTGTTGGTATAGTCCTTCCGATCTCAATTGAAGAGAACCAAGAGGTTGGCAGTATGTACCAGGTTCGGTCGCTGACGCAGCAACTCGGCATTGAAATATTTGAAAAACTTGTTCCCATATTTATTTAATACAGGTCTAGTCGCCCAGTTGAAGAATGAGCGCGCGGGCAAACGCGGCACAAACACAGCCGCACCGGGCGACCTGGCTATAAATTCAGTTGTCAACAAATGACCTAGCAGTGCAGTGCAGCAATGCAGATTTTCTTTTGTTTACTGTAAACGAACCATTAATACTAACAACGCTAAAATGTAAGGATTTTTAGTTGATAGTACCAATCTTGCAACGTTAGCTGCCTAACCTCGGTGGCCATGTGGCTTATAATCATTTATGAAGGCTCCGTACGTGCGTGCCCTGCTATTAGCAGTCAACGCGAGTCGACTTTCGAACGCACGATTCTGTCCGCTATCCGCCCCACTGCCGCTGTACGGTTGACCACACGCCGCCCCGCTCCTGGCCCACTTACGCCGGCACCGGGGGACCTGTTGATCCTTCCCTCGCCGGTCCTTCGTCAATTCGTCCTTTCCTCCTGAGAGCGCCGCCGATTGTGCTGGCGTGACGAGCAACCCTTAATTAAATATGAAAATGGCACGAACGACCAACGATGGAACAACGGTGCTCGAAATTAATTAACCCATCTATTAGGAGGTAATGGCGATGGGTGTTCTTTTCGGGTTCGGCTTCCGCCCACGTTTACAGCAGGCGGCTCGTTTTTCGCGCGTGTCCGAAAAAAACCTAAATTTGGCACGAACAAAGCGAATGCGAAAGTACAGCGCAATGTTTGGGATATAAATCAATATTGGTCTCGCACAAAGAAAACATCTACTAAAGCTTGGTCCACACTTGCAAACAATGGTCTCATACAAATGTTCTTAAACCCGATGCAAAGAAAACATTTTTCCGTAAACAAATTCAAACGTTATGAAATAATTTTTGTTAGCCCCGGAATAAAGGTCTATTTATACACATCCGTGTTATATTATTATTATTATTATTATTGAGATATATTATTTTTGCAATGCGAATTTAGATTATGTGAATTTGTGAATCGAATTATTTATCGATTTGTTTTTAATTAATGCCAAAAATTTGAATATTTAACATAGGTTCTTATGGGAACTGCTATGATGCATAACCTTACAATTCGTAAAAATGCAAATGTAAGACGAAAAAATATAGACATTTACCTGAATCATTAATTAATAGATAAGAGGAAGAAAAAAAGTAGGTTACCGCACATTTCACAGAGGAATAAACTAACAAACATTCAAAGTCCTGACTTGTCGTCCGCCAAGTAATAAACGCGAAGGAGTAACGGCAACAGCGCAATAGAGTATGAATGAGGACAGGTGGCGGGGAATTTAAATAAACGTTTCGATACACAAATTAGTCATTAGAACTGGATTACATTCAACTTGTGTTTATTTGTGTAATTCAATTTGGAATAATAAAATAAAATGGGCAATTTTCAAATGAAGTGTTATTTATAAAGTACCATAAACTTTCAATACAAGAAGTAAAAAATACAGCAGCATATAAACAATGAAATATTGTCGCAACGCATATAACAATCTTATGCATTTTGATAAATTATGACATTTTAAATATCATTTTTCATTTTAAAACTAACATTTCAATAATTTCAGTATATTTTTTAGAATATTTTTGGTTGACATAACATCGTATCACAATATAATACTAAATATATAAAATTGTATTATACATACTTTCATAAATGCAATGCTTTCAACCCTTATGAAGAACATTTGTATTTACATCATAGTAGTATGCTACCTATGCATGCAACTAAATCATATTTAAAATTTTCGTGATCACAGTTTGTAGATAATCTAAAATACGTCACAGTCCTTTGCAAAAAGGGCAGTGCATGCTTTGTGCCATATACTCTATGTGGATTAGTTGTTGCTCTCGAACCGTGTACGGAGGTTCTGGCTTCGCAATATTCTCTTCAACAGCTTTTTTCCTGATTTTGCTATCTTCTGTTATAATTCTCTAGCACTTATACACTTTCTTTTTGTCACAAATTTTCCTTTCTACCGACTCTGTTCTTCATTCGACATTTTATAGGTTAAAGCGACCAACAGTGCGCGCGATCACATAGCATAATAGCTGTTTTACATTGACAATTTATAGATCAATTAATTCATGAAGTCGCTTCATCAAGAAATTGGACAAGTGTAATGCACCAAATCTGCTGTCAAATAACTTGATGAATTTATTCATCAAGTTCTTGACGAATTAGAGCATGTTCTAATTTTCGTCAATTTCTTCGTGAAGTTCAGAAGTACCAACCCAACAGATTTCCAGCCTCAGATCAGTAATGAGGTTATGTTATTGGAATATGTAAATAATTATGTGGCGTCGTACTAGTTTTGCATTCTTTTTTCTGATTCGTTACTTACAAAAACTAATATTTTTATAATATGTGTCAGAACGGTACCGCTGTTATATCAATACAATTATGAGTGGAAAGGTGACATTTTTGAAATTTATTTGCTTCTTTGATTCATTGGTAGAACTGATTCATACGTCAAAAAACTTGACAGTCTGCAGCAGTTATGGTTGCTTCTTTGATTCATTGGTAGAACTGATTCATACGTCAAAAAAACTTGACGAAGTCTGTAGCAGTGTAAAACCACACTGTTTACCAATAAATTCGTGAATTAACTCATGAAGAACTTCGTCAATTTATTCATGAATTAATTGTCAATGTAAAACAGCTATAATGTATACCGATGTACATGACAAGGACTGCCAACTTACAAATAATAAACTCAGCACACTCGTGCGCTGTTGCCAAGTTTCTGTTGCAACTTTGGTATTTATTTATGCATATTGGGTAAAAACTAATAATTGAGAAATGGAAATATATAATTTGAAATATTTTAAACTCGATTATATTTAATATCTACAAGCAAGTAAGCATATCAATTTACTACTTTATAGTCATAAAGAATATTTTTTTTTGCAGTGACAGCAATAATTGTATAAGACGGTAAGTATAGGCCCGCCCCGCGTCCTGCTTCACCCCCCCCGCCCCCTAAAATGTTCTTGCTCAGAGTTTAGATGGACTTTTTTATACATGTTCGACACGTGTATTTTAGTTTGCCTGAAATTTTGAATGATCAACCGTCGCGATTCAATTTTTTCTTTTGTTGTATGTTCCTGAGAATGTATGAAAAACGTATCGAGTGGTTACGGAATTTTCCTGAACTATACTAGTTGCAAAAATTGAAGGAAAAAAATCGGTGGCAATATGTGATTTTCAAACGCCTATAAATTGGCAAAAAATGGTCGTAAACAATAAAAAAAGCAAATTGAGGCTTGTAGTTTCTTGTTTCAGGATCTGACAGTCAAAAATTTTTATCGTAATTTTTTTATCGAATATAGAAAAATGATGACTGTAATGTAACTGTAATTAAAAAGATCGGTCTCTTAATTTGCCAGTGCATTTGTATAAATGTTTTTACAAAGATGTTTTAATTGTAGATCTACTTCGAACCAATACTTAGGTATTGGTTCGAATTTCGCTACAACAATTCAGTACCGTGGATTAATGTATGTTTATCAGATGTTTGCACAATAATCCAAAAGACTGAGATGTACAAAATCTGCCCTCAAAATAAAAAAAAATACAGTGTTATTTTATCAAATATTTTTTACCATTAAATCATGGTATGGATATCAAAAGGAGTTTATAATTGATTAACAGGGTCATTTTTAAATATACTGTATTATTTTTACCGTTATTTACTGGGAGTATCGTCAAAATTCGGCTGTTACTTCTTGTTTGTACAAAGACCGTTTTCCCTAAATAGTCCATCCCAACTTCAGCAGTCTCTGTAGTCTCATTCAACGTGTTAGGGAAACTGGTGGAATACTAGGAACAATTTTTTTCAGTGTATAACAATACTTCGTCAATTTGGAGTAAATACAAATAGTTTTGCTATTTTTTCAGTCCTACTTAAAAGAAAAACAGTTTGCTGTAAAATATGATTAACTATAAAGACGTTTAGCTTTTTTAGGAGTACCGCAAGGGTCTGATTTAGGACCACTACTGTTTTTCATTTTTATAAACGATTTGTCCAAAATTTCACGAAACAGTAAATATCTTATAAATGTTGTCTCTTAAATAATTCATACAATGATGTCTATGGGGTCCTGGGGTCTTAGAGTCTAGAGAATTATATACAATTTAATACATCGACATGTAATAATAACATTTACACGAGACTGTAATTACCTAAATTACTTTTATAGTATGAACAACGAGAATAAGCCCCTAAAAAGTTATTTTGTTATGCTATTTAATAGGTTTTTTTTTTGCTAACGCATTTCTGCTGGAGACGTTCTGAGAAAACAGTTGTGCAACGGGTGCGCGATGCAGGATTTGTTTACATTTTCCACGTTCAGAAATCGCCTTTAATTGTCGGTACTGTTTATATAACTCATCGACGTGCTGGGCTTATTTTTAACCCGGGACCTGTTTATATAATTGTGTTTTGGGATAAAATTAGCGGGTTCTTCTACGACGCCCGGTGTTGTGGATAAACGTATCCATAAGTAAATCGGGGAATATACTCCACGTCCAAGCGCTCGAGTCACCGCCGGTTTTAATGTTTCTAAATAAAAATTTTCTTTCCAAGAAACGACGCCTTTATACGAAATACCTGATATAAAAATATACATCAAAAATATTTTTTCGTCACGTAGGTATGTATGAGATAGAGTGACGTTTTTGAAAACACGATTAGTTATAATGTTCCAATTTTCAGAACAATTTGTGGAGGCTACAGAACTTTATCTTATGATGCAGATGAAATTAACGACACCAAGTAAATTTTGCTAAACAATATACAGGATATATCGAAATTTTGAAAAATACAGGCCGTTTTACGGTTACGACCCAATAGAATATTTCAGGGACTATTTCAATTTCAATTTTAAAAATACAGGCTTTGGGATTTTCTGGGGTGCTCTCTGTAAAAAACAATGTCATTGTTGTAGTATTTCCGGTTATACAGGAAATCGCTATCTACTTGTTTTTTCTAAATGGAACACCCTGTATATTTAATCAATATGTTGTAGAATTTTACTCTCTATCTATCCATATTACATTTCCCTATACCTGTCTCTTTTAATGTTTCTATTATTGACGGTTTTTGTGACAAGTAATTAAAATGATCCAATTTCTTGCGAGGATGGCTGTGAAATTGCTAGCAAACTTAAAAACAAAACAAGCAATATGTCAGAAAGTCATCATTTCTGAGTAACATGTGCTGACACAACTTTTCTTAGGTAAAGTTGTTTAAAGTACATACACTAGGTATATTTTATAACAATATTACATAAAAATCGTTCGCTTAAAACGCACCATTTTTGAGAAAAACGCAGTCGACTGACAAACAAGTTTCTACTCCTTCTACAAGATGCTTGGAAACGACTGGGCCATACTTCAAAAGTAGCTTCCTCCAATAAAAATGAAACAGATTTGTTTACTTTAATACAATTTTGTTTACTGAAAAAGTTATTGGTTACAGTCAGCGGAATACAAAATTTTTTTGAAGACCGATTATTTTTTACGGAAGCAAAATTATAAAAACGTAACTAAAGCCGTTTACTTTCATCCAAGAACATCCTGTATATGTATTAAATAATAGAAATTGGTTGACTATGAGACGGTCTATTGTGTTTTTATTAGAAACTAACGAATTCAACAAAATAATATATATATATATAAAACGAAATTTTACATTATAATCCACTGTTATGAACCTAACCACAAAAAGTTATGTCATAAAATGTCAAAGGGTAAAGCTGTGGCTAGCGATATGTAGCAAGTGGTCAAAAACTAATACTAACGTATTTGGCACCCTCAAACATTTTATTGTGCCAAATTTCAGTACATTCCACCGTTTTTTGGAAAAAATATGGCTCAGTCTGTACGCCTATGGTTCATAGCAAAAATATATTTTTGTTTCATATTCTATCATATCTTCTTGCAAAATACCATTATCACACTCTGTATCATGGAATGAGGATTTTCTAAAAAGGAAGTTCCAAAAATCAAAGAAAACATTCTCCAAAACGAGATCACTGAAAAATGGTTATAGTTATTATAATAAAAGGAAAAATTAGCAAAATATTGAAGTGAAAGATATTACATTTGCGAAAGGGAGAAATAATATTATTATAACATGGCATTTTGGAGACCTTTTGAAACGGAACAAAACGAAATTTACCATCAATATAATAAAATTGTTTGAGGACATAAATATTTAAAATATGTTGTTGGCCAAATGAACATATAATAGAAATTTTTTACACATTATATACGACTTATTATAATTTTTTGCCTTAAGCAGATTTTTTTTAGGGACGCCTATGAAGGTCATTAAATTTTATTGCCAGGCGTTTTTTTACATGTTCAACTGACTTCGGAAAGACTATAAACAACTAAAATGAAAACTATTCTATCAATATTCTATCTATTTATCAATAAACCAACCGGCATGTCTTTGTGACAAACAATCCGATATTATCTAAGTATTAGCGAGAAAAAAAAATGTTCCGATACCCAAGCGCGAAGTCCCTGATGCAGCAGTCAACCTTCACACAATTTTTCATATTTTTTTGCTGAAAACCAGTCTGTACTAACTCAGCACTTACCCCGCCTATATTATTTATGTCGCGCGCCATATTAAACGACTAATAAATATCATCCACGCCGTTAAAATCCGTTCAAAAATGCGACAACTGGTATGCTAATGCACTGATTTATTTACTAAGACTCCTAATTTGACAGGAATATATTTACAAGCAGGCCGTGATATAAACAATTTCTACGTCTGTGTATAAATATAAACCTCGTTCTCAACACGGTCGACTATCTTGAAAAAGAATACGAAGATATTGAATTGGATGATTTTTTTGTTGTCGATAAATTCCCCAGTTCTAGGGAAAAACTCGTCAAAAGTCAACCGCGCCCTCGATTTTCAACACCTTGAATGGCATCTATTCGCGGGTACGACCCCATCGAGGGACTTCGGTTAAAAGAGAGACAAAGACGGCCTGTGTAGAACGTGAATGGACGAACGTTGGCGGCCAGTATCGTCGCTACACTTTTCCAACAACCTAAACTATTCGCCGCGACGAAACGCGGTTTCATAAACAAGATTTTCGAACACCCACAACTTTCACGTCCCGTAGCCATGGCCAACTCCCATATTTATCACGGCAATCGCTCGATTGGAACATACATCATGCGATCTCGGCTTGCGTTGAAATTTGTCAACGGAATGTGTCTAGCTGTCCAGAAAAAATACTGAAATATAGTGAAAAATAAGATAGTGTCAAATTTAAACGATTTGAAAAAGTAACATAAGATACAGGTGTCCTAAACTATAAAGTTTCAAGTAAAATAATATATCGTCGCTGCGTTTTATATTTGACAGGAGTTGTAAAAAAAATTACCACTGAATTTTTTTTATTCTAAAGGTAACATTTTCTTACGTAATGGTTAAAAGAAATTAACATTATCTGAAATAATTTGTATATATTCTATTTTCTGTACCCTTTTTTGACTTACACTACGAAGATCTAGCATTGCAATTTCAGAGCAATACATACAGGGTGTTACAAATTGCATATGCCTTTACACCTCAAATAAGAAAAAATAGCTCGATAGAACGTTTCGTTTTCGAAGCAAAGTGTTGAAATTAATAAAAAATCACAGAAAAAAGATGTAATTTTAAAAAAGAAAAAGCCAATTTTAAATAATCTTTTTCTAAATTTAAAATAAACCTTAGACGTAAGTGACTAATTCGAAAATAACTCCAAAGTTATGGAAATTTTTATTACAAATACAACTTTGACATCTATTGAATATTGCGTTTTGGACGTAGTTTTTTTGTTTAATTTTATTATGAATTTTCATAAAACAATTCCTTAAAATTAGAGTTTTATAAGGTTTAATAGGTTTGTCACAGGGTTCGAAAATATCATGATATTTAATAAATATCATCTTATCGGATATATATCAAATTTTGATATTTTGTTTGCTTGTCTATTTTTTTGCTAATGTAAAAAACTGTCTACTTAAAAGAATATATTGCCACTGTACATTTTTATTTAGAAAAGAATAGGTCTAATATTCTAATAAAAACGGTCACAAAATAATAAAATAGTTTCATTAAACAAATAAAATTTGAACATGGTAATAAACTTAAAATGATTCCACTTGACATAACTAATTAATGGTTCATCATCAGATGAATATACATCAGCAGTTTTAGTTTCTGTAGCAATCATCACCTCTCGTACTCTATTTTTTTTTTGGGAATAACTAAATTTTTAACAGTCTCGCAAATGTTACATTTGTTATAAATATCCATGATATATATATGAAATTAAATATCATGATATAGGTATGTATATAGTGATATATATCGTTGATATATATCCTTCAAACTCTAGTTGTTGTTTCTCTACCTCACTATTACTTTTCTCTTTCTAACACATTGAATCTATGTAGTCTTTTTTGGTCATATCTTAGTACATACAGTACATATCTTAGTACATGTAGGCACATATCTACAGGATATTTTGTTAAAAAGCTCAAGTTTAATTTGCATCCCCAATGCAGTAATACTTAAGTCATATTTTTATGATCATGAGCGCATGCGTCGTTACCCTCCCCTCCTCTTGCCCCCTCATTCTGGTCTCTGTCTATTATTTGGGCAATTCTTGAATAATTAATTATAAAAATTAGTATTCTAGTGTAAAAATTTTGTCTAGCGGTAAGCCTCTCCTCTACCCCTTGCAATATTCACCTGTTTTAGTGAGTACTGTTTTGGATTCGCCAGAAAATATCGAAAAAGTTCGAGTACAAAAGAATGAAAGAGTTAAGGAAGGTTGTATTAAGAAACGGTTGAACAAAGAACTGACATCGTTCGAAAGGAAATTTTACACATACCATATTTCAAAAGTCGAAAATACGTGCTCTATTAGAAAAAATATATATACAGTTTTTCAACTTATAAGATTATTAAATGCAGGTCTCTGTATTTCCGAGTCTGAATAATGTACACGTTTTGCTCACAGATGACATTTTTCTCGAAAACATTGCGTTTTACGAAAAAAGTATAAAGTGACAAAAAGTTTCTAAATTTAATGGCTTTCTAGTGGACTGATAATTATTAAGAAATTTAAATATGCGACAAAATTTTTTTGGCTCCAAAGACAAGGGGGCCTACGAAAAATTGTCTTAAGGGGGTTCCCCGCCAAAAAACGTTGCACCATCAGATTCCACATGTCATAAAACCCCTTTGTACCAAATTTAGTGATTCTCGTACAACAAGGTTCTGAGATATAAAAAAAGATTATTCTTAGGGGGGACTTCTGGGGGCTGTAACTCCGAAAGAGGGGGCCACTTGGCAAAAATAAAAAATACGCGTTCCCTAAGTTTGTCCTAAGAATCTGTGACAAAATTTTGTTGCATGTATTTCGGGACACCCTGTATAGACGTCAAAATCTGTGGACATTCGTCAATTCAAAACTTCTGATCTGACTCGATGATGTTGCGGTTGCCCAGGATTAATTTTGATTGAAAATCGAGCGAATGACGTATTAACTATTTTTTTAACATTTCAGGAAACAGAATCAACGCCCTAAAGGACTGAAACACACTGTAGATGTTGACGTATTAACAATTTCTTTAACATTTCAGGAAACAGAATCAACGCCCTAAAGGACTGAAACACACTGTAGATGTAATTTTTTTCAAAATTATGTACGTCCAAATTAAAATATAGCCAGAATTTGTACAAATAAGTAAACGTAAGAACTAAGTTTTCAAAATTATTCAATAATAAATATAAAAGGTGAAAATTGAGACTTTTTTGAATACATAACCTATCAATTTGATGAATTTACAAAATAATTATTCTCTATATTCGTTCACAGATGATTAGATGCAATACCTTAAAATATCTGTCACATGCAGATATATTTATTTAATAATTTCTACTGATCTCACTTTTACAATCTGATCCTATTAAAAAATGCAAGAATACACCGCGCGCCCGCAATTTTTTACCTGCTTTGAATGACGCAAACTTTGTACAATTATTTGAAAACGTCAACAAACCTTTTTTGACATCAAAAACATACACTAAGATCATTTTTATCACCTACATTTTTTCTATTAACCCGCTTTTCTTCGTCTGATTTAACAAAGTACAAGTTAGTGAAATAGGTTATGTTGTTACATATTTACGTCGAAGCCAGGAAACGCTTAAAAATGTTTTATTTACATTACGCATTTGTGCTTCGAACACACTACATTTTCACAGTAAAAAAAACTTAAACACCGTAGCTTGGAAGATCCACTATCGTGCACTGAATCTTCCCAGCGGGCTAAAAAGGGGCGCCATCCCTCACCTGTAATAGGGATTCCCGAAGGGCGAGCAGTAGAAAGGATCGTTGTGCAGATGGGGCACCATGGGGCACATGGAGCCGCCGGCGCCCAGGCGGGGGTGGTGGGAGCCCGGGGCCCCCACCAGGGGCTGACCTCCGTTGCAAATCGTGCTGTTGTCGAGCGCGGGGCTGCCGATACGCACAGGCATAGATGTGACGGCCAAACAATCGGCGATAGCACACCACGCGCGGCTACGCCGCTCCGCCGCACCAGCACCACACGCCGTGGTGGAGTTCCTCTACGCACATGACGTCGTCGTCGGCACCGAGGCACAACTACTATACTAAATCGAATGTCAACTCCACGTCCACGTGAGCTATCTACAGAGCGAGCGCGTAAGCCGCCCGCCGGCACGGCCTGCCAGTGGTGGAACCGTGGGCCGGGCGGAGGGGGCGATGCGTACGCGGCGTTGCCGGCACGTCGCCGGAAGTACGTAATTACGCGGGGATCAAAGTACGGGAGTTTACCGAGGGCTTCCCGTATTGCGACGATGACGACCCGAAGAAATATTATTTGAAATAATAATGTGGTTGCTACCTTTTCAGATATTTTCTTAAAATGTGGCAAAAAAGTTGAGCGATTTTTTTTTATTTTTGCAAGATATTGTTAGGCTGACAATTTAAAAAAAATGTAAAGGTGAAACGAATCAGGCGAATATGCTAGACTAGCCCAGTCATTATAGACATGAAAGAGCCTGTTTCGGAAAAAAAATACTATTAGTAGTTTCTCTGCGGAATACTGTTCGGAAACCTGTTATAAATAAAATATCAAAAAATCAACTCGAGGCTAGTTGGGAAACTTTGTTTTAACAGTGATCAAAGTTATGGAAAAGTGGTTTTTTGACTCACGTAAAAAAGCTATTATTCATAACGAAAAAAAGTTTATACAAAAAAGGTAGGTATTAAATAAGCCTACAAAATGAAAAAAGTCCGATTAAATTCCGATAATTTGTTTATGCACAAGAGCTCAAAAATGGTCGAAAATTGCCGTTTTTTTCAATTGCTAATAATTAATGCAATTTTCATCGCAGACACTTGTAATTCAGGATTTTTGAGGCTTTTTACACCCTTAATAAGTGGTAAAAATTTCAGCTCGAAAGCTTCATTGGTTTGGCGTTGGCGGAATTTGTTATCTAAGAAGATGCTATTTTCAATTCATTTTTCCCAAGCTCACAGGCGTTGTAGGGTTTTGATCATTAGTTGTTTTTGTACCTAAATAGTTGTATTGACATAGGCATTTACTGAGAATTTAGTTTTTCAAATTTAATTTGTTTAAAATTGACTGAAAAAATGTTAATATTTATTAAATTGTTAAGATAGGTAATTATTATAAAATAAAATAGTAACCTCTTTACTTTAGTTTTCTTCGAATTTAAAAAAAAATCGTTGTTGTAAGTTGATTAGAAGCTGAGATTTTTTTTTTTTATTTAATCGCAGTGACCTTAATTATTAATATTAAGAGCCGAAATTTGGAGAGAGTATACATTAAGAGCTATATTTTCATGTCCTACATTAACATTAAGGTGAATTCAACTATTTAATTGCGAAAAAGAAGATAGCGGCGATGCGTTCTATTACTTGGTCTAGCGAACGAGTGGGGAGAGCGAGGCGGAGCATGCGCGCTTAACAATTTAATAAATATTAACATTTTTTCAGTCATTTTTAAACAAATTAAATTTGAAAAATTAAATTATCAGTAAATGCATATGTCAATACAACTATTTAGGTACAAAAACAACTAATGATCGAAACCCTACAACGCCTGTGAGCTTGGAAAAAATGAATTGAAAATAGCATCTTCTTAGATAACAAATTCCGCCAACGCCAGGCTAATGAAGTTTTAGGGCTGAAATTTTTATCACTTATTAAGGGTGCAAAAAGCTTCAAAAATCCTGAATTACAAATGTCTGCGATGAAAATTGCATTAATTATTAGCAATTGAAGAAAGCGGACAATTTCGACCATTTTTGAGCTCTTGCGCATAAACAAATTATCGGAATTTAATCGGACTTGTCTTATTTTACAGATTTATTTAATACCTACCTTTTTTGTATAAACATTTTTTTTCTCTATGAATAAAAGTTTTTTTACGCCAGTCTAAAAACTACTTTTTCATTATTTTGACCATTGTTTTAACAAAGTTTCCCAACTAGTCTCGAGTTGATTTTTTGATATTTTGTTTATAACACGTTTTTGAACAATATTCCGCAGAAAAACTTCTGATAGTATTTTTTTCCCGAAAAAAAGCTATAATGATTGGCCTAGACTATGCATTAATTGTGTCATCTGTTAACGGGAAGCTCAACTAAAATCTTACACCACTTTCCTTTTATATTAAAAGTAAACCACAAAAATATGTTAAAAAAAACAGATCATACGGAGTAGGTTTCAAATAAACAAAATTCATACACTAAATAAATGAAGATTAAAATTACATATCTAAAAGTGAAAGAAATCAATAGTTATAGTCGTTCCGAAGTCAGTTGAACATGTATGAAAACACCCAGCAATAAAATTTAATGAGTTTCATGGGCGTTCCTAAAAAAGTTTTCTGTTAAAGGTCAAAAATAATAAAAATTTGTATACAATGTGTAGAAAATTTCTATTATAATTATGTTCATTTGGCCAACAACATATTTAAATTATTTACTTATGTCCTCAATTTTCTTTATATAAATTATAAATTGTCCGCCAAATTACGTCTCTCATGTAATCCATATTTTTAAAATTTTGTTTTCGCTTCCTCTTTACGCACCTTGTTTAATAACACGAAAAATTGTGGACACTGAAACTTTAGTTAATATGTGAATTCAATTTATAATTTCATTATCTCATTTTGACTTTGAACATGTATGTAAATCTTTATTTTTAAATTCTAAATCTGTTTCATCAACAATCGGTTCTACTAATTCAATATTGTTTGGCGGTATTTCGTTTGTCAACAACTGAAATTTATGGCCGGTCGCCCAGTACGGCTGTGTGTGCGGCGTTTGCTGCCCTCGCATTCTTCAACTGGGCGACCAGACCTGTATATGGGTATGGTTAAACAAAATGGGAACAAGTTTTATCAAATATTTCAATGCCGAGTTGTTGCATAGCGACCTAACCTGGTACATACCGCCAAGCTCTTTGGTCTTCAATTTAGATCGGAAAGACTATATTTTTGATGCTAGAATGCGAAATGCTACTTTTCAGAAGAATTTCGCAATCGAGTATCAAACAACATTTTTTCGAAAACTGTATCCCATATTATCTACAATTTAGGTACTGCATATATTTTAATAACTATCAAATATTCTTTGATTACCTGTTAAACTGTTTGATAATTAAATTGATTATTAATTTATTGTTATAATTTATGATTTTGCAGATGTGATTTCATTGATTTTTGTAGGTGGATGTGTAAAAGTCTTTTATATCGTGGACTTTTACATTCTGTAGAAAAAACCTGTTGTTTTGACACCTAATAAATATCAGGTAAAAATCAACTTTTAATGACAGGTTTTCAAACAAGTATTTTTAAGTTACTAAGTCTGCAATTAAAAATGTTATAAATTTTCATATTAGAGATGTTCCAAATATCGCGCATTTTATTGCGGATTTTTAATAAATACGAATATGTACACAAAAGAAGATTCTTAAAAGGACATGTTTTTATTTTTATAATTTATTTTTATTTTAATAATCCAATAACCAAAGTACGTTTCTTCTTTGGTATAAATAAAAGCAGTACGTATTGCGCTACATAGTTTTTTTTAAGTAGTCTTGAAATATTTCACAGTGTGATTAAAATATGAACAAAATGTTTACAAAATACAAAAAACTGAAGTATAAGTTTTTCTCTCTTTTTTTTTAATATCCCAAAATGTATTTTTTTTCTCAAATTCTGAACGAATAGACTGCCTATTGAAAGGCATGTTTTAGTGTAAACTACAATTTAATCTTACCTCAACAGGAGCGTAGGTGGAGGATATAGAAACTAATTATTTAAAAAAATATACATGTACGCTACTGACATGACATGCTACTTTAATTTTGTGAGTATTTTTTGTAATCGTTCTTCGCTGCCTAACAAAAGATGTCTGTTAACAGTTTTTTCATGTGGAGAGATTAGTACTGGAGAAAATGTTATTTTAATTTTTAATAAATTAATAAAACAGGCATTTTTCTCCAGAACTAAGCTTCAAATGAAGGAATGCTAATTGGAAATTAATTGAAAATATGCAGTGGCTGTGTATATTATTTTTTAAAATAATTACCTATATGCACGCCCCTGGTTTTTGAATATACATATTTTTGGGGTATTGCCCCTACAAAGATGCAAGTTTCTACTCCAATATATTTTTTAGTGGGATATAGGCCGTCAATACTGTTTTTTTATATAAAATTTTAGCCATACATTCTCCAAAAAAACAATATACAAGCCGGTTTTTTTTTCTTTAATACATATAAGGAAAGTCCACAGGTTAATAAAAAGCCTATTAATATTTTCGTGCAGTTGAACTCCTACTTTCTTCCACGTCCACTGATACAAAATGTTACTAAAAGGTGACAATTCAGATTGGAAAACCCACAGTCAATATTTTACTTCAGTCTTTACCATTTTTTCCTAGACAGAAAGCTGAACAAGGAGAGCAGAGTAATATATGAATATTCCTGTACGTAAATTTTTTCGAATCTTGATTTAATTTTTCTCTGTTGTTGTTAATGCAAATTTATCGTGTATCAAGTTTTTTTACAACTTTTTCTAAGTATTTGTAACTGTTACTACACTTATATTATCTTTTATAATACCGCGATGGTTTATCCCGACTCAGTAATTATAATGTAGAATGGTGTAGAGTTCAAATTGTTTTTTAACTGATTAAGTTCTGTTATGTGCCAATGAAATTTGCAGTGATTGAATATGAATCTAGCTAAAATGAGAAAAAAAAAGTAGAAAAATATTCCGTAACACAAAAATTATGGTATTTATGGCATATAAATGTTAACAGTAAAACAGTTTAATTTTTAATTGCCCTATACCTATATTTGGTAAATCCATATTCGTAAGAAGTACTCCCACACCATAGACTAATGTCAACTCACCCTTGTTACAAAAAAAGGTATAGACTCCCCTTAAATAACCCTAAAAAAATCAAAGGCGATATAATTAAACCTTTTTTCATTTCGACGCGGTACAAGGTGTTATCAATTTACGGGTCTAAGGCTATCTATTATGCTTCAAAATATTTTTATTGTATAGCCTGTACACTTTTATATCACAATAGAACGTAACCTTCAATGTGAAGGTTGGTTAAAACTTTTATGATGCGTTGCTTAATTACCGCATTAAATCGATGGAAAAGTTGTTCATGCGAAATTTGAGACACTGAATTTCGAAATGCGCGACCTAGTCAATTTACGACAGTGCAATACGTACCAGAAGACTAAAGTGCATTTTTAAATCCAGGAAACGAAGTTTATCGAGAGCAATAATATCCCTAAAGAGCAAAAGCACTTTAGTCCTGTTGTATATAGCAAGGTTTGCACTATATGACAAAAACAATGAAACATAATTTAACATAGTGATTTAACATCACTTTAGTACACACAAATAAAGACTATAAATACTCGAAATAACACTTTCTTCCTAAAAAATAAAGACTAAAATAACACTTTTATTTCGTGGGGCTTCAGTGACTTTCTCTTTCAAACTAAGACAGCACTTTTAATCCAAGAAGTGTAAACAATAACACTTTAGTTCGTGAAGTGTGTAAGCAGAATAGAATCTCTCTTTAAAACTAAAATAGCTATAATATTTTCTAGAACTCTTGTACTTGATCTTTACATAACTAAAATAACACTTTAGTTCGCTAATATAAATACTAATTAACACTTTAGTTCTCACTTTAATCTATTTAAAACTAGATTAAAATAGAACCAAGGCAACAATTTTATAAACCAATCTAGTATGTATTACTAGTTGTCAAGAAAAATATGTCAATCAAAAATTTCCTAGAACTTATATCTCTTAATCTTTCCATAATTAAAATACCACTTTAGTTCGTAAATACTTACTAAATAACATTTTAGTTTCAAATAATATCTAAAATAATACATATAATTCATGAAGCGCAGAAATTGAATTGAATCTTCATGTAATTAAAGGTGATACTTTAGTTCTTGAAAATTAAGATAAAAATATCACTTTTAGTCCAAGAAGTGCAAAGAATTTTATAAATCATTGCAGTCAACAGAAATGCAGTATTTTATTTTATATACCTAACATTTCCTTGATTAAAAAAATAATGCTTTAGTCTTCAAAGTAATTACATTTTAATTCGTGGTGTGCAAAAACTGAATTCAATTCCACAGAAACTAAAATGACATTTTAGCTCTCGAAAATTAAAGACTAAAAAAACGTTTTTAATTGGAGAAGTGCAAAAAAGGCATCAATGATTAAAACAACGCTTTAGTTCACAAAAACAAACGTTAAATAACACTTTAGTTCTTCAAAACCAAAGACTAAAATATCAATTTAGTTTATGGAGCTCCTGACTGAATGCAAACAATTTTAGTAATTCTATCAAATAATACCAGGATGTGTCAATAGAGATAATAATCTAGTGGCCTCCTAAAGCTTCAAGGAAACTTTCCTTCCTCCTCGAAATGATTTGGCGTGCACTTGAGATAACCCGATGCCGTCAGGTATGATACGTTCAAGCACCTGAATCATACGACAACATTTCGCGATATGTAAAGTATTCGATCAATTTTATCTAAATCGCCGTCGTATACATTGCATCCTGTCGATTGACGCATTCCCCTTTCCTTTCAGTGGCTCAGATTACATCGGTATACCTTCACACTTACATCGATTATACCTGTACGAGGCAGTCAGAGGTGTTGGTAAAATAGTTTCACTTTTACCGAGATATTTACGGATAGACAAAAATTGGTGTTGCATAAATGAAATTTCCGTGAGCGGTCCAAAATGTTAAGGACGCTAGGCTGAAGTATTAGGGAAGCTTATTATTGTAATTAAGGTGCTGTAATTGCAAGATTTAAATGTCAAGAGTGATTTAATGCTTGCATATATGCAAGAATTATTTTTACCTTAGCAGCTCTGTATCTATCCGAAGAGGCAGTCCTTAAAAAAGGTGTAATTTGAAAAAGAATTAAAAGGGAAATATATTTAGATGTAGATATAATTCGAAAAATGATTAAATATAATTAAATACCTTATAAATACATATAAGTCAATATCGATAAAAAAATTTTTGTAAAATCCTTATAGTTTCCAAGAAAAAAGTTGTAGTATGTATTTACAAACCTCACATCGCTGGGTTTCTGTAGTCCCTAGCGTCAATCGTGTCGAGCGCTGTACGTAATGCCAGCCTAGCCCCAAGCGATTCCGAATACTGAAATCCGATTTTGCGATAGTGTTTACATTAGTTTTTCAAGTATCAAAAATGGCTTACGTGAACAATTTTGAACAAATTATTTTATTAATTAAAACCAAATTAATTTTCTTAATTAATAACAGTAGCGACAAATGCCCTTGAATTTGCTGATATAAAAAAAATGTAATTCCTTCAAAAAAAATTCAATTTTTTGTCTGTTTAATTTTTATTATACTTTGCCGCAGTGCTGGTCGCCGACTGCATACTTTGCATTGCGAAGGGTCAGATTTTACAGTGAACTAGTTTCCAGTGCCGTGCAGAAGTGTATTTTTAAATCATTTTCGAACTGCCCCTTTTAATTTCTTTTTTACAAAATTGTATTTGTAAGAGCCCCCTGTACATTCAAATTTTTTTTTAATAAGTTCTGAATCACCCTGTATTTAAACACATACACTTCCACATATTTATTAGACCAGGGTCGATAATTTTTGAAACCAAAAAAAATTATAGTAGGATAAAACCCATTGGAAAAGAAAGAGAATATAACAGAAATGAAAGGAAAATAATTTACGGGCGATCTGAGGTCGGGAAGGGGTAGGGGGTGAGTTTTTAAGGGTAAAAAACGGTTTCCCTTGATTTCCAGAAAAACTACAAGTCTTATGGAAAAAAATTAAATGACAAAGTTGTAGGTAATAAAAAGATCTACAACTTTTGTATTTACACTTTTTTCACATAACCTCAACATTTATGTGAAAAATTCAAATAACCAAATTTTTGGTTTTTTATTTTTCTTTTACAAAAAAAAAAATTTTCACGAAATTTGGTGAAAACTTACCTATTTATGTCCCAAACACGCTGTAATTTTTTTGATTTGAAATATTTATTTTTTCACCTTATTTTTACTTAATATCGAAAAAGCACACTAATTTTCAATCGAAAATTCTCACGTCAAAATATCTGCTTTTTTAAAAACGTCGATGGGCTTTTTCTTCGTTGAAATCTCTACTTTCTGATGGTGTAAAAAAAAATATACATTACTATGGTAAGTTTTCTCAGGAAATGCAAAGAAACGAAAGAAGATTCTACAACTTTCTCAAAATATTGTAGATGTTTTATTAAATATTAACTTTATTAACTTTGGTTGTTAATTATAATAGTATATTTAGACACTTGTAATTTTTTTTGTTTATCAATGTAACATGGAATCTTACGTTTTTCGTAATTAAAGTGTAAATTTTAATAAATAGCTCAAAATTGTACATAATGATTAGAAAAAAATTTTCGGATTCTAGTTCGTTTCTTTGCATTTCCTGAGAAAACTTACCATAGTAATGTATATATTTTTTTACACCATCAGAAAGTAGAGATTTCAACGAAGAAAAAGCCCACCGACGTTTTTAAAAAAGCAGATATTTTGACGTGAGAATTTTCGATTGAAAATTAGGGTGCTTTTTCGGTATTAAGTAAAAATAAGGTGAAAAAATAAATATTTCAAATAAAAAAAATTACAGCCTGTTTGGGACATAAATAGGTAAGTTTTCACCAAATTTCGTGAAAAAATTTGTTTGTAAAAGATAAAAATAAAAAACCAAAAACTTGGTTATTTGAATTTTTCACATAAATTTTGAGGTTATGTGAAAAAAGTGTAAATACAAAAGTTGTAGATCTTTTTATTACCTACAACTTTGTCATTTAACTTTTTTCCATAAGACTTGTAGTTTTTCTGGAAATCAAGGGAAACCGTTTTTTACCCTTAAAAACTCACCCCCTACCCCTTCCCGACCTCAGATCGCCCGTAAATTATTTTTTCTTTCATTTCTGTTATATTCTCTTTCTTTTCCAATGGGTTTCATCCTACTATAATTTTTTTCACTTTTTACCATTTTTGAAGGCTTAAGCACTGGTCTATATACACTTATAATATATTTAGATATAGCTTGAATAAGTTGGAAATGCTTGGAAAACACATTTACCTTGTGTAATTGCATAAAATTTAATGAGGTTAGCGTAATGAAGTGCAGTAAATTTTTGTAACTACCTGAATTTGCGGTCTCAAAATTGACATGTGTTCTTATAAATCATATTTATTTTTAGTTTTAACTGCAATTTTATATTATCCTTAAGGCGGTTTATTGGACAAGTTCCGAATTTAATAATAATTTTGATTGATTTCTCTTCATAAATAACTTTTATTATTTAACGAATGAAATTATTTGTGGCATTTGTAACGGAATCTGAATATTTGTGTTCAAACATCTACGAAATGAAATAAACTTGAAACAAAAAAGTCAACGAAATTATCGAATTTTTATCAAACCAAACATATTTTTGTTGTTTAAGTATTACACCCTCGTTATTCTATTGATCTCTGTTACTTCTTTTTGTGTTAGTTTATGACATTGCATCCGCTGTTTTATCCCGATTTTTTTTTATTAACCAGAAAAATTGTAAGATCCATTTTAGGCAATCATCAGTTGTATACTCTTTCCCATCTCAATTGAAGACCAAACAGCCAGGCAGTATGTACCAGGTTCGGTCGTTACGCAGCAAATCGGCACTGAAATATTTGAAAAACTTGTTCCCATATTTATTTACCCATACCCAAATACAGGTCTGGTCGAACTAAACGTGGGGTGGTAGAAATGTATACAGCCAGTTGAAAAATGCGCGCGCAGGCAAACGGCGCACAAACACAGCTGCACTGGGCGATCGGCCATAAATTTCAATTGTTGACAAATTGCCTAGCAGTGCATTGCATCAATGCGGAATTATTGATGATTATTTTATTTAATAACTTTTCTAACTTAAACTAACAATCTTTTCTCATCCTTTCCTGGCAAAGATATGTTCATGCCTTCCCGAGCAGTAATATATTTAACATAACTAACATTAAATCGATTTTTGTTCAAACTTTTTTAATTTGTTAAAATTATAAAAACTTTATTATTACGCGACAACTCCTCCCTTCTTTGAAAGAAACTATAATATTTTGTTTCTAGGTAACTAATCGTATGATTTAAAGTTCCCGCGCTATTTTATTCTTAAAAGATTTATTGCAGGTCATATTAAATTCTACGTTAAATGTACTAACTACTGACGATGTCGACAATTATCTCCTGATTTTTTTTCCCGTAGGAAACGATGTTCCAGTTTCATGTATGTAGAGTAACAGCGGCCTGTAGTAAGAGCTACTATAATAACTCACTGTTGCTTGTACAACGTTGTCATTCTAATAGCCACGACAAGAACACAGATTCACGACAACTTCACTAGCGATTATCTTAAAACTCTTCAATAGCGATCTGCCATCGGTATGGATAGAATTAATCCAGTAACAACAATTATCTAATTCTTGTGAACGTAGAGGAGAACGGTACTCGTATTCCAAGCGATTCTACATCATCCTCGTGCATTCCTCTAGGTCTAGAAGGGAACAGGTTCACTGTCGATGTCGGGTCGGACGATCGCTACGCCGCAGCGGCGCCGGTCGATGGAACGTAGAAGGGGTCGCACTCTCCATGAATAAATAATAAATTTAGAATGTCAGCATTTGAATAAATGATATCGTTTTCCATTCTTTAACAATAAATAATACTCAAATAAACATCACTACTGTATGTGTGAAATTGACAACAATAAACTAATTTCACAGCCATCCTCGCAAGAAATTATGCGATATCCGTCGACTGCACGAAAAACAGTAAATACCTTAAAAACCAGAAGTGATATGTATAGGGAACCATTATACCATTCGAAAGAGAACAAAATTGTTCGTCAGGTTGCGCAAAAATATACAGTGTTGCATTTAAAAAAATAAGTTAAGACGGTGTAAAGTTGGCTAAATTCGGCATTAAATTTCTACCACCCTGTATGAAATTAAGTCATTTTGAAATTATGACAGGAAACCTTAGACTTTTAGTTATGTCTCCTATAAATTTTATCGCTCTAACTTTATTATTGTAAAATACACATCTTTTTGAATTAGTCAGCGCTTTTTAAATTTTTTTTTGAAAACAAATTAAATATATCAAAAACGGTTAACTTTAAGAATAGGAAACCTTTATGAAAGTTCACCTAAAAATTGACGTAGAATCTAAAATTACAATAATATACAGGGTGTTTCATTTAAAATAACCAAAATAACTGTCAACTTCCGATGCAACCAAAATTAAAATCGAAGTAGTCTCTGAAATATGTCTAATGTCTCGTCACCGTGGGACACTGTATAGGAATTTGCATAATTTAGGGGTGATTTGGTGAGTGATGGAGCAATTCCGACTTCGAATTCGAATTCAGCTCGCCAAAAAAAAATCAGGAAGTTTTGTCCGAGTGGACTTTTTTTGTGTGTCTGTGTTACGTTATTATTAAAATCTCGCGTGTGAACAATTGTCAACTTTTAAATATAAAAAAAAACAGATTATTAAAGTTACAATTATAACATACATCTGATACCAGTGGGGGCTCTTGACATTCATACTAGGGAGGCCGGAAAAAATCAGATACAGAGTATTGAAAAAAAAATCAAATATAATTGGGTAGTTTCATTGCAAGTACTAAGTATTGAAATATAGGGAAGGTCCATTCTTCTGCTTTTGTCCGAAATAAACTTTACAATCACTTTTTCAATTTCGTTAAAGTCTGGTATATCTCGCACCATTGATTTTTCAACAGATACCATCGAAAGTGCTACAATCAATTTAAACTTCTACGATTTTTTAAAAAAACACACAAGAAACAATATGTAACTACATGGGCGTAGCTAGGGGGCCGGGATGTGCACGGCCCATCTCAGAGAGCCAGGTACCCAACCCAGAAAAAAGATCTAATATTATCATCTTTGTCATCATATCAAAACTTGTTCAAATTAATTTGATATCGGTACGTCGCTAATTGGATTGCGATCGAGAGCTTTTTTTTTGTTTTAGAGATCTCCATAGAGCTTGCAGCCCTGGGCCCACCTCAAGCAAAAATTGTAGCTACGCTCATGTGCAAGTAACAAAACCTTGCACCACATCTGAACAAATAATATTTATGTATTAAGAAAAAAAAAGCGGTGAATAGCTATTATTTGGTTACGGTCGGACTAAACAGAGCCCAAACTGTATAGTAAATATACGCTACTCCATGACCACCGCTGTAAACACTTTACAAGACGTAGAGGCCAGCAAACGAATTTTGTCTAGTCTAGTTGAATTGACTGCACATTATAAATTTAACATTTCCTTTTTAATGCCTTTCATAAGTCCCCCGCACCAGCCGCCACTGTTTGATACTTTTCCCATTGAAAAAGTTTGCCAACTGCTTTTATTACTATTATTATTAGATTCTGATGTGTAATTTGTTAGTAGTCGGACTTGTTTTGACGTTCAAAGTATAATTCCATTCTGATTTTAGAATTGCTTTGATCTACATGCATTCGAAATTCAATAAATACACAATGTACAGAGTGTTCAAAAAGTTTTAAACTTCTATCTCAGAAAATACTGCTCAAACAAAAAAAAATGATTAGGACAAAAGTTGCAGGGTTTTGAGTGAGCAATCCAACGGTGACCTTGACCATGACCTTGAAGGTCATTTAGAGGTCAAGTTGAAAAATTTAAATGGAACCGTATATTTTTTACCCCTGATATGGAAAAAATGGAAATTTTTACGTTCGGGTATAACCTTGACCATGACCTGAAAGGTCATTTAGAGGTCAAGTTGTAAATTTTAAATGGAACCGTATACTTTTGATCCCGGAAATGAGGAGCGAAAAATTTTACGTTCGGATGTGACCTTGACCACGACCTGGAGGTTATAGTCAAAGACATGGTATAGGTCATTTTTAATTTTACGCTCACTCCATTTCTGCAGTCAAGAACATCGGGTCATATATTAAAAATCGACACGACTTGTAAATGACCTTGATGGTTATGGTCAAGGTCATATCTGAACGTAAAAATTTCCATTTTTTCCATTTCCGGGATCAAATGTATACGGTTCCATTTAAAATTTTCAACTTGACCTCTAAATGACCTTCAAGGTCATGGTCAAGGTCTCCGTTGGATTGCTCATTTAAATCTCTGCAACTTTGTCCTAATAATTTTTTTGTTTGAGCAGTATTTTCTGAGATAGAGATTCAAACTTTTTGAACACCCTGTATGTAAGTCATTTAATTATTCATTGATTATTTTTTAAAGGAGACATTAACTCAATTTTAAAACAATTACTGTAATTATTATTATTCGGAGTTTGTGATCATAATTTTATGCGGCATTTTTAATTTGTAACTATTATTTTATTATAACCGTATTCTGGTCATTAGTGAAGCTCTTATATTTTTTAACCTAATTTCATTTTCCGATGAAGTTAAAGAGTTCTAGAAAGTGTCCCATTCCTCATGTCCTTTACGTAAATGAATGAACACTCCGATAGTTCTAGAAGCTTCAACATCAATAATAATTTTTACCTTCAAACCTGCAGGGCCATTCATCAAGCACGTTACACGAAAAACTCGGCATATATTTGTGTTTTATTACGGCCATAAATCCCCTCGTATCTCTACCATTCTGCGATTTTTCCACAACATTAAAAAATAATCATGTCCGACAAAGTGTTACCTTTGCACTTTTCTACGGAATTTATGGACTAATTTTTTATCGTACCTTTATTTCTTGCTATATCGTTGTTAATTTCATGTCTTGGAGCAAAGTCAATGTTATAAACACCAACTCCGTTTATGAACCAGTTCTATTGCAATTTAGGTCAATCTTCGCGTTGCTAGGAGTAGTTCAGTTGCTTCTTATTCATATTTAAAAGAAATTCGTTCCCAAAAAAACGCAAAATTATTGTCGGCCTAACAAAAAAAAATTATAAGTTGATGTTAGATTGAAAAGAATTAGTACATGACACCATTCATCGCATGATTAAACAGCATTGTGCGGAGCACTATCGCTATGGAGCGGATGATTTTTATAAAAGGTTTGCCATTTTACTTATTTAAATCGCAGGTTGTCCCAGAAATAAGTGCTAAAATTCCATCCACGTAACCACTCATCAAGAACAATAACTTTCATCTGATAATTTTTCCCTAAAACCTCTAATTTCAAAGATAACAGACTTTCTTTAAATTTTAAAAGTTTGTTGCGCGCCACTGAAACATAGACCGAAATTTTTAAATTAAACATGCGAAATTAAGTCGGTTCTCAGAATTAAGTCAAAAAATATTAAAATTTATTATAAATCAAGCAAAAAAAATATAAAATGACATACCTATTTTACTCACCAAAAGAAAAAACAACGTTGTTATTTCGACAGATTCACACTTATTTTACTAAATTAAGTTACAACAAATGTTCAAATCAACGTTTTCAGTATTTATAAATGGCATGATGCACAATCACAACTGTTGATACCTCGTCGTGATTCTTACACTTAACACGGAGTCTAGTAAAAAACTTTAAGATGGTGAACCATTAAACAATCGCATGCGTTATTTAAAATATAGATAAAAAATTTTGGTTTGTAATGAGTTAAATTAGTAATTAAAATATAGGCATTTGTTTTGGGACATTGTACTTGATTGACAAAGCGGAGAAAAATCCTAGACTAGAAAGTTCTATTTTAGCTTAAGGACGATCGGATGCTACGAAAAAATGTAGCCAATTTAGTATTACTGAAATATATTATATTTGCAATGCGAAATCAAATTCTGTAAATTATTCTCGAATTATTTATCGATTTGTAAATATAGACATTTATCTAAATCATTTATTAATAGATGAGATAAATAAAAAAGTAGGTTACCGCATATTTCACAGAGAAATAAATTGATTTGTCGACTGCCAAGTAATAAACTCGAAGGAGTAACGGCAACAGCGCAATAGAGTATAAATGAGGATAAGTGGCGGGAAATTTAAATAAACACAAATTAGTCATTAGAACATTTCAATAATTTCAGTAAATTTTTTAGAATATTTTTGGCTGCAATAACATCGTATCCCAGTATAATATTACAGACAGTGCATCTCAGAAGTAACGCAAAAAATTCGTATTTTATTTTGTGTTGCGTTTTCACAAAAGCGCTAAAACACGTCAATTAGTATATTTTCTCATAAGGAACATTTGTATATTCACAAAAGTCGTAGTATGCTACTTATGCATCTTACTAAATCTTATTTAAACTTTTCCACGCGAATTACTTCGTGATCACATTTTGTAGATAATCTAAAATCGTAAAAGTTTTTTGCAAAAAGAGCAGTGCATGCTTTGTGCCATGTACTCTATGTAGATTAGTTGATGCCCTCGAACGGTGTGCGGAGGTTCTGGCTCTCCAATCTTCTCTTCAACGGCTATTCCCCTGCTATTTTCTGTTCTAATTCTCAAGCAGTCATACTTTCTTTTGGTTACAAATTATCCTTTTTACCGACATGTTATAGGTTAAAGCAATCAACTATGCGAGCGATCACATACCTATATACGTGACAAGGACTGCCAACTTACAAGTAATAAACTTGTGCGCTGTTGCCAAGTTTCCGTTGCAGCTTTTGGCATTTATTTATTTGGGTAAAAAATAACAATTGAAGAATGGAAATATATAATAAGTACGTTGAAACTTGATTTTGTTCAATATCTACAAGCAAGTACCTCAATCTACTTACTTTCTATACATAAAGAATATTTTCCTTTGCATTGACATCAATGGTTATTTAACTAGGTAAGGATAAGCGTCCCCGTGTCCCGCAACAAGTTTTTTATATAAATTTTCCCACTTTTCTGCAACCGCATTACGTATTAAAGCGATAAAGGAACCCGAGCGACTTACGACCAACGTAAACCTTATCCTTGAAATAGTATCTCGGTAATGTTTGCCCACATCATTTGCATAACTGTTAGTGCTCTTGCACAATGAGGCTTATTTGTACAACTTGTACGTATCTACTAAATCTTGCCGTTATTTACTTGCAACACGCAATTTGCAAATAAGGAAGAACTTGTGATAACGCGCTCCGTTTTCCGACTAATTTTCTCATGAAAATGTTCATAGAAGCGCATACCGAGTTATGTAGAAAAATTAGGCACTAATTGGTAAAAATTGTTAAAATAGGCCAAGCAAATAAAATTTTACTCGAAAAAAGTCCTATCCGCGAGATTATTGTAAAATTGTAAAAAACAAGAAAAGTGCCCATTTTTTGATTTGTTTATAACTATCGCATTTATTGTTAAAATTTTATAAAACCTGTGACAAGTTGAGGGTTTTGTCATGCTTTAAAAGTGTGCCAAAAGATCAAATTGATGCGCGCTGTAAATTTTGCAATATCTCGGCTTCTATTCATCGTAGAAACTTCTTTTTTCTTTTAAACTGACGTAGCTCGACAAAAAAATAACAATGGGCTCATTTTATAGATAATTTAACTCCCTAGAAGCTGTCTGAGAGTCACTTTTCGTTTAAATTGATGGTTTTCCTTGCAAAGTGAAAAAACTGTTTTCCTCACTTATTTGTTTAAATAGAAAAATTAGCTAATAAAAGTTTTTGACTCACGAGATGAGAGATGTCTTGTATTATGTTCCTTTAGACAATTTCACAATAATATCGCGGATAGGACTTTTTTCGAGTTTCTCTTTTATTTTCGATAATTTTCCTGGTGTAAAAGTATACATTCAAAAGTGGAGTGAAAATTTTTAATTTTCGATTTTGACTGAAACAAATCGTTACACTTTCTAAATCCTTCCTAAAGGCAGCTACACAAGTAACGATTTATCCGCACGAACCGAACCTATGTGTGGATGGAAAATGGTTTGGTTTGCATATACATTAGCGGTATGCAGATACAATACATAGTAGCGACTTTTAACTGCACAGAAGCACACACAACTCATCACAATTTATCGCTACGTGTGTAGCTCCCATAAACGCTACAAATAAATGACAGAACTACGGTGATGCATACGAAAGGGTCTACTAAAAAGCTACTAGCGAGTCTTTTAAACTTTACGAGAGCTGTTTTTAATCTTTTGTGCAGCTGTTGAAGGTAATTCACTTAAGTTCGGTCTGTGGTTGCGGCTTTTTGCGGGCAGAGATTGGTTAGCGCCACGCTGCAATAAATTTGCCGACCGGATATTCCTCTGGCTCTCCCCGTTGTCGGTATTAATCCGGTGTGGGGAAAATATCGCGAATATTTCCACTTTTTCTGGAAATAAAGGATAGATTAATGCGAGCACTGGATTAGAGCAACCAGACGTATGTCTTGAATGAATTAGAAAAAACTATACCTACAATGTGCAACCGGAAACTGCAAAGAAGATAATAAATAAAATTAAGGAGGTATATTGGGGTCCGAGGGAAGTGAGGAGCGCAGGGGGTCCTATGCTTTTCTTATGGGACTAAAACCCGTTGCCAATTTGAAAAAATTAAATTCTATTGAAATTGAAATCTACTGATATGCACGTAGCATACATATTGACTAATTAACAACATAAAAATATCATATTTAAGTAGTTTTAAATTATATTTAATGAACGCATAAAGGCTATGTAGATGTGGCAATAGCGCTAATAACTGACTAGCAGTAGTACACACTGCGAACCTACAGACCTCGGACATCGGAGATATTGCGCGTCAAATTCAGGTGAAGGTACGCGTTCAAAAATGTATTGTGTCTAAACTATGTACAATATAATTATTATATATATCAAATATATCGTATTATCCTCGCGAAGATTTGTATCCTTTATTTAAAATCCGTAAATCATGTAAACTGGTAAAACAACGAGAATTATGTTAATTTAGTTCTAAAGAAATGAAATGACACTCTCGTCCAAGTCAAAGAAAATGTTGGATGCAATTTTGAAGGTTCTATGATAGAAATTACTCTGTTCGTGTTTTTCAGCTCTATTTTAGTAATGTTACAAAAGTTTTGCAACTATAATTTTTAGAAATCAGACAGAAATGCAATTATTGGTTTCTGTTTCTAATTAATACAGTTGTACTATGTTCAAAACTTACATTAGTTTTACATCGAAAATAAGATAATCTGTGTACTATATATGGAAAAGTTTTGTTTCACAATTTCTACATTTTTTCCACAGTTATGGGCAAAGAAAGAGCCGCACCGTCCATCTTCTCCATATAAACCTATGTTAAAATGAACAACTTTCAACAAGATCTCAAAATCTAGATTAAAAATAAATCTAAATAAATATGACGCACAGAGGGAGCACTGACTATTACGCCATATAAATTTCAAGTACATCTGTGCATTTGAGTTAACCCGATATACCTCCTTAACGTACTTACAGCTAGCGAATAAGGGCGAACAAACGCGATCGTCTCTAAGTGGAAACACACCTTTACCAACGTTAAAGAAGTCTTTATAACGTCAGTAATAATGAGTTTTCTAATTTAACAATTTTTTTTATAGACACTGCTAAGTGACTGATGCATTTGCTGGGAATGAATGTAATAACTATAATATCGAATAATGCATGTTATTGTCTTTTAATATGGGTTTCTGGGTTATAAGAACAGAAAAACGCATGGGAGCTTTTTAAATGGTGTAATAATGGGATTTATTAAAATCATAAACAGAGCATTTGAAAATAGTTATTAGAGCCATAATGGAAATCAATGAAGTAGCCGGCGAAAAAAACTTTTATAGACGATTTATTTGCCTTTTTTTGTTGCAAATGCTAAGAAATTGACGAGAATTAATAAAAGGTACTTTAAAATGAATATGAAAACATTCGTTAATGTCGTTTGTATATATTTTTTATATACCTTGAAAGAGAAAATTAAATAAATTAATTATATACCGGGTGTATTTTTTAAATAGAATTTTAAATATCTTGAGCCCTACGAAAAAATGTCAATAATCAAAATTTAATCATTGCCTCGGAGGAAATACATTAATGCTAAAATTAGTCCCTCTCCCCTCCCCTTGAAAGTGGGGAGGGGGTAATTTTGAAATCTTCAATAAATCCAATTTTTTCGATTTCTCCTACTGATAATCGACTCTTTTAATGTGACGTCACATATAATATTAGGCAACCCGCAACAATTTGTCATAGTTGAAATTGTACCGTATCTGACCCTTGTGCTATTTACATTAGGGTGGCCCAAAAAAAAACGAATATTTTTTTCGTGTCTCTTGTGAAAATATGTTAGTTTATCATGTCTTAAGAGCCTCCTCAAAAAATCAGCTCCAAAAAAATTTTTTTAGAGGTCGCTCAAGAATTTAAAAAATTTCTAAAATCGTCAAAAAAAAATTTTTTTTTCTCGTTGTTTTGTCATTTTCTAGGTTGAAAAAAATCTCGATTCTGAAAATTTCATATCGATATTTTAATTTCTAAAGGTCACTCATAATTATTTTTAACTTTCAAAGTAGTGTACCTGTTTTCGAGCGACCTCTAAAAATAAATATCAATGAAATAATATTTTTTTTATTGAATCTGATAAACAAACGAATAGAAATAAATCACACTTAAATTTTAAAAAATTAAAAAATTTAAAATATTTGATACTCAGTGCGGTAGCAAATTTTGCCTCGAGAAATTTTTTAAGTGTCTCGTGATTTACTTCTATTCTTTTGTTCATCAAATTCAATTAAAAAAATTATTAGTTCGTTGATATTTATTTTTAGAGGTCGCTCGAACACATTTTAAAATAATTATGAGTAACCTTTAGAAATTAAAATATCGAGATTTTTTTCAACCTACAAAGTGATTAAAATAACGAAAAAAAATTAATTTTTAACAATTTTGGAAATTTTTAAAAATCTTAAGCGACCGCTAAAAAATTTTTTTGAGGGGAGCTCTTAAAACATGATAAACTATAATTTTCACAAGAGACATGAAAAAAAAATAGTCTTGAACCGAATTTTGATTTCCTTGTTTATGACTGACTTATCGGAGTGCTTGATTAAATATGCTTTTAAATGAATGTATTTTTTGTACTTTGTTGTACAATTTTCCAGTTATTCGAAGTTTGCAACTTGAATAAACTTTTTTGGCGACCAAGTTCGAGTATTTACATAAAACATAGTATTTTTCATTGAAAATACATTGAAGGATCGTATGCATAGGTTATCAGTACGAGAAACCGAAAAAATTGAATTTCGTCGATTCATCTATCGTTTATTTCGTCTATGATGAATCGAAAAAATTGTTTCAGACAAATACTACGTACTAAAAAGCCGTAGAATTCTCAACAGCAATAAAAAATGGGGCCCTTATTTAAGATTTCAAAATTACCCCCATCCTCACCCACAAGGAGTGCGGGAGAGGAACTTGATATTGGAATTTTGAAAATTCTCATAGCTGTTTTACATTGACAATTTATTGATGAATAAATTGACGAAGTTCTTCATCAATTAATTCACGAATTTATTGATAAACAGTGTGGTTTTACACTACTACAGACTGTCAAGTTTTTTGACGCATGAATCAGTTCTACCAATGTATAAGAGAAGCAAATACATTTAAAAAATGTTACCTTTCCACTCATAATTGTAGTGATACAACAGCGATATCGTTCTGACACATATTATATAAATATTAGTTTTTGTAAGTAACAAAACAGTAAAAACTAGTACGACGCCACACAATTATTTACATATTCCAATAACATAACCTCATTACTGATTTGAGGCTGGAAATCTGTTGGGTTGGTACTTCTGAACTTCACGAAGAAATTGACGAAAATTAGAACATTCATCAAGTTATTTGACAGCAGATTTGGTGTATTAGACTTGTCCAATTTCTTGATGAAGCGACTTCATGAATTAATTGATCAATAAATTGTCAATGTAAAACAGCTATAAGACATGGAATAGCGGTTTTTGACAGAAAATTTAGGTAAGGAGTGAAAATTGTACTTTAACATTTCGGTTTTAAGAAACCAGCAATAACATTTTCCTTGTGGGTGCGATATTCAATTTTATTTCAATTGTATACTGAACGAAAAGTATTTTTTTTTAGTTTTTCGACTTAGGGGTCATCCATAAATTACGTCACACGTAAATGGGGAGGGAGGGTATCACCGGAATGTGACAATGTGTGACAAGGGGCAGGGGGGGTCAAAAGTTTTGTGACACATGTTAAAATTTAAAATACTAAAACGCGAAATTTAGATGTGAATAAAAAACTATAAAAATCTACGAACTTGATCTATATTTATTAATAATTTAGCATTCTCGCTATCTGAAATATTGGACTTTATATTGATTTTATTAGATTATTTAATAAAAAAAAAGTAAAAAATGAAAATAGCTGTTTTCTCTCGATTATTTTTAAATACATGCCGAAATTTAAAAAATGTGTGACGTCACATCAGGAGGGGGGGAATTATAAAAATGTGACAACCTATGACAAGGACGGGGGGAGGGGTTCAAAAGTCCTAAAATTCGTGTGACGTAATTTATGGATGGCCCCTTACACTTACATATAAATGCAAAAAAATTAATAAAGCGACAAAAACCTCATAAAAAGGTTGGTTTCTGGGAACCAAAAATCTGAATCTTCAATGAAATTATTTCCAAAAAGTTACCACTGTCTAGAGATTTAACCCTTTTTCTATCAATTACTGTTTTCAAGATTCCAAAAGTATATTAGTGCAAGTGAAGTTACGTCGTAATAAAACGCCCTGTATATGAATGAGTAACGTGAATTTGAATACAGTAATCAGGTATTAGTTGGATTTATTTTTGGTGTAAGTGTAATTATTGTGATTAACTAACATTAAACATGAACAAACATTATTTTTTCCTACTTTTTTAGTGTTTTTTTCTATTTGAGCTCCGCAATATTACTTTGTTTATAGAGTAAACTAAATTTTTATATATCCGACAATACTACTTCATTAAAAAAAGAAACTCCGGACCACACACTGTATACTTCCAGGAAAACAAACACCTGACCCCGCTAAATTAAAGGAACATCGATCTGGCGTCATTTTAAAACCCAAGCCCAATCAATCTTCCCCCGCCGTTGTACTTAATACATTCTTGTAAGTCAATTTGCAAAAACGCGGGCCGCAAAAAGGCTCGAACCTTTCATTCACACGCGTCACCAACAAATTATTGATGAGAGGAAGGCCTTGACCGACAGGCAGCGCGCGCGTCGGCCTCGGTTTTCGAAATAACGACTTAATTAGCCCTCCGGGAAGTTTTTCTCTGTCGTACAACCGCGAACCGTTTACTCGAAACGGATCGGAGAATCGAATCGAATCGCGGAGGAAGATCTTCATTATACTTTTACAATAATCGCAGGGCGGCAATAGGATTTGTTCCCACGTTAAAATAAATTTAGTGTCACTATTTAGTTAAAATGTATTCAAAGTAGATATACCACGTAAATCGAAAGCTTGTTACTTTTAATCTTGTTCGAAATTCACCAATGTTTCGAATAGAAATAGATAATCTTCCAAAGAGCTTCGCACGAAGTCACGATTGCCGCCAAAAGTCATATCAGCCATATAGTCTTTCCGATGTTAATTGAAGAACCAACAGATTGATAGTATGTACCAGGTTCGGTCGCTGACGCAGCAATTCGGCATCGAAATATTTGACAAACTTCTTTCCATATTTATTTGGCCATACCCATATACAGGTCTGGTCCAACTAAACGTGGAGGCGATAGAAATGTATACGCTCAGTTGAAGAATGCGAGCGCGGGCAAAGGAAAACGATCACAGTTGCATTGGGCTACTGGACAATAAATCACAGCAGATGACAAGTGGTTGATAAATTGCCCAGCAGTGCAGTGCAGCAATGCGGAATTTGGTGCGATTCATGTAAATTGTTTGAGGACATAAATAATCAAAATATGTAGTTGGCCAAATGAACATATAATAGAAATTTTGTACACATTATATACAAATTTATTATAATTTTTTACCTTTTTACCAGAAAATTTTTTTAGGGACGCCTATGAAACTCATAAAATTTTATTACCACATGTTTTTTTGCATGTTCAACTGACTTCGGAAAGACTATACCAGACTATGCTAACAGGGCAGGTGATAAACTATTAAAACGTCACCAATCTGGCAGGAAGGCGCGAAAATTTTTACACGTTTTGAAGATTTCCTGAAAATCTACAACGAAACCATGATTGTCGTCAAAAGCCATCAACCAAAAATACCAGAAATACCCAAAAAACTATTGAATGTTGTGCTTCGAACATTCTCTAATTTTTTTTTTCGAATGCACGATTCGAATGAAATTATTTATGTGTTCATTGGCCTTCTGGATGTGCTTGCTGAACCGAAAAATTTTAATGGGTCACGCTGTATATGTCACTGCTTTAATAAGAGTTTGTACAATATTTTGGTTTATTTGCCCCAGCATCCTAAATTGATATTAATCAAAATTGCCATGGAATCAGTACGCATCGCAAAAAAATTATTCACATTTTCGTATTTATCATTTATTTAGATAAGCGGAAAAGATAAGAAATGTGAATTCCCCTCTACACATTTGTGCGGTGTATCTTGATCATCTTTTGTCGATAAATCTAAAAAGGTCCTTTAATATTAAAGTTAGATGACGGTGATATTCTTGCTGTATGTGAAAAATTCTACAAAAAATTGAACATACCAAAATAATAAACAGTATACAAGGTGAATGAAACCTCGTATTTTTTGGCGAATTTTCATAAAATAGTACGCTACTGCTTTACGGTAACAACCATAATATTCGGATTAGTCTTTCAATTTTCTATAAATTACTACTGCCTTATGTTTTTCGAAAAAATTTTTGAGTAAAACCTAAAAAACGAATTGAGAACACACTTCGATATTCGAATATAATGCTTTTTAAAATTACATAGTGGGCTGCGATAGCAACTTTGACTTTCTGAGCAGTTCTAACTGGCGTAGAAGTAGGGGTAAAAAATCCCGCTTTACTACCCATTCCTACGCCACTGGCCTACTAAAATTTGTAAATTTTTACCACAAATTATGCACATGTAGAAATGCTAACATCACACCAAATTTGAATCAATTTGTTATAAACATACCAAAGATTTCATAAATAATATGATTTTAAAAATCGACCAATACGGCCCTGTACAGTGAAAACGGTGAGACTTAAGACACTTGCTTTATAAGGCAATTATTTATTGAGTTCTATTTGTGATTAGAGTTTGATTAACTTGAACTAAAACATCCTGTAGAGTAGTATTTTCAAATCAGTTATTATGGGTGATATTTTGATTTCATTGAAAGAGGTTACGTAAATAGTTCTAGAGGTATATTTGACAATATACTTAGATAGCTTTAGTAGTATTAATCATTATTTGAAACAGAAAATTATAATCTGCTATAAATAACAATTCATGATTTGCTTCAAGCCTCGACATTACAATTATGAAATTCCGATAATTTACAGCAATTCTGCATATTCTTTGCAACATTTTCCTGAAGACAACACTGTCTAAAATAAGTTACACTATAACAAGTACATTTACCCTTAATGAAACCCAAGTCCGGTCCTGACTTAGATCACAACGAACCTTAATATGTAGTTGTGTTACTGCACTCAAGGCTGTTATTTATGCATTTATTTACGTTGACTCGTTTGTTGTTCTTAGTAGAATTATAGATTTATACGTATACGTGACTTCTGTTGTTTACCACTTCTTTCACGGCTACTAGATTCCAAAATAGATCGACTAATAGTGTAATATTTATTTAGTAGATGGTATACAGCATCTCGGTTAACTTTTGAAGTCGCTACAAATAAGAATAGTGTTAACGCTCTTTATTTAATAAAAATTTACATACGAGGGCATCATACTTTTGTTATTGTTAGTCGGTATTAAAAAATTACGTTGAATATACAGCGAAATTCACAGGAAATAAAGAATTAGACGCCGTAGTATCGAAAATGTTGAAATTTTTATTTAAGCGTCTCAATGAATTTGAATTTTTAATTTAAATTAAGTTGTTAAAAAATTTAAATTAATTTTGTCAATAGGTTAGAAGTGAACAAATACGTTTTATTAATTTATTCGTCATGTAATAAGTTTAATAGTCTTCAACTTTATCTTTTGATAACAGTTACCACTGAAGAATTACTCAGGAGCGTAGATATGGGGGATTCGCGACTTATTTCACTTTAGAATAAAACAATTTAGTATCACAACTAAAAAATTACGAATACTCCAACTGAATTAGAGTTTGAAAGTAAAAAAATATTAGTAAAAATTTTATTGCACTTTATTACATGAACTATCAATGTAAAACTTTTCGAAAATAAAAGTTTAACCGTTTCTTTAATTCTTAAAAAAGTCATCTTGGGAACAAAGAGGTGTAGGTGACTTCTATTTTTTTAAAAAATTACCGTAAAAATAAGCTCTATGTAAAATAAAAAGAGCGAATTCCCGAGCGGATTTTGCTTGACCCTGGGACAATTGCTGTGTTGCATGTCCTACTAAAGGGCTACTTAATTTCAACTTTTTAAAATTTTTCTTTTTTTTCGATACGTTTCTTTTGATCAATAATTTCAAGGTCAATCGAATTGGTCTTTGGCACATATGTTGATCTTTGGCTTATCCGTCTTTTCCATAAATTTCATCAACATATATCGCTTTTTGCAATAAAAATGTGCAATTTTCGAAAACTGATTTTTTCGCGTTCGAGCTTTATTTTACAGTCAACAAATTAGTGAAATAGGACTTTGGATCCCTTAAATTGTAGGTAATTTAATTCACTACAACATAAAAAAAAGTGAAAAAATACGCAATTTTGCAACTTATGAAATATGCCAACTTAGCACCACTTCTTTCGAGTTACTTTTTTATGTTATCATTCTACATATGTACTCTTCCTCGACATAAAGTACAATAAAATATCTACGAATATTTTTTGTTAATTTTCAAGTTTTATGATCTAATCCGACTAGAGTAAAACTACAAATTATTGGATAAAATGGAATAGCAAACAAGGTGTAATATAAACATTTAAAAATGCATCAGAAAGTTTCCTTTTGCAGATGTGATCTGCTGATTACGAGCAATGCTTTCAAGTGCGAACTGTTCGCGATAAATTTATCAGCCGATACACACTTTAAGGCGAACTTCTAACATTTTTAACGCTATATCATACAAAATTATACTTCAGAAAAACGATACGCTTTGTCCTCGTGGTCGCGCAACGCCCGGTAGACGACACCTTATAAATCTTGACCCCGCACGTACCGCTCGCCGGGTGCAGCCAAGCCGGCCGGCTAGTCTCAAGTTGAAGAGTTTTATGTGGGTCGTCGTCACGAGCCGGTAAAAATCGCGTTGATCCCGTCACCGTCGCCATCCTGTCGCTTCTAAGGACGCGACAGACAGCGGTGACGATCGTCCGGCAGCAGCGTGGGTTGCACCGAGCTTTTGGTTTCTTGGGGTAAGTACTGTACGCCACGTTCTCAGCGTGGGAAAAGATAGCAGAGTCTGCAGTTCTTGCCAAGCATCGGAGGAACAAAAAAAATAAGAAAATATACAGGCGCTACGGTTTAACCGCTAGCGGTTAAAAATGAAGAAAAAGAGGTATAACAGTTTTTAAATTAAATAAATAACAATAAAAGTCTCTCAGATACTGAGTGGATGTGAATAGGAAATTTGGAAAAAAATTTTTCAAAATAAACGCAATTACTTCAAATCATATTTTCGAGGCACCAAATACTTATGTAAAAAATATTACAAAATAAGCAAAGAACTCCTTAAAACACAAGATTAATCAAAAGAGTTCATAAAAATTCCTGAATCAGCTTTAGAACCCTTCAAAAAACACTAAATCTTATAATACATATACAGGGTGATCCATTAAGAATGGAAACACTCGCGTACAAAAGTTGTTTATGGACTGATTTGACACGTTTTTTTTTTAAATATAGATCTCCAAAAGCTCTATCTTGACGCAAAATTTGATGACGAAATTTTGATTTTCAAGGCCTACTATGAATTTTTTTTTTAGTTATAAATAGCAAAACTTTGTTAGCGATTTTTTTATAAAAAATATGACTACACCACTGGATTTAGGAACCCTTCAAATGCATTTGTACCAATTTTTGCGAAAAAAAGTTTGCGTTTGCCCCTAGGCGTGTAGGAGGCGCAGCAATTTACATACGACAGTTCAAAAATCTGTTTATACTAGGTGAAAGATATCAATTTTGCCATGAAATTTTATTAAAATAAGTTTTCTCTATCACTTAAACTAAAAAAGTTAGGCGACCCTAAACTTTCGGTACTTTTCCGGTTTTTTTATGATTGCTCGCAAAGTTGGCCATGGATCTCAAATTTGTTTTTACGAGCATAAAGGCATCAAAAAATGCAACTAAAACCATATAAAGAATTTTGATGTGCGTCGTATATTAAGCGAGATACATAGGAGTGGCCCTCTTATAGTAGACAGCCTGTATAAGAAGAAAAATCCGTAAATATTGCGAAAATTTCTAAAATCAAAATACCTCAAAAATTGCACATTTTAAATATGATGTTTTTTCAGATTGCTATGCCGTGACCTATGTACCTCAGTTACAGAATTACCTTTCAATTCCTTAGCCAGGAATCTTTGACATGTCTTTGTTGTTCTCGAGCTAAGTTCTGTGGAGGCGGCGGAGTCAATTCTGACCCTATTTTGGTGTTTCGACAATACTGCTGCGTATTTTTGTCAATTTTGACATTAGAAAATTGACGATTAAAGAACATTATTGTCATTGGAAAGTATATTTTATTATTATGTATTTTATAGAATTGGATATAACTCAACGTTTTAAATGATTTCAATTACGATCTTTAAAGCTTAGCTTTTCTATTTTCAAAATTATACCTATTATGATTATATCATATTCGAGGTCTGAGAAAATAACCGAACTTTTTTAAACTTTATTATTAATTTTATATTACACTAATGCAAATAATTATATTCGAATCGAATCGATATGTCGATTTGAATTAATTTGTTTGCATTTTTTAATCGATCCATTGAAAAAATCGAATCGAAATACCGAATAACTGATCAATTCGAATCGAACTAAATTGAATCGAATCATCTAATTGTCGAGAATTGAATAGACAATTAGACGTGGCAAAAAATTGTATATCGACTTGTATTTTTGAATCCAATGGAACAGAAGGAAACGAGGGAATATTTAATTCTAACAATAAAACATACCTAAATGTGTTTGTTACCAAACACGTAGGCAAATAAATAGACAACTCAAGTATTTGGTAGGTAATGGTACTACTGGCAATTAGAAACAACAGTGATTTAAACTTTATAAACCGAAAAGGGAGAGGGAAAAATCTTGTCGTAATAAATTTGACTTCAATATAGGCACCAGTAAAGTAAATAAAAAAATCGAGCAATTTTAAGCTTCGGCATCTCGACTTGATGCGATATTTAAATTCGATTTCGATTCGATATTCCGATTCGATTTTTTCTGCGAATTCAAAAATAAAGTCGATTCGAATCAACATATTGCGATTTTGCCCAGGCCTATTCGTAACATTGCCTAAGACCCAGAGCATCATCTTCGTAAACTTGTTTCAAAAGTTGTTCCGGAAAATCGCACATTTCAAAAATCGTCAGTAACACTTAAACACGTTACACTCAAATAACAATATCAGGAAAACTATATGAGATCAACAATGCAGTGCTGCCAACCGCACACACTAAATATCTCCATTAGTGCATAATTCAAAAAGTTCGATTATTTTGTGAACAAAAATCGGATTATAATTATATTTTCTGATTCACGATAACGTCTAAAGAATTTCGAAGTATTTTGAAGATTTCGACAGCATTTCCACGTATTTAGTGATTTTTTAAGTATTTATACTCCGCGGTCGAAATTATAGAGAGTGACTCAGACATATAAAAACACTATTACTATGTGCTATTACCATAATGCGTATAAAATATAAAATGATTTTTATACGGTTCAATATTAATTATCTTTGTGCCGCTCGCTACGCATATCGATAGAATCTATACTCGTCTATAGACTAAGTTACATTGAACGTCGTTCTATATTCTATCTCTGTCTTTTGCACTTGGTAGGGAATAGGGAAATGCTTTTTTAGTGGGTGTAAACGGACTTGATTTATCCGTCCTGAGAAACGTCATAGCATAAGCGTAGACGAGGGGTCTAATTCCATGGCTATAATAAATTTATAAATTAAAAAAAAATATATTAGATGTTATGTTTTATTATCTTTTTTCAATATTTTCTATATCTTGTTGCCTTTTACGCAGACACGCCAATTGATTTTCGTTCCCGGCACGCTTCATCCCCCTTACTAGTTCAGAAGCTAGTGATGAGTCACTTTCTATAATTTCGACCGCGGAGTATAGAAGAATAGAAAATTTAAAACTATCAACTATTTGACAGAGAATTTAAAGGATATTTATTATTTATACAATCTGGAGCGACTTTGACAAATTCTGTTGAATTCTGAAGTTGTTACGATAGATTTTAATGCCATTTTTAAGAACTTCGACACATTTTATAACCATGATAACTGATAATACTTTGAAAGGAGCTAATTCAAGTCAGTTCTGATGCATATTGTTTATGAAACAAAATCTGCCGTGATTTGAAATAAGCTTTTAAATTAGAGTACTTTTTTGTGAAACAGGATCAGTTATTAATCCAGTGGCCGCCATCAAAACGCGGCAAACCGCCCAAAACCTCGGCGAAGCCACATCACTCGGACCGGGGGCTCTTATAGTTTTCCATAAAATATAGCGGCGGCATTCGAGTAGAATGTTGTTTACATTCCATTTATCTCGGCAGCGAACACACTAGGACATCACGATCCGACCTAGGTAATGAATTCTGGGAACCCTCTTCCACAATCATTAATAATTACGATTAGCCAAGGACATAAAAGTTTTCGGGGTTACTGACTCGCTCGGTTGGATGATGGATGCTGCGGAGTCATCGTCCAGTGATCCGTTTGAGGAACGGGAGATGGGGAATAAATAAAAGGCGAAGAAGCTTGTCTACGGGGTGTAGACGAATTGAGATTCAACACAGGAAGGAACGGAAAAAAAAACTATTTTTCTTCCGTGGTAAAACGCTGGAAAAATTGAAAAATTAATATTACATGCAGTGAAATAAGCCATTATAGGCGAGATATTTGACGCATGAGCGCTTGCGCGAGAGTGGTAGGTCAAGTATTAGTTTTGTCATGGATATGTTGAAGAATAACATATTTTCTGATTTTGATTTTGACGAACGTGCAGACCCCGACGGAGTCTTCATTATAAAATAATCTTTGGGATTCTCTTAGAGCATATTGTGCAAAACCATACTTATCGTATCAACTTCGACGTCACCTGTTACGTGGGTGTTGTATAATAATGAAAACGTAATATTGACAGTTGGTAGAAGGAAGCGCAAGAACAAGCGCTTATAGGTGGGGAATTCTGGAAGGAAGCCAAAAACAGTTGAAGTGAGAACAGTGTGGAGAGTGAAAAGTAAGACGATCGGTGTACGGTGAAAATATATAAGTAGTGGAAAATTAAAAGTGTTTAACCGGTATTAGTTAGCAGGTAATTATTCTCTAAGTACTTTGTTGTTAATTGTTCTATGTAATCTTATGATTGTGATGATTATAGATGTTTCATGATAATAATTCTGTGAATGTTTAGTCTTCATTGTCTTATGCTCAGGGGCGTATATTTTTCTAACGTAAAATTGTTACAATTATTATTAAAGATTGCTCATTATTTATTACATGTATATGTATATATTGTCGTACTGCCCAGATATTGCAATAACAACTCATTTGTTTCACATTTAACTTGTTTTGTCATGATTACGTTGTTCGAGAAACAAGTAATAAAGCATTTCTTGTTCTCACTTTATGTCATACGCATATAAGAGCCCTGTTGAATTTACTAACATTTTCGCCCGTGAGGAATGAATCTGTAAAAAGAATAATTGAATACAAAAAAAAATTAATTGCTCTGAATTGCCTCCCGTATGGGACTCCAGTACCTTGAATTTTATTGTATACTTGACGTTTTCCATGTATTGTATTATGTCTCAGGAGAAATGAAGCATATTATTATTATTGTTGTTGTTATTATTACCTTCCGGCCCTGCCGACTAACTAACACCAAACCTCTTCAGTTTTACTGGGAAGTGTGTATGTCTAATTCGAGTGAGGTGACATTTAGTGAGAAATTAAATAAGTCAGGTCTTATTTATCATTAAAAATATGATATGTAAAATTGTTTTGCTTCTATCTTATCTACCAGATATATACACTATTTTTCTCTACGTTGGAACAAGGGTTAAGTGGTAGAGCACAATTTTGTGAACTTCCCCTTGTGGTTTTCTTTACCTGTATATAATTTCTGATTATACTGTGCAAATTTTTTGTTTGAGTAATGAAAATAAAGACATTTATTATTATTATTAAAGGATCCTAATTTATGCCTTTTGTTGGCGGTTGTTTTGTATTTATATTTGGGTAGTTAAAGCAACGATCGTGGGTTTCTCTGCCATGCTCTTTCGCCACAGGAGCTCTAGGTGAGCCTGGCACTCTCATTTTATGTTAAATGGTTGTTAATGTTTTTGTTGTTCTTTCTATTTGTAACATGTTCAATTTGAAGACTGTTGTACATAAATAATAAAGTTAGGTGTATTTATTCTGCTTTTGTTTTATAAAATTAAAACATACTTCCCCTCTTTAAAGTTAGTAGCCAGCGCCTTCCGGTCAATAAAACAATAGATGTATACAACGTAGGTATTCCTTATGACGATCACATATTTTTGGCCACAACTACGTTTACTTATTTTTTGTCGATCGAACCCGGGGTTGTTATACTACAATATTCTACATAGACGAAGCTCCTTACGACGACAGTGTAGACGAGTGACAGAGAACGAGATAGTTTGGGTACAATCCTTCTCTCTCGCGCAGGCACGAGAGAGGGTAGCAAAACTATCGCTCTTTCCCTTTACAGCGTCTACACTTTTTAACACGCGATGCAATTGTCAGTTGAATAATTTAACTAACACCAAATTTCAGTTAAATTTAATTTAACAAAGCATTTTAGTCATGAATTTGAAAAAAATAATAATAATGAAACTACGAAGATAAAATTGCATGAAACATCATATACCTTATACACTCTAAAACTTGTAAAGGCGATGCTTTTCTTTCAAATTTGGAAGTAAACCTTCGTTTTCATAAGTGATGTCCTACATCCTGATTGTCACTAAAAAATGGCCCGACATTCTAAAAATTGACGAAGTAACTCCTTTACAGACTACGCAATGAAATTATCCGGCAATTACTTATGACGAACGACCGTTTAAATAATTAAAAGCGGCAATAACAAAACTTTTATTAGCTGTACCACCAAATTAACAGCCACTTTTATGTCTACTATAAATTTTTGTCGTTATAAAAAGTGAGAAGAAGCGGAAGACTTTAATGCCACCTGAGGACAGTAAAAAGCAATAACGACTGTTTAGCATCTAATCATCATCTAATTCCGAATATGCCCCGATTTTTTATGTATACAGGGTGATCATTTTAAGATGTACTCTACTATTAAAACCTCTCAAACTAGAAGAGATACAGAGTTGCTTAAATTGCAAAAAATTGCACATTTTCGTGCCTCTTAAGATTTAAGTCAAATAGTTTTTTGAATTTCCTAAAAAAAAAAATGTAAAACTTTTACTTTTTTTTCCACTCCTTCCATATCTATTTTATTCTGAATGTAGCCTAATGAAATTTGGTATGTATACACAATTTTATATGTTCCATCTGTCAGAAGACAAAGTCAGTATCTGTTTTCATGAGAATACTGATAACAAAAAGCAAGTAAGTCTCAATTAAAGTTATAAATAGGATGAGTGTCCCGACACCTAAGGGTAAAAGGGAATTTGATTATATATATATATATA
>NW_019416481.1:2057277-2205626 GCF_000390285.2 Anoplophora glabripennis | reverse complement strand
TATATAATAGGATGAGTGGCACAAGAAAATAATTTTTCAAATCTGGTGTCCCGCAGGAATCAAATCCTAGGCCCTTTTATTCTTGGTCTCTATTAATGACCTCTCATTACTGTCAAATTCATACGCTTAATCTTTGCCGATGATTTGAAAATTTATAAGAAAATGAGTACTATAAATGATTATATTAGTTTACAAAATATTCTAAACAGTATTGTAAATCATACTTAATACAATTTAATGTAAAGGAGTATTATTGTATAGGAATGTAAAATCCATTAATATTTCAATGCCCCGAAAATAGTATTACCTTAAAAAATAATGCGTTTGAAGATTTAAATATAATTTTCGATTAACGATTAACTTTTTCTGAGCACATTACAAATGGTACCTACGTCTAAGTTATTAGTTTTCTTTGTCAGAAATATAGATACATATAATTTTATTATATGTCCCGTTTATTAAAATTAAATCATAATATTCTATTATACATATTAACCACAAAATATCAAAATGCTGTTTGTTCTATAAAGTTTTTAAAATATGTTTTTTAAATATAACCGTTTAGCCTGAAATAGGTTCTAACTATAACGTTCTTCTCACATTTAATACAGATTCACTTTTTGTCAGGAGTAATTTTATTGCTGTGCAGTTTTTGTATAAATTATTATTTAAGGAAATACGATTGTTCTTTGTTAATGGAATAAATTTTCCATTTTGTTCCAAGGCTTTAATCCTGCTAGCACATATCTATTTTATAATAAACCACATACTAATAATATACATTCCGTATATTAGTAAGATAATTTTTTTTTCTGAGTAATTTGCTTAATAAGATGTGGTATTTTTGTTTAGAATACCAATTATGATCTATTCTGTTGAAGAAGAACGTTCTTGTCTCTTGTTTATTATGAAAATCGAATGTTATGGATTTTATTTATTTGATGCACAATTTTTGTGGATCTATCATTCCTCTTTCTTTTCTACTTATAATGTCATTCTTTCTTTACATGAAATGGGATGTAGTTTCCCATTTTTGTTAACTTTCGTATTGCCTACGTCTGTTTTAAATAATTTTATTCCATGTGCAGATTGGTAGACGAATGCGAAACAGTTTTAAACAAATTTTGACTTGACGAGACATATTTTTATACTGCTGCCGAAGATCTCATTTCGTTGTGACATGTTTTAATTAAATCCTAGATATTTGTATAATTCATGTTTTTTTATTTGGGGCACTTTTTCGTCGTCTAGTATTGATTAGATTTGTTCATATCTGCATAGGTATGTTTTACATTTACTTATTCTGAATTACATGCGTATATCTTTTCATATTGTAAACATATACAGAATCAAAGAGCACTTATGGCGTCATCACGAAATATTCCTCGTCTAATATTAATAAAATCACTTTGTCTTCCGTCTCATTGTAGCGGATAGGAAACTTTGAATGGGCAGGAGTTTATGTTTCGTTGTTCTAAGATTTTTTATTATTATTATTGTTACTGGTACAAATGTTCAAAAATCGATGGTACGTCCGGTTCACCACTGCATACACGGCCCCGACAGGGCAAAAGGGATTTAGAATTCTTCGGCGGTTCTCCCCAGCCCTCTAGATTTATATATCATCCCTGCCAGCGGTTAGTAGAATGCGGGCCAAGAAGATGATAAATGAGGAGCCGCTTACGTATTTTCGCCATACCCCACTGAACGCGACTGACGTTTTTTCCTTTTCTCCCAGACAATCGAGACTAAAATCCTCCGAAAAAAATGATTTATATTATCTACTGCCACTTTAAAATAAAGAAGCACCAAGACAAACGGGCCGGTATATATCAGGACGTACGGGGAACCGTCAGAAATTTAACAGAGGCTCATTATTAGTGAAAGTGAAAGTTTGCCTAACAAATAGGATTGGAAAAAAGTAAAAGTGTTCGGCTTACAGCATTAGAAGTCCGTGCGGTTTCTAGCCGAAAAAAATATAACGTCGGTATTAAGCTTGACGTGAATTAAACAAGGCGAAATCAAAAGTAGTCTGGGTTATGTAACGCCGTAAAAAATACTAATGAATAATTCTTTCGACATCCATCATCACTTATTGTTGCGAATTTGGCGATGTCAAGAGGATTTTGTACGTTATGTAACAGAAACGGCTTTGGGATTATTGAAAAATTAATTTCGCGATGATATTTTGAACGGAAATACAATTTCAAGTACCACTTTACGATTTTTTATTTTATTTGCCAATATCCACCAGATGTAATGTCTGCACAGGGGTACTAAAGTTTTAATATTTTTTTTCCTGTTATAGTGATATACAGGGCGATTCATTAATAATGGTACATAGCTTAATGACAGGTAGCTGACTTCAAAATAGAACGGTTAAGCAACATAGTGTTAAAATTGATTTTTTTTTCGATTTTTTTAAACATCTTGAGCATCTTTGAACCCATTGTCTTGAAAGTTTGTATGCCTATGTTTTCTGAGGTGGTAATTACGAAAATGGTAACTATTTTGCAATGAGTTCTAGGGGACACTACTTGTAGTGTTCTGTCAGAGTAAAAATATATCAAACTTGTTTATCCGTTAAAATCTGAACATCCAATAAGAAATTATTAAACTACACTCCATTCCAAATAAAGAAAGTATATCTGTTAATAATAGAAAAACTTAACCGTTTTCGAAATAATGACGATTTACAATGTCCCCTTCAATTTATGGAAAACCTTTTGGTTTATGCATGATGGCGCTCCCGCACATTATTCCCGACCAGTAAGAGAATATCTTGATAGAAGTTTCCCCAAACTGCTGAAGGTCGCGGCAGCGGATTTCCTTGACCTGCGCGTAGACCTGATTTAAATCCGCTAGATTTTTATTTCTGGGGTAACGTTAAATCTTTGGTTTATAAAGATGTTATACATACTCGAGAACAGCTGTGGGCAAAAATAGAAGAATCTGTTGACACTATCAGTGACCAACAAAGAATTCTACCCAAAATCAGAGAGAATTTTAAAGAGAGAATAAAAAAGTGTATTGAAGTCAATGGTGGGCACTTTAAGAATCTTTTGTAATTCGTAAATTAGACGTAAGCATACATAATAAAATTTTCAGTTGTTATTATATTTGTCTTAATGCGTAATTAAGTCTATGTATTTTAAGGCCTACGCTAAAACAAATAATTTTCTAATTTAATTTCCACTGAAACCCTAAAAAACGGTTAAGTTTTTCGATTATTAACAGGTTATTAACATTCAAATAATCGTTTATTGAATTTATTGTACATAGTTAATTAACACTATGTATATTTTCTTTGATAGTTTGGACAATATTTTGGTTTACACAGGTCAGTGTGAGGGTATATTTTGCGTTGTTAATTTACCAAACAAATATTTAAATTACCTATTTTCTTACAAAAGGTGTTTTACAATATCTTCCTTCTGTTCTAGGACACAGAACATACCTTGCAAGCTATTTTTTTATAATACCTTGTTACTCACCTTATTGATAGTACAACTTCCCTCAATGTTTCCTCCTTTAACTTATTATTATTAAATTGATCTTTATTTACTATATTTTTCAGAATCTACCATAGAAAGAACTACATGGAGATCAAACTAGGACTTCTCGGGGATCATAACTTTATCCCTCGAATGAGAATTTATTTGATAAAATATCCATTGTTTAGAATACAATGGGATTATTATAAAACACATTTTCTAGTTTAGTGTGTTTTCATTAAAAAAATATTTATGTATAATACGAGTATATTTAAAAATGTATTTAGCAAATTTAATAGTGGAAAAGCATAAATATGTAGTAGATAGTTTCAAATGAACCAAGATAATGTGCAAACTGTTACAGCAAATATCTTACATGGATATATGACTGTAATTATAAAGAGATGATTCCAAAAAGCAATAAAAGTTTGGTAAATTTCTCCGAAATGCAATATACAATTGTTTTTTTTCATATTTAGGCCTAAAAATATTATTTTAAAATTTAATTAAAGGGAGACCTTCATATTTCATGTCTGATCTTTTGAACATCAGGGCAACTCCAAATTTTTGTTTTTTTTTTTTTGGAAAAACGAAAAAGTAAAATTTTATACCGGGTGTCCCATTTTAAAATATACACGTGAATATCTCTTTTAAGTTAAGGGCTTAATGAACAAAATATTCAAATAATAGTTGTAGGGTTTTGAGGGAGACATCTAATGGTGACCTTGAAAATGATCTCCAGTCATTTCAATGTCAAGTTGATTTTTTCAAATGAAATCACATATTTTTGCCACCAGAAAAGAACAGAGCAGAAAATTTTACATCCGACTATGACCTTGACCTTCAAGGACATTTGAAGGACATTTATTTCCGTCTTGCCGAATAGTGTACTCGGGGGTTTTCGAGAGCGCTCATCGCGAATATGAAGTCAGAATTTGAAAATATTCACATCCAATATGGCCGACCAATTTTTGGTAAACATTTTTAATATTCATATGGATTAACACTTTGACAATGCTTCAACCTACGTTAAAACTCAAGGTCGAGCCGAGTATTCCACATATTATTTTTTTATTTTTTATTACTAAATTCTGAGCTAGTCCGAGTTCAAAAACATTTGAATAAAAAATGCATGCCGCAAAGGGTTAATGGGTATTCTGGAAAATTATGGCGAGCCCCACATATCAAAAACAGAAATATGAACAAGATTAAAGTTTTGCCTGCAAAATAGTAGAATGACCTTCAAATGACTTTTGATACTTAAGGTCATGATCAAGGTTATATCCCTAAGCAAAATTCTCCGTACTTTCTATTTTGGTCTGAAAGATACCGGTATCTATTTGGAAAATTAACTGGACCTTGAAATGACCGTGAAGGTCAAGGTCAATGTCATAGTTGGACGTGAAATGGCCCGTTCTTCTCATTGCTGGTCTCAAAAGTAGAATTTTGCAACAAAAACTAAAATGACCCTCAAATGACCTTGAGGGTCATGGTCAAGGTCACCACTAGATGTCCCCCTCAAAACCTTACAACTTTTATTTGAAAAATATTTTCATTAAGCCCTTAACTTAAGAGATATTCACGTGTATTTTTTAAAATGGGACACCCGGTACAAAAACATACCATACTTACAGTTGGAGTTTGAAAAAATAAAATAAAAAACGGCAAACCTATTTCTAAAAAAAAATTCTTCAATTTCTTATGTCTTATCTATCTCTTAAAATGTAGATTTTTGACTCCTAAACAACGCAGGCATCGTGAAGAAAAGAGCACCGCCGACTGGTTTTAGGCAACCCTGTGACCTTCAACCCCCTAGCCCCTCTACGCGAGCGTTGAAAACATCTCGCTTTGTGCGGCACGCGTCGTCTAACAACGAACTTATCGACGACGTACACAGAGAAGGGATTACTTTGTTACCTATTTGGCGGCTAGAGCATTTCTTTTACTTCTACCACCTCCTGGAGGACCGCGGACAAAAATTTTATCCCGTACGAGTCAAATCAGGCCAGATATACGCGGTGATTACTTAAAAATTATCTTTTATGACTTTAATTCTTATTATATTAAAATAAAATGTAAAAGGGAATACTGATAATATTTAACAAAAAAGTGAGCGCACATTTTTTCTGAAGCCGCAACATTTTGACTACATTCACCATAAATCGACAATATACCGACAAATTAAGGAAAAACGAACCATTAATAAAAATAACACACTAGACTGGACCAGTACCGAAGCACAACACTATCAGTAGACATACGTTACATTAGTAATACTTTATTTTTATTTTATTTTTACAATTTAGGAATGCTACAGGTCAAAATTTTAACATTCCATCAAAAATAAATATTTTCATCATTAAAATGTATTCGTCTTAGAGTGGCCAACTATCCCCCTGATTTATAGCACATTTATAACACAGCCCCATAAAACAAGGATCGGATCTGGTATTCAGACCTATGCATTCCCATGTATTTTTTTGCTGAATCCGAATCTGTCTTCAGATTTGGCCCAACGGGTCTGAGTTTTCGGGAAAATTCAAAAAACCGGTCAATATTCACAAAAAACGTAATTTACGATCGACGAAAGTTATAAAAAATCAAATTATTCTACCAGCTCACTAGACGTATGATTTTTCACTCGTTTAATTCCAATTTATCATTATAGAGTCAGACAAGCTGGTCCAATTTCATTCAAAAACAGAAAATAGATCAAAAACGCCATTTTCATGGCATAATTCGTGTTGCAGAGTTCTGGATCCATGTTTTTATCCACCCACCAATTTATGAATTCATACACCTTTCATCCAGTCGTTCATGCATGAATTTATTCATCCACCCGTACCACCTATAAAACCTACCTATCCACCCATCTATCCATCTACTTTTTGTACTGAGAGATGAGATAACAGCCTAGAAGATTGAGAATGCAATAAAACTTGTACAATACTCTACTTTCTAAACAAAAGAAAACGAAGAATCTATGCAAAGGGTTACGCTTTCGTTTAGTTCCTCTATTTTTCGTTTCTCTTTTTAACAACCAACAAAAATCGGCCATCATGTTTTCATCCCATCTTCCTTAATATCGCTGTTCTACAGGGTGAGTCAGTTTTTTGTAGTAGGATTTTAACAGTTGATAGAGAATAATTTTTTAATAAGAAAAGTTCCTATAAACATAGGTCTTAGAACGCTTCATTTGTGAGATATAGGGTGTTAAAAACAAACTTTTTTTAAGAATTTTTCTTAATATCTCTAAAAGACCAACATATATTGAACTGAAATTTGGTATTCATAACACATTAGTTATGGTGAATAAAACAAAGATATCTGTTATCCATTTCACACACCACTGACGTGCCTGAGGTGGGTTACTGCTCCCTTTAAAAAAATAATTCGTACGTCCGTGGATTTTTCTGGAAAATAACATCATTTCTAAATTTTTTAATCAATTCTAAACAAAACAGCTCTCTTTAAATTTTTTATAAAATGAACGGTTTTCGGTTAAATTCATTTGGGCTTTTAGAGATATTAAGAAAAATTCTTAAAAATGTTTGTTTTCTACACCCTATATCTCACAAACGAAGCGTTTTAAGACCTATGTTTATAGGAACTTATCTTATTAAAAAAATGATTCGCTATCAACTGTTATTATTCATTCAATCGTTTTTGTTGATTTTTAGTGCACATCATATTTTTCTTATTAATTCACAAATGTATTAAGTACCAACATCGTTGGAACAGTTTCATGCCAAATGAATTTAACCAAAATCCTTTCATTTTATAAAAAATTTAAAGAGAGCTGTTTTGATTTGATTTTTTATAACTTTCGTCGATCGTAAATGACGTTTTTTGTGAATTTTGACCTGCTTTTTTTAATTTTCCCGAAAACTCAGACCCGTTGGGCAAAATCTGAAGGCAGATTCGGATTCAGCGGAAAAAAATACATGGAAATACATGGGTCTGAATACCACATCCGATCCTTTTTTTTTGTGGGGCTTTGTAATTTTAGAACCTTCTTTGTCATTTTGCGTTAGACACCTCATATATTTAATCGCTCGCCCTGAATAAGGAAGCGAGGCATCAAAGTCTGAATCAATATCTCTCATTACGGTTACTTTTGGGCGCTAATGGGATCGTAATTGTTAGTATTTGCATAAGCGGTCGCTTAGGATGCAGGTCCGGAGTCACGGGGGAGCAATAGCACGTGGTTGATGGCCAACGTAGGCCGGCGTTAGGATTTATTTTCATTCCTAGCGCGTACATACACAGATAAATTAATCGATTCGGTGAATCTTTTCGATGTTTAGATTTCGCTCTGATCTACGGCACAAAGCGTATCTAATTTTGTACTCTAGTAATATGGTTTCAAGGGAAATTTGCGAGTATCTGCAGGTTATTTATTTGTTCGGTAGTAATTTGCTACGTTGTAGATTTATAGCAAGAAAATATTTTTGTATTGGAGCACTAATATTTGAGTACTTTTAAGCATTTAGACAATCGAAGCTGGAGAATATTCATCTTCGTTTCTTTGGGTTTTCTTTTTTTTGGGTGTTTTACAAATTGAAGAATTTGTATTCTTGTCTGTACACATATGTTATCATTTTTGTGCCAAACAATGTTTTACTATCATCACGAATTAAAATTTAACCAATCATATCAAGTACCAATGTGTGGAATGGAGAAAACTATTAAATTCAACAATGTTTATGAAAATGTAAAAATTAAGACGAACAGACATTTTATAGGAAACATTTTTAAATTTTTATCGTACTATGTACCAGTAATATACTATGTACCAAAAAAATTACCAACGTTTCGAAAATAATTCGATACTCTTTCAAAAAGCTATCCACGGAGCACGAATTTCGCCAAGGCGTGCAATTTATTGAAAAATAATAAATACAAATGTTTTAGGATTTTTCCCTGGCTATTCAATGGCGTCCTTGTATTCGACCTTGACCTTCATTGTAATTTCAAGGCAAAATTGATTTTTCAAATGGGAACCCCTATTTTTTATTGCCGATTTGAAAAGAGCAGGAAATTTTACGTTCAAGCATGACCTTGACCATATCCTTGACCACGACCTTCAAGTCACTCCAAGGTCAAAGTTGTTTTGTCAACAGGAACCGCTACTTTTATTGCGGAATTGGAAAGTGCATGAAACTTGTTTTTCGTAGCTTAACAAAAAAAGTTTATGTAAATAAATGTTGACTTTGCCATGACCTCGAGGGTAATTGTCAAGGTCGTAGTCGAGGTCGCATTTGAAGATAAAATATAAGCTCTTTGCAAATGCGCAATGAAAACTAGCGGTTCCTGTTGAAAAAACAACCTTGACCTTGGAATGACCTTGGCGACCATGGTCAAGGTCGTAAAGGACATGGTCGAGGTCGTAATTTGAACGTAGTTTCATGCACTTTCTAAATCCGTAATAAAAGTTAGCGGTTCCTGTTGAAAAAACAACTTTGATCTTGGAGTGACATTGAAGGTCGTGGTCCAGGATATGATCAAGGTCATACTTGAACGTAAAATTTCCTGCTCTTTCCAAATCCGCAATAAAAAATAGGGTTTCCTATTTGAAAAAACAATTATGACTTTGATATGACCTAGAAGGTCAAGGTCTAGGTCGAATACAAAAGCGCCATTGAATAGCCAGGGAAAAATCCTAAAACTTTTGTATATATAATTTTTCAAGAAAATGCACTCCTGACGAATTATTCAGGGGTTTCCATACTTTTGTGCCATCCTGTATACTCGTATAATAGACGCAGACGATCCACTACGCAGATTGGACGGAGCAACACGAAATTTCACTCATGTTTCCAAAAATTCCGGAAAAACCCTCTACGAATCCCCGATTACCGTCAAATTTCGCAGCCATATCAGATGATGCCGCCGACCACGCAGGAAGACGCGAACATAATCCGAAACTCGCAAGGCCTTACGCCACAAATTTTTAGAGAAGGACGGTTTTCCAAAGACCCAATTTTTCGATTCTGCCGCGGACCTTACTACAGGCCCTCCTACGGAACCAACATAGAGAATGTTCGGACGTCAGCCTAGGGACCAAGCAGTTTAATAACCAGAGTCGGATCCTGGCCAATATCAGTAGTACGCTCCAAATTATTTTATATTTTTGTGCAGATGTTACGTTCCACTTATTATTAATTATAACATAATTATTAAAAATTAAAATGACTTAAAAATTTAACACACAGGCGAAATGGAGAATGCGCCAAGGAATAATAATGATACAACCAACTACACTCTACGGCAATCATTGTTAAGAAAAATACGTATTTACTATAATGTGTCAAAATATAACAATTATAACAAAAAATATTTGTTTCGTTTTTCAATCGAAATCCGTGGTAAAAAATGGGTGTTTCCATAAAAAAAATCAACTTCCGGCCTAAAAACACCACTTCCGGTCTAGGCCGGAAGTCGTAATATGGATCTTTCAATGGCCCTCTCGGTGCCCTACAATTTTTGTCTGAAACTTTTTCCGAAATAATCGAGTCCAACCCAGATATTATTTTGTTTCAAGATAAATGCCCCACCCAGTATACTTAAAAAATATATGTTACTTATACGACACATAAATTTGTTGATAAATATGGAATTAAAACAACTTTTACTATGCAGTGCCACTACTGTCAAGATAATTAACATGTTACAATTTAAGTATTCTTTTTAAATAGTTGTGACATAATTATTTGTTTCGTTTATAGGAAATCTGTCAGCGCCACGTAAATAACAAATACCAGTTTTAAATAAACGAAAATATGCAGGATATCCTCACTAAAATAGTTGATACATATTTCTTTTATCAGTAAATGCGAAAAACTTTCTATACGTTTATTTGACTTCTGAAAATTATGAAAAACTTCAGAGGCGTAAATTTTGAAAATGCCATGGTATGGTCTTTCCGATATCAATTGAAGTATCAAGAGGATGATAGTATGTACCAGGTTCGGTCGTTGACGTAGCAACTCGGCATTGAAATATTTGAAAAACTTGTTCCCTATATTTTAGGTGGTAGAAATGTATACGCCCAGTTGAAGGATGAGCGTGCGGGCAAACAGCAATACGCACTGTTTCTCTGTTCGACTGCGTCATAAATTTGAGTTGTCGACAAATCGCCTGGCAGTGCAGTGCAGCAATGGGAATTTGGTGTGATTCAGGCAATTTTAATTTATTATAGGCGCCTTCTATTAATCATTCATATTACAATCGCGAAAGGGAGAAATAAGAGGGATATTTTGTTTACTAATATTATCACATATGGCATTTTGGAGACCTTTTAAAAAGGAACCAAACGAAATTTATCATAATATAATACAATTGTTTGAGGACATAAATAATTAAAATATGTTGTTGATCAAATAAACATATAATAGACATTTTCTACACATTATATAAAACTTATTATAATATTTTACCCTTAGCAGAAAACTTTTTTAGGGACGCCTATGAAACTCATTAAATTTGATTGCTCGGTTTTTTATACATGTTCAGCTGACTTCGGAGAGACTATAACTATTTTGCCTTTTTACAATAATTTGAACCAAACAAGATACGAGCAAATGGAAGTCATTTTCAAGTTTTTCGAATCTGATTTACTGCCATTCAAAGTTTGAAAGATGAAATGTTTTATGAAAAAACTATTGTTTCGTTGACTTTTGGGAGTTCAAATACAAGAACCAAGATATAAGAAAGAAAGAAGAACAAAAATAATCCGATCAAGAAAATTGAGAAGGAAAATGACGTTTGCGATTCGAGCCCCTGACATTCCCAAAGAAGTCCATCGAGATATCATTCTAAGCGACTCAAGAACATCTCGGCGTGATTGCCTTCCAAAGGTCAAAAAACCAAACATACCACTCCGAACACAGCGAATGCAGCTGGACCAGCCACTCATCTATGTACCTGGTAACTATATGTTACAAAAAACTAAAGACTTACTGGAAATGACTGAACACCATGTCAAAAATGTCAATTGAAGAAGTTGTGGAATAACTTCATTGAAGATTTGTCACAAAAGACAAAGACGAGTAAATAGTAGACTAGGCAAAGATGTACAGCGGAAGAACCTATTTCTTGGGTAGGGGTAAGCATTATGAACTGAAGAGGTAGTTAGGATTCACCTTCATCCTCAGCCCTGGCGAATATCCAAATGGAAGACTGGCCCTAGAGTCAGCAACACAAAAGAAAATCTGTTCAATAATTCTGATCGGAGATGAGGAGTCTGGTGCAACCAACAAATATAAATATCGACCATAGGATTTAATCTCTAGTTTTAGAGTTTCTTTTGAAGAATGTCTCTCGGAACGTCAAGAAGACTAAACGGACGATGTAGTAACCAGCCCGGAAATGCAATCTGTAATTGTTACAGAAAATTTAGCGATAACTTGAGTCGATCCCCAACTATTATTATGTTGTTAAGACAACATTCTCGACAGTTAGAAAACTACCCATTTCCCTGCACCGTCCAGTTCTTGTAAAACGTAAAACACGACTGAATTGCCTCCACGACGACGATCAGAGGCCTTCTGGAACGCGAATTGTCCGTGAATTGACTATATTTAACGGCCAATTACAAGTGTATCGACATTTAACATCATCATCCCAGGCGAGAACGACAATCGGGCTACCGCTCGCGACTTTTTGCCCCCGACTTGAATAATTCACGTTGCATTTGCGCGTCGCATCGCCTTTTCAGGGCAGCTATTGTCTTTTTTGCACAATTACGTCACCTAGCGCCCATCCATTGCCCGCGAGTACGCACGTCACCTTGCAATGCGCCGCAGAATGCCGTCGATTATGCTGTTTCTTGAAGTTTTTCGCGCGTCGAGATAAAAAACAGAGATTAAAAAATTTGACATTCTTACAGACAAACAGTTTATCTAAGTTAGCTAATTCGGACAAGCCGAAAAATTTAAAATCTTTTATTTCGTAAGGACAGTCAAATAATATATTATTGGAAACCAGTTCAGGTATTATTGTGGTAGTAGCAAATGTATGTAAAATAAACGAGGTGGGTAAAAATGGCAATCTGTCGAATTATACTATTGCCAAATGTATAATAGCCCAGTTACTGTAACTGAAAAATTCTTATTTGACCTAAATTTTCCTAAAATTATCACCTATACACGTGTTTATTTTTTTGACGATAAATTTCTTACTTTTTAAGATTTTTAATCGCACAAAGGTTCATTTTGCAGGGAATTGTAAGGGCTACGTGAACTGTTTGAGTGAGTTAATCTATTTTAAGCCCTTCATTTTTAAGTTTGAAGGGTTTAAAGGGCTCGAAGAGGGTGGTTCTCTCATTCATATGACAACTTAAAATGGCGATATCTCGATTAATATTATTGTTGTTTATTGATTTTTTCTTAAAATAAAAATGAGACTATCATGTTATTTCGATCATATTTCCGTTAATTTTGATTCTAAAGACTTTTAAAACATTTTAAAGGTTTTTCAAAGTACTTTAAAAAAGGTTCAAATAGTTTTTTCCTAATATTTATGGTTTTGGCGTTATTTAACGTTAACTGGTTCTAATTTAAGTTTTAGCTAACATATAATAATGTTTAAAAATCTATAACTCGGTTTATATTGCAATTAGAGAAAAACAAAATTATGTCATTAGGTTTGTTTTTTTATTACCTTTCTTTTTGTTCATTACAACTTTTCGTTAAATCTAATGGTTTCAGAGTTATTTGCAAAAAACTGTCAGAAAACAAGAACTTTTTCAGTAAAAAATCAACATTTTCAATGACGAATTACTTGGAAAATATTCTATCATCCAAAAAACTTTATATAACATTTGTTATTTAAAATTGACTCATCTATCGATTCCTGTGGTTATTTTGTGCGTAAAAATTTCCACCCCCAAGAAGGGGTGGCAACCACCCCCATGGCAAAAGCACACTTCGGCACTATATAAGTTTTGTTCCTTGAGGCATTCCCCACATTCAGTCAAAATTCCACGTCAATCAGTTCAGTTATAAAGAATTCGGAGATAAAAACCCCGAGTAACTGGACTATAAGAAGTTGCACATTTCAAAACCAAAAAATAACTGTCTTAACATATTGAAGCACCAGTATCTTTATTACAAGCTTTCATTTAACTTGCCTTGTTAGTATGGGTCAAATCTTGCAACTGAATTTTAAAACAGTTCTCCCCAACCGATTGAGCTGAAATTTCGCATACACGTTTAGTTTGGACGACAATGCATGGTTAGCCAAGTGACGTCATTCTAAATCCAACATGGCGGACTCCCAAAGATAGCGGACCAGTTATTTTTTATGCACCCCCATGATATGGGTATCATCAAATGAAAGGGTTTGCTGAGAAGAATACGAAAATAAAATGGCGCCACTAAAAGCTTGTTTTAAAAAAAATACATACATGAACTTATTTAGATATTATAATCAATATGGTTCAACTGTGTTAAAGAATTATAGGAAAATCCACTATGGAAGTCAAATAAAAGCAAAAATGAAAATATAAAAAAGTAAAAACGTCTCTATTTTTTTAACATAATGTACAATGAGCTAAAACTATACTTAACACAGTATTTGTGGCTCCAAACGTGGTAATCGGAAAAACCTACGTAGACAAAAAACTGCTCCGTATCATTTTATCGATGTCCGCATGTATACCGTTGGTTTTGGGGTCTTACAACGCTGCTGGCAAAGCGAAAGATTAATAGTCGGAGTATTTGGCTGAGGAATTGTTCTTCTGCTGGTCATGCAGAACAGACTAACGGAACTATAACGGTGTGTCCCGTAAAACATTGACAGACGGGCTCGGGTAATCTCCATATATTTCAATTATGGATGAGCACTTGACGAACAAGGCGGCGTCGTGCAATAATTAGACGCTTTTTAATGCCACTAAGGCGGAGTCTCGGCGGATGAGCACGACTGCAAGCAACGGGACTTTGTTCAGTTCGACAGTTTTTCCTGAGGCAAGTTTTTTGGTGTTTACGGCGACATCTCACACTTGGATTTCGTTTAAACCAATACAGAATCTGTACTACCCGAAAATTTATTATACAAGGGGTAACTTTAAATTGTAGTCAGTATTTTTAAAGGTAATAGTACATTTTCCCCAAAATGACAATTTGAAATCATTATTTTTTAAAATCAAACTCAATCCTTGCTTGTAGATATTGAGTTAAAAGCATTGAGTTAAAATTATATATTTCCATTTCTTAATTATTATTTTTTACCCAATATGCATAAATAAATGCCAAAAGCTGCAACAGAAACTTGGCAACAGCGCACGAATATGCTGAGTTTATTATTTTAAGTGGCAGTTTCTTATCATGTATATGAGTATACATTATGATATTTGATGGCTTGCACAGCTGATTGCTTTAACCTATAAAATGTCAGATGAAGAACAGAGTCAGTAGAAAGGAATATTTGTGACGAAAAGAACGTATGAGTGCTTGAGAATTAGAACAGAAAATAGTAAAAGTAGGAAAAAAGGTGTTGAAGAGAAAATTGTGGAGCCAGAACCTCAGCACACCGTTCGAGGGCATCAACTAATCGACATATGGTACCTACATAGCACAAAGCATGCACTGCTCTTTCTGCAAAAAACTTTTATGTATTTTAGATTATCTACAAACTGTAATTAAGATATATATCAAGATATATATCCGATATTTGATATGTATATAAATATGATATTTACCAACCTTGTTAATTTGTGTATCGAAACGTTTATTTAAATTTGCCACCTCATATCCTCATTCATACTCTATTGCGCTGTTGCCGTTACTCCTTCGCGTTTATTACTTGGACGACAAGTCAGAACTTTTTGTATGATAATTTATTTTTCTATGAAATGTGCGGTAACCTACTTTTTTTCTTTCTCCCATCTATTAATTAATGATTCAGGTAAATGTCTATAGTTTTTTCGTCTTACCATTTGCATTTTTTCACACGATTGTGTCGGCATTTTCCATAGAACCTATGTTAAATATTCAAATTTTTGGCATTAATTAAAAACCAAAACAAATCGATAAATAATTCGAGAATAATTCACAGAATTTCGCTTTGCAAAAATAATACATCTGGACGCTGATCGCGAATATGAAGTTAAAATTTGATAATATTCAAATCCAATATGGCCGACCAATTTTTGATAAACATTTTTAATATTCATATGGATTAACACTTTGAAAATGCTTCAACCTACGTTAAAACTCAAGGTCGAGCCGAGTATTCGACATATTGGATCCGCCGTATCGAATTTAACTATTACTAAATTCTGAGCTAGTCTTGAGTTCAAAAACATTTGATTAAAAAATGCATGCCGCAAAGGGTTAATGGGTATTCTGGAAAATTATGGCGAGCCCCACATATCAAAAAGAAAAATATGAACAAGATTAAAGTTTTTCCTGCAAAATACTAGAATGACCTTCAAATTACTTTTGAAACTTAAGGTCATGATCAAGGTTATATCCGGAAGCAAAATTCTCCGTACTTTTGGTATTTTGGTCTGAAAGATACCGGTTTCTATTTGAAAAATTAATTTAACCTTGAAAGGACCGTGAAGGTCAAGGTCAATGTCATAGATGGACGTGAAATGGTCCGCTCTTCTCATTTCTGGTCGAAAAAGTAGAATTTTGTAACAAAAACTAAAACGACCGTCAAATGACCTTGAACGTCATGGTGAAGGTTATAGTCGGATGTAAAATTATCTGATCTTTTCATTTCTGGTGTCTAAAATATGTTTCCAATTGAAAAAAACAAATTGACCTTGGAATGACCTTGAAGGTTATGGTCAAGGTTACCATTAGATGCCCCCCTTAAAACCCTACAACTTTTGTATGAAAAAATTTTTCATTAAGCCTTTAAATTAAGAGATATTCACGTGTATTTTTTAAAATGGGACACCCGGTATATGGATAAGCTTAAGCATATATTACTAATTATTGTACAAAATGTGCATATGTAATTAAAAATAAATGTGAAATGTTTTTTTAATAAAAATTATGTATATGTTACTAATTTTTTAAAGAACTATGTTTAGTTTATGAATCAGTATGTGGTCATTGACCAATTCAGAAAAAAATTTTGATCTCAGATTCCGACAAAAGGCTGACAAGCTGACATTAGGCGCTATAAGTACCAGTTGTTAGCTTAAAAAAGTGTATGAAAAGAATAGCGTATTCCATTTGGTATGAAGTTGACCTTACTATGACCTTACAACTTGTGGTGAAAAGGGGAAATTGGAAGTCAACATCTAATTTATCATTCAAAATCGCACAAATTTTGCCTAAAATGTTTTAAAAGTATTTAGAGTAACATGAGTTTGACCTTCAAACGACTTGCAAGGACGCACACAATCCCCCCACCCTCACCCATGCTCCAACGTAATATTTGACGCTCTATCGATTGTCGACACAAAAAGGTGTTCAATTTAATATTTTCAAGTTGCCCTTCGCTTGACCTTGAAACTTAAGGTCAAGATCAAATGCCGTCATATTAGCTTCTTGTTATCGAGGAATTCGAATCTTTTTCGGGACACCCTGTATATCTAGGTTGTTGGGCAACGCTTTAAAGCTGCCGGTTTAACCCCGCGGTAGGCACTTGCATCAACCGGCGGTCACGAATCGGCTTCGCGCCACAAATAGAGACTAGCAAGCGACGTCCTCTTCGCGGAGGCAACAAAAATGATGCAGAACAGCGGGGTGGCGGTCTGTATAAGGCGTAATTGGACAATTAAGCGCTCGCCAACAAGCCGTTTAATAATCGCGCTTTGTGCGGCGCGCGACCTCCAAAACAGCTGATACAATTAAGATTTGACATCTTAATTATCGGCTAATGTGGCGTGGTGCCGCCGCGGGCGCCAACTTTGGCTCACTTGGGACGCCGCCTCGGTGGAAGGAATACGGCGATTAAGATGAGCGGCCGATTTAATCAAAAATATAGTATTTAGTTACGGGATAACGACGAGTTAGGCTAGCTGAGGACTATCATTACCCCATCTTAAACGTGCACACATAACTTAAATAGTTTACTGTAATTAATAATTTTTTGTGCGAAGAAATTAGGAACAAATTATTTGATAGAAAACTTGTTGGAGACCGCTGACTTCATTAAAAGAAAAATACCGCGCGTGAAAATAACAAATAAGTCAAAGTTCTTTCGTCCGAGTAACAATGATTCGGGGATACCTGGTTCTTAACAGAATCGGACTCAGTTTTAATTTACTAATGTAAATAAAACCATTTCACGCAAAATATAGCGCAATGCAATAGTATTAATATTTATTTATTTATTTTTTATACTTTTGAAACGGAACAAAACGAAATTTACGATCAATATAATAAAATTGTTTGAGGACATAAATAGAATCAAACTTCTCTAACTCGAATCTCTAAATCCAGCAAAATTTGTTCGAGTTACAGAAAATTATAGTTATAGTTAGAGAAAATGTTAGATAAAATAAATACCTACTATGAATAAATTTTATTTATTTCTTTGTAAAACAATATGTACATGTTTAAATAATTATAAAATTAACAAACAAAAAAAATTATGTTTAAATAATTATAAACAAATAAGAGTACGTTATATAAAAAATTAATAATAGAAAATAAGTACATATATAACAATAATTTGTAGGATCTAGAAACTAACCATAAAAAGGTACAGGTACATAATATGTACATATTATGTCCCTGTAAATAAATTTTGACGATTTTTTTTTCCTTATTTGATTGGTAATTTTTTTCTAGTTTATTTAATATGTCGCAAATACTATTAGACGTGTCATCTTGCGTCATAAATGTACTCGAAGGTATGTCAAATTCAGTGGCGAATACGTTCTTATTAATTCCTTTCTCAACATTTTTTAATATATCAAGTTCCTGTTTTACCGTCAAACTTTTTAGTTTCCGTTTTGAAGAAATATATTTACGTCCTAATTCGTGATGCTCATCCTACCTAAACAATTTCATAGGCTGAGAAGCCTATAAAAATATTAGAAATCATGTAATTGTATTTACAGAACGTAGAGACGAGCGTGTCGTACCGAATTTTGCCGAGTAATATTTCGAAAATTCGAATTAAGGAGGCGTCCACATTGTAAAATGAATGCAAGTTCTTCGATTTAAAGAAATTTTCGAGTTGGAGAAATTCGAGTTAAATTCACATGTAAAACAAGCTGCATGTCAAATGCCCAAAAACATTTTCGAGTTATAGAGAATTTCGAATTATAGAAGTTCGAGTTATAGAAGTTCAACTCTAATTAAAATGTTATTGGCCAAATGAACATATAATAGAAATTTTCTACACATTATACATATACAAATTATTATATTTTTTACCTTTAGCAGAAAACTCATTAAATTTTATTGCTAGGTGTTTTTATACATGTTAAACTGACTTCGGAAAGACTATAACACTAAATATAAAAGTTACGATAATACGTAAAATTAAATTTTTAATATCATATCGACTATTTCTTTTAACTAATAATATTCTGGGAAACAATTATTCTGTAGGCTACAACTCCATTTATCACTGAATTAAGATATAATATACTTTGTAGGTTATATCCAGCCCACACTCATATTGACTGTGTTAAAAACATGTTATTACATGCTTTTCTTAGCTTTTCTCGAGTGAAATTTTGAAATCTATCAATTAATAGTGGTATTATTAAATCACTAATACAATATCTCAAAATTTCACCTCAAAAAAGTGGGAGGGGGTAGGATATAAGGAAGTTATTGTCTAAATATATACTTAATGGCGTCTATATCTACAAATTGGAAATAATTAAATACACACTCCGACTTACAATGGTTTATGCAAGCATATAAAAAGTTTGGAACAGCCGACCAGCCACTCGAAGGGTTTTAATTATATTTAGGGTTGCCAACATTGAGCCAATGCTGACCCGAAGAAATATTATTTCAACTAATTTTCGCACGACGAAATCGAGAGGAAGTAATAAACTAGTTAGCATTTCGAATAGGTATTATAGTTTTCATCACTTTTCTTTTCATTGTTGTTTCTATACATTTTTGTTTCGTGTAACCCGGAACAATTTTTTGGAAACATTCTTTTAACTCGTAGAATTAAAACTTATTAGTTTCTTGGAAATCGCACATTTGAACTTTATGCGTTCTTGCGAACCCCCCTTAATGAGCGTTTTTCGCGATTCAACAAGAAATATGTTTTTCCCGTCGAAAAAGAACAGAATGCGCTTCCCGCTCTGTACCGGGAAACAAAATAACGAAGAATAACGAGCCACCTATCTATCTATCCGGCGCGTCTCTTCTACTAGCCCGCTCGCCGCTTGGCCGGCCGGCAAAGTTCTAGGGCATGAAACGAGTTACGCCGTGCGCGCTGGCCAGAACGGTCGATCACACCGTTTTTTACATGCATTGCTTGCCAGCGGACACCGCCGAGAAAACCTACTCCTCTCGCCCGTATTTTACACGTCCGTTCTAATCGCCGCCGCGTTGCCAGATTTACGGGAAGTGCCCAGTTCTCAGGACAAAAGCCACCGGCATGTCCCACACCGTATAAGCGTCAGAATTTTTAATTTTCAGCTTCAGACCAACTCACACGAGCTTTCGACCACTATTATTCAAGTTCAAATTGAAGTTTCATGGTCAAAATATTGCTAGCAAAAACCGAGGCGAATGGCTCATGCATAAAACCGAGTATACGAAAAAAAATATGGAAAATAAAGTAGTAAAACATATAGAAACATATATGATCGATCATCTTGGATTTTCTTATCTCTTTCACGCAAGCTCCGATGAATAAATAATTATTTAAATTCCTTCCGTAGATTTGGCAACACCGCGACTAATGCCGGTCGACTTGTAGCCTGGAGCCATCAGAACCGGGTACAAAAAGTCCGTTTGGGAAAGTCAGAGAGTAAAAAATGTCTGTCCGGGTCCGGGGTATATTTCTGTAATAAATTATGAACCAGAGGACGTAGGGCCAACAAAAATAAAATAAAAACCAAGCTGGCACTAGACAGACACATGCTTTATTGCTTTTGTTTCTTCCTCCATGTGGGACAGAAGAACCCGATATGACTGCGTTTACCTTTAAATTTTGAAGAAGGAATTTTGGCACATATCTATTTTTTTTGTTAGAAATAATTTTTTCCAACAAAACATTTACGTAACAATACGTTGCGTTACGATTTTTTTTAGAATTTTATTATAAAATAGCAATGAAAAATATTGCAATGTACCGAGTACCCGTTTTTTGAGTGACAATAGAAGATATCGGTTACCTTACGAGAGATACAAGATCGAATGAATTGGGGCAAAGTTGATAAAGACACTATTTTGCTTCCGTCTGTCTAAATGCCAAACTTTCTATTTTGACAAAGGTTGCTTTGAAAACTAAATATCCAACCATTACAACAAAATTTTGAGGGTTCGATTAAATATTCATTGACAATATCAGAGTTCAGATAATTAAAAATTCAATTTTCACATGAAACAAGACTACATTCTTCAAATTAATTCACAAATAAGTTTGAAACATAATGTACGAGTATCTCGCTCTTCCTCGGTCAAAACTGCAAGTTTTATTATTCGACCGGATGTTGTTTTCAACTTACTCTTTGTAAAAATGGATAATTTGTACCCTGTATATCAGTGATTCTTGATGAAAATTTAAGGAAGCCATATTATTTTTCAAACGTTGATCTAAGCTCACCTAGAAAACTTTCAGGATGAAAACATTTCTGAACGAAAAAAAAATTAAAATAAGGATTACCTTTTCTAAAATAGTTACTCTCTCGAAAAGAGTTGCACGTATACGCAAAATAGTAGAAAAAGATTTTATGAACAATTACGCGTTACTATTTTTTTAAACAGTATTGTATTTAATTTACGAATCTCAGTGTCAATGACTGTTGCAAAGGAGGGAAAATTGGAAAAGTACATCACAGCCACCCAAGGTATAAATAGTCCTCCGAAGGAAAATCCAGTCCGAAGGACCAAACAGCCGGAATAAAAAATCGTCCATCACGCCTGCGCGGAAGGTTCAATTTCAATAATATTTTAGGGTTACAACGACCCCTGTTACACAATTTCGCGCAAATCCGACAACATACCGCCTCCCTAACCGCCCCACCCCCACCCCCGGGAGCAGACCACAAAATAACACGTCATTCCGATATCACAACCCAAGTAATCGATGGACGTGTCTTTTTTTAGTAAAAGTAATTACTAAAAATTACTAAAAAAAAAGGTTGACAAAAAATCAGTTTTCAAGACGAAATTTGAAAAAATAAACTATGGATACGTGTGTCCAAAGCTCAGAGGTAGCTGTTAAAAATGCTGTCACCGCCGTTCTTAGTGGTGAAAATTCGAAATATTTGAAATTATTCAATTTTCGTGGCTGAAAACATACATAGGTCCATAGTACATAGGTCATAGTCCAGTCGCGTTAGACAAAAAAAGGGCTTAACCGGGAAAAAATTAAGGACCACTATTTTATTGTTCTAACCTTTATGGGGGGGTGTCAATAGTAGTGTAAATTCAGAATCGCGACTGAATTCCACCCCTACATCAGCCGCCATCTTGAATTTAAGGAAAAATCGGTTTTGCTCAATATCTCGGCCATTTTCAACTTTAAGGAGTTATGTTGTTGCAAATGCGATTTCCTACAACTTCTTTTTTTTTACAAATTTCATCGTGCGATCGATATTTTTCAAGTTAAGGGGGAAAATAGTGACAAAGTATAATTATTGAATTATCTGGTTTGTTATTGACTTTACGACGTAAATGTACATAAACAAAGTTGGAAAGAATTATATTTTCTACAATTTTGATCTCTTTGATTTTTTCGCTACTACCAACATTTAAGGTCCTACGCATATGCCAAGCCTAACTAAACTCAAGGGATCATAGGCCTGACGTCACCAGCAGCTGGCCATGAACAAGAATGGTTCAAACTTTATAAGAAAAAATAAATTTAAAAAAACATGGCTTACACTTTTAACGCTTGCAAGAAACTTTTATAAAGAGGAAGACGGCATAAGTCGCAACTATGTTGCAAGCAATGACACGTGGATTAGGCCTATTGGCGATACCACGTAAAAAAAAACGCGCCTGAAACTCTACCCCGCTGGTGGTGTGGAAAAGAGTTTGCGAAAACGATTTTCATATTGCTCTGCGCCTTTACCGCAAGCGTAGGACATTAAATGTTGGTAGTAGCGAAAAAATCAAAGAGATCAAAATTGTAGAAAATATAATTCTTTCCAGCTTTGTTTATGTATATTTATGTCGTAAAGTCAATAACAAACGAGATAATTCAATAATTATACTTTGTCACTTTTCCCCCTTTAACTTGAAAAATATCGATCGCACGATAAAATTTGTAACAAAAGAAGTTGTAGGAAATGGCATTTGCAACAACATAAATTCTTACCATTTTTGCTGTAAAGTTGAAAATGGCCGAGATATTGAGCAAAAACAATTCCTTTGAAACCAACACCCGCAAGGTCCTACGCGCGCGTCTTCACCGCAAGCGTAGGACTTTAAATATTGGTTATAGCGAAAAAATCAAAGAGATCAAAATTGTAGAAAATATTATTCTTTCCAACTTTGTTTATGTACATTTGTGTCGTAAAGTCAATAACAAACCAGATAATTCAATAATTATACTTTGTCACTATTTTCCCCCTTAACTTGAAAAATATCGATCGCACGATAAAATTTGTAGATATTTGTAGGAAATCGCATTTGCAACAACTTAAGTCCTTACCATTTTTGTTGTAAAGTTGAAAATGGCCGAGATATTGAGCAAAAACGATTTTTCCTTAAATTCAAGATGGCGGCTGATGCAGGGGTGGAATTCAGTCGCGATTCTGAATTTACACTACTATTGACCCCCCCTAAAGGTTAGAACAATAAAATTGTGGTCCCTATTTTTTTCCCGGTTAAATGACAACCCGATTGTATTTTTGATACCCAGAGAGTTGCACGAACTAAATTTGGATAGGACATCGCCTTAATGTTAAAAATGCTGTCACCGCCGTTCTTGGTGGTGAAAACACGCTGTATAGACATATCTAATTTCTGGACATAGTCTGCGGGCTCAATGAACTTGAGGCAAGGATTAAACCGTCTTGTTCTCACCTTTGTATGTGCAGGAATCGAGACGGTTTTCGATCACATTATGTAATTGAATACGCCAAAAAATAAGAATAATTTACTTTTTTGTCTAGCCAGAGAATACCTGATGTAACCGATGTATGACCGGAATGGCAAGAACAATCCAATCTACATTTTTTCCCCGCTCTCCAAGGACGTATCGCATTGCCGCATTCGGCGTATGAACTCTTTTTTGAGCACGGGGAAAATCTCGGACCAGGCGACGAAGCACGTACCCGGTTCTAAACAAATTATTGGAACATCAAAAACGCTCCCGGCAAGTGCGTTTTTAGGCTTATAAATAATATAATTTAATTTTTAATGTTATTCGCATGGGTTGTTTCGGATTTTACAGTGAAATAATTGGATTATTTAAAAAATGAATACGGAATACGGCCTCTAGTTTAGGTGGGATTTCCCAGTTTGTAGGATGCCTTGAAATAAGATTAATTCGTTTATACGACGGTTCAGTCCGTATTAACAAAAATGTATCAATTTTAATTTGGTATGGCGGGTGATAGTGGCAGCTCCTGATTTGTTGTCGAAAAGTTCATTGCAATAATTCATGTTTGTCACTATAAAAAGACTTTAGTTGGTTTATTTTAGAAGTTAGGTGGACTTGTATTACTAATAAAATTTAACCTGCAAAGTAAACTTTTTCGAAAATATAAAAAAAATTGGTGCTTCTACACTAATGCAAACAGTTAAAGGGTCAAAAGAATTTCCGAAATTTTTCCGTGATATTTGACAGACTGTATTTAGGTGAAAAATGGTCGTATCGGGAATTAAAAAAAAATAATTGTGAGGCTCTAAGACTAGTTTTTAAATCTCGATCGAATTTTTTAGGAGCTACTAGGCTATTGATTATGTCATATGGTATGGAACTACAACGTTGATGGATTTTTATTGCATGAATCGTTCAAATGGTTATTTAAAATGAAAAATCCGCAGCGTGCTATTAAATTAGAGGGTGGAAATTGGAGATAGGGGTGAAAATGCACCCCTTTCAGTTTTTTAAGTGTAGCTCGAAAACGAAGCAAAATTTCGCTATAGTTCATAGGAAAAATTATTTAGACAATTGAATTTCCCATCGAAATAGCTTATTTAAAAAACTTAAAAGGAAAATTTTATGCAAAATAATCGTTAATAAACAATTTGAAAAAAGCAAGAAATTCGATTTTCTGATTTTTTTTTACTTTTTTGCTCTCTCTAGTTTTTTTTTTTAGTAAAGTTATAGGCATTGCTTCATAGAAAAAAAGTAGATAAAATTTCCTTCAAACCAAGAGATTGTAGAGTATTTTTTGATGAAAATTGACTTATACAGGGTGTCTCATAATTAGCTGCCAACCCTGAACAGGCCGATTCTATGATCAAAACTAAGTAAAAAAAGTTCATATGAACATGGGTTCGGAAATGCTTCCTAAGGGACCCATTGAAGAGGGAGGAATGGACAAATAATAATAATAATAATTTTCCTTACCTCTCTTTTCCATGTAAAGGATTAATTTTTATTTAATTTAATTTTTTATTATTTTTTTTTTTATTAAAATTAGATTAAATTTAAACAAAAAAATTTTTTTTGTTTAAATTACTATGAAATTGACCAAAGTGGGATTAGTTCAAGAGCGATTTTCTCAGAAACCGTTAAAGATGACGATTTGAAACAAGAGTACCTTTTTAACGTAAAACAGTTCGGGAAAACGGAATTTGCTGTCCAATTTGTTAAAAAGTCAAAGATGAAAAAGTTACACGCAAAGTACCAGATAGGTGTGAAAAAGCATTTTGCAGTTTTTGAAATATAGCACGAAAACGAAGCAAAATTTCGGTGTAGTTCATAGGAAAAATTTTGTAGAGAATTGAATTTCTCATCGAAATGGCTTATTTAAAAAATGTAAAAGGAAAATTTTAAGCAAAAAATCGTAAATAAACAATTTTAAATAAAGCAAAAAATTCGATTTTTTAATTTTTTTTACTTTTTTAATAAAATAATTTAGTAAAAACTTGAGAATTTAAGTACAACAAAGTTTATTAATAATGTATATACAGTGTGTCCACGGATGGAGTTGACAAGAGGATAAACTTTTTTGTTTTTGACTGTATCGAAAAATGTCACTCTTTATAAAAAGTTCTGCCCCTCGAAAATATGAGACAGTCATATAAACATCTTAGATTAGATGTACAGGGTGCTCATAAATTAAAAAACACAAAAATACTCAAGAGAGAAGTACCATTATTTATCACAACATTTTTATATAACAAATCTGTTTATAACCTCAAATAATGTCTTGATAGAAATTTTAAAATAAAAATTTCAATTTATGAGATGGGAAGCAGCTATACATATAGAGTAAAAGTCAGTTTTAAGAACAAATGAAAGAAGCAATAATATCACTATTACATTCCAGGAAATTTTAAGAATTTGATGAATTATTTCTGTTGAATCAAAAAATATTTGGAAATAAATTTTAATACGCAGATCTTGTTAGGACACTTGAATATTATTTTAGTTAAGTTTCCTTTTTCATCTAAGTTTAAATGAATTGAATAGTGAATAGTATTTGATAATTCCAAAGGTTTTAGGGAATCAAAAAGTGGATTTTGAAATACAAAATATGGTACTTACTTACAGCTACTGAAGTTGAGGTAAAAAAACTCACCTGAAACAAAAGAATTGCATAATTAATAAAAGTATCATTTTTAATTAAATCTATATCTACATAAAAACTACCTGCGCACTTATTCGGATTCCACGAAGCCACATTCATTTTAATTTAGTATATCGTTTACGACCAATTTTATGATGGAAAGTAATTGTTTCAAGCAACCAAATCATGATCACGATTATTGAAAATAAATAAAAACTGCGGACTGACCTTTTAATGTCAAGCAAAGCAAAAAACTAATGTAAATAAATTGCGAACGGTTTTTCTAAAATTCAGGGGATATCTCCGACATTTTCTTTTCGGTTTAGTAAAGCTTCACACAAAATTTCAGTAACAATGGTTATATATTGCATTATATTTTGAGATAGTGGTTCAAGGAAAAATTCGTGTACCTAATAAAACTAAGAATCTCGTAAACATCCTCGTATTTATAACTTAACGATTCTAATCTCATCTCACTTATGTAAATTGTTATGCCAAGTACCAAACTGCTACAAATTTTACAACCATAAACAATTTCGCTTTACAATCACACAAGTATTTCAGGTTCTTAAAGAATAGTAAAGCGACACTAGAAAAATACATATCCACTTCGTCCAAGTTTTAGTCGGAATTAATTTAGTCGAGTTCAATTGCTTATCTTAATTTTGTCAAATACACAAGATGCTGCGCTGCAACTATATATATTAGAAATTTTCATCGGTGTATCCAATTTTAACTGCAAAATTAGTTTGATATAATACTAGCATCATAATGTAAACCTTGCACTTTAAAATAAGACATGCACAAGGCCTGCAACGTCAAATTTAATAACATAATAAGGCAGATAAAAATATACTCGGGACTGAAACCAGAACTGCGACCAGAAAATGTAAAACTTACTACCTACTAAAGTTTAGCAGACGGTAAGAATTTTTCTGATTTGCAAACATTACACAGAAATAGTAACACTTCTATAAATCGATATGATTAAAGACAGACTTTTTTGCAACTATTTTTAATTTGGTGAATTTTTGTGGTCTTGTGCCAGGAATTAAATTTACGTGAATTTTTAAATAGACTCGACACACTTCCACATACTGTAGGTTCAAAAGCCTTGTGCCAAGAAGAAATTTATTTAAGGAGTGCTAGTATGTACATATTACAACAAACAGGGAGTGTTCAAATTTTATAGTGGTGTACCTAGTATAGTAGTATTTTTTACCTGAAATCTTAATAAAAAATGAGAGACAGGGTAAATATGAAAAAATAAAAATAAAAACAAATACTACTTTATATTACAAGGGACAAAAAAAAAGTACGAGGGCTTATATTTGACATTTCACTCTCTCATGATATACAGGGTGTCCGGAAATGATGAGCAAAAAATTCAGGGGATAATTCTAGACCGAAAATAAATGCTACCTCTTTCTATAACATTTTTTCCAAAACTGATTATTAACGGAGTTACAGGGTGTTAAAGTTAAATTTTATTTGCAGTTTTTTTGCAATACCTTTTGCCACACTCATAATATTTTGACGAAATTTCGTATATGGGGGTTTTTCGGGATGAGGATTATAAATTTGCCCACCGTTTTTTCGCATTTTGTAGAGGGCGCCACATACGAGCCTTTATTTTGATTTGAATGGTTCCAACTTTTTTGTGCTACACTTTATGCGACTTTTGACTGAATATTTTTGTTCTCCTAACCTTTTGACATAAAAAAGGTATACTTTATTTGTTTCGATAAATCTAACCGTTTTCGAGAAAAACGCTAAAATAACATTGCTTGCATGTGATGAATACGAAATCATTTTAATTTATTTTCTACATTAAACATAGCATGCTTTGGAAACAAGCGCTTAGTTGCCTTGGAAACAAGTTTGTGGAGAATTAGTTTTGACAGATAGTAATTTTTGTGAAAATTTGTTGTTACGCTGATGGTGGTTAATGATAAATAATAAAAAAATAACGTCCTCAACAAATAAAGAATGGTTTACTAACAAAATCATAAGGTTAAAATACATAAGTTACTAGAACAATACAAATACAAATTAAACATTCAAATCAAAGGTTCAAAGTGACGTCCTTCCTCTTCAATGCATAAATTAATTCTTCTTAAAAAATTCCGACGAACTCTATGGAATATTCCTTCCTTTTGCTTAATTACCTCACAATTAGCAACAATTCTTTCTCTCAGTTCATCGACGCTATTCACAGGTGTCCTGTATACAAGCGTCTTCAGATAGCCCCAAAAAAAGAAATCGATTGGGTTTAAGTCAGGGGATCTAGGGGCCCACTGTACAAAACCACCGCGTCCTATCCACCTTTCAGGAAAAGTTTCATTTAAGAATTCTCTGGCCGCTAAACTAAAATGCGGTGGCGCGCCATCTTGAAGCAGCCACATTGCATTTCTTAATCCGAGTGGTACATCTTCCAATAGAATAGGTAAGTGGTTTCTTAAAAAATCCAAGTAAACTTCACCATTGAGTCTTTGTGGAAAGAAATGTGGCCCAATTAAGTAGTCCCCTACAATACCGGCCCACACGTTGACGGAAAACTTATTTTGATAACCACGCTCTATTGATAAATTAGGATTCTCATCAGACCAAAAATGCTCATTGTGGAGGTTTATTAAGCCATCATGGCCAAATCCAGCTTCGTCCGTGAAAAGGATATTACGAACAAAATTTTGGTCACCATTATGAAGTATTCTAATTGTATTGCAGAAATTCACACGAGCAGCAGGATCTACGGCAGATAAGGCTTGCACCTTTTGGTAGTGGTACGGATGAAGGTTTTGTTCGCGTATTGTTTCATGTACGGAGCTCTTTGGAATGCCCTCCTGAATAGCAATTTTTCTTATACTTACATTGGGATTATTCTCTATCGAATTCAAAATACGAGCTTCTGCTTCTGCTGTTCTAGTATTCCGTTGTCGACCTACATCAAAAATTCTAGTTTTGAACGATCCAAATTCTCCCAGTCTTCGATGAATAGTACTGAACATTCGCGATTGGGGTAGGTTTCTATTTGGAAATGCTTCGCGATACAAACGTCGTGCTGCAAGAGCATTGCCAGCAGCTAAACCGTAATAATAATGCATGTCCCGCAACTCCACGTTAGAGTAATTGTTGTTCATTTTTATTATTATTTTTATGATAACAATTACTACAAAAGAACTTGTACAAAATTACTATCTGTCAAAACTAATTCTCCACAAACTTGTTTCCAAGGCAACTAAGCGCTTGTTTCCAAAGCATGCTATGTTTAATGTAGAAAATAAATTAAAATGATTTCGTATTCATCACATGCAAGCAATGTTATTTTAGCGTTTTTCTCGAAAACGGTTAGATTTATCGAAACAAATAAAGTATACCTTTTTTATGTCAAAAGGTTAGGAGAACAAAAATATTCAGTCAAAAGTCGCATAAAGTGTAGCACAAAAAAGTTGGAACCATTCAAATCAAAATAAAGGCTCGTATGTGGCGCCCTCTACAAAATGCGAAAAAACGGTGGGCAAATTTATAATCCTCATCCCGAAAAACCCCCATATACGAAATTTCGTCAAAATATTATGAGTGTGGCAAAAGGTATTGCAAAAAAACTGCAAATAAAATTTAACTTTAACACCCTGTAACTCCGTTAATAATCAGTTTTGGAAAAAATTTTATAGAAAGAGGTAGCATTTATTTTCGGTCTAGAATTATCCCCTGAATTTTTTGCTCATCATTTCCGGACACCCTGTATATACAGGATGATTGTAAATAAGAGCGAAATATTTTAGGGAGTGGCTGCCGAAGTTATTTTGTGAAAAAGTTCATATAAACGTAGGTCGAAATATGCTTCGTTTCCGAGATACAGAGTGTTTAAATTTTAATTGTTTATTTATTTTTATTAATAATTTCAGTTTTAAAGATATTGACTCGAAATTTGAAAAATGCTTTGGAGGGATAAATGTGCATTTTTTGGGGTGATCCAAATATTTCTACTTGCACCTCAAAAGATTAACAAAACGTACAATAAAATGTTTTATTTTTTTTCTCAAAAACGGTGCATCCTACAAAAAAAATTGAACTGACCAATTTCATTCAGAATTGATGGCAAATTTCTAAAAAAATTACAAAACGGGAAGAAGTCAGTGGCGTACCATATTTTTATTAAAAAAGGTTATGGCATTCTCGCACGAACGCCCCTGGTGCAAGTTGAAATATTCGGATCACCCCAAAAAATGCACATTTATCCCTACAAAGCGTTTTTCAAATTTCAAGTCGATATCTTTAAAAAAAAACTTTTTGAAATAATTAATAAAAATAAATAAAAAATTAAAATTTAAACACTCTGTATCTCAGAAACGAAGCATATTTCAACCTACGTTTATGTGAACTTTGGTTATGACATATCAAATACATTTACAATTTCATTAAAATATATTACTGTTTGGCATTGCTGCACTGCACTGCTAGGCAATTTTTCAACAACTGAAATTTATGGTCGGTCGCCCAGTGCGACTGTGTTTGTGCGCCGTTTGACCGCGAGCGCATTCTTCAACTGGCCATATACATTTCTACCACCTCCACGTATAGTTCGATCATTAACACTTTTAGAAAAATACGTACCAGATTCCTGAAACCAGAAAATCCAGAAATTTATACCGGTCATTGATTTCACAGATCCGCAGATACTTTCTTAATTGATTGTGGCGCAGATGTCAGTAGTTTAAAGCGTTTTGGGAGGTTGGAATAGCAACAAAGGAGCTGACGAATATGTCGAAGATACTCTAGCACAGAAAATCAAGAATGGGAAGTGTTAAATTCCAAAAGAAGATGCAAAAATTACAACTCATAGGATCGATCTAAGTGTGTTTAGTGTATTTGTCTGTTTATTTATTATGACCGAGCTTGGTCCATGCTTTTCTCAAAGGGGTATATCGATAACTGCATAGATTTGTATCACAATCTCATCATAAATGTACTTCTTGAATAAACGCTGAACTGAACAGACGTCTCTTGTTTTATTTATTAGCCCTAGTCCAACAGGAAGAAAATGTTGAACGACAACAATGCTGTTTTACGGTTACTGCTGTCACTATGTCTTCTAGTGATTGTTTTATTATTACTTTGTACACTGCGTCTTCTACTGATTGTTCTATGATTACAGTTGCAAATACATATTAATAGAATGATGTCTCGCAAAGAAAACGATCCTCCTTCCTCTCGTGTTAGTTTTGGTAGTCTATTCTTGAGCCGCCCTCTTGATACCTCGACTATCGCAACTCCTATTACTGCGTTACTATATTTTAGAATATACCTTTACCTAACATAATCGTTTATCGTTATAATTAAATGATTATCTTTGCACTACACTAAAATTTTTTCAATACGTTCAATTTATAAAAAACTGAAATGAAACAAAATATTGCTGTATATGTTAAAAAGTACTGTAATAACTACCTGGTACTTATCTAATCCTGTGGATGTCAAAATTCTAACATAATATTCTAATATAGCTATTTCAAACCTATTCAAAACATTTTTTCTAAAAAAATCTTGTCAAATGGTCTTCGATATTAGAAATCTGCTCATGTCACGAGGAACAATTATTAGTTTATTACTGTTTGTTGGGTATTGTTGGTATATTTAAAAGCTAGTTAAAATATGTAGCCCACCGAGTAGTAGTTTCACCGCAATATCAGCTAGGAGTCTTGTTTGCGAGGTTAGATATCTTAGGCGTTCCTAAATTTTTGGAATTTGATGAGATTTTCTAGAAAAAAAATTATTGAATTTGTTTGAAATAACTTCATATCTTTACAATGGAGTAAAAATATCAAAGAAACTCCTTAGAATTAAAAATTCGTGTAATAATACATACAATATTAAAATTAAATTTTATGAAATCGCCTCTGTCCTGATTTGAAAAAATTTAAGTATTTAAAATAAGTTGACATTTTTTAATTGTTTTTCTTTTATTTATATATTTTTTAATCTTATCACATGTAACTTCTACCGAGAGCTAATAATTGCATTTATAAGGAAAACTTGCAACTTTTTTATAACTATCTTCCTACATTTTTTTACGCATACTGCGAATCACTCTGTATATGGAAATCAAGTCGATAGTCTATTGGACGGTTTATACAGTACGTCTACTTTTATTTATGTATAAATCTGTAAAAACATTATTCCTCAAGCTAATTGAATAATTTTTTTAACTTTAAATGGCATAAAAACCGCTTCTTCTGATCCTTCCATAGCTTTTAAGATGGCGATCCAAGGCCTGCTATGATATTCATTATACGCCCCAATTTCAATATAAAACGATGGTGATTGCGATATTTTTATTTAAAATCTGATAATGTGGTGTTAATCAGGACCCTTGTGAAACTTGACAATAAAAACTATATGGCTTTTAAGATGGCGGGTGCTGTTAGTTTTTTTTTATATTCTCGAAATTTAATACACTAGGCACAAAAATTAAGGCACAACACACACACACACGACACACACGACATACACACAACACACACACCAACACAAAGCGTAAATTGGCTTTGGATAACGCTCATGTCATGCCGGTGTGAAAGAAAACAGTAACGTTGAAAAATAAGGCATTTTTTTTGACGACTATGAAGCTTGTGGATATGTGAAATATATTTTGAAAAAAAAAATTTTTTTGAAAAGAAAAATGTCATTTTTTTCAAAATAATTAACGTTTTTTGTTGAAGAAAATATATATTATTGCTAAAAAAACATTTTTAATTTAAAAAAATGAATAAAAAGTGAAAAATAACTTATTACATTGATTTTCAGAAAAAACGACAAATTTAAACATTCCGGGCACTAGGGAAAAAAAGCAGCATTTTAAAATTATCAGGGTTTCTTTAGGACACTTTGATGTTGAAAAGTTACAGTCGATATCCTTAGTTTATTCATTATTTGCCGAGTTAATCAAATATCCCTAATTATGCAATTTTTTACCTTTTTTCCAACCAACATTTTCACTTCGAAATAATTTTTTTTTAAAAACCAATAATTACGACTTGTAGAGAATACTTTCTAAAACCCTGCTTGGATTTTCTGTACGACCATTGTTTCCCAAGTAGATTGCCAAAGTCAAAAATGATTTTGTTACTTTTTTCGACAATAACAGCGACAAATCATCGTATAGGGCTCCAGAACCACTTAAATTGAAGAGAATTAAATTATATAAAAGAGCTTTATGGTGAAATTACCAAAAAAAATTTTTAAGTCCATAGGCCTTTTTAAAAAACGACAAAATTTGCAATTTTTTTTCGTTGATTTTCTTACGATTCCTCAAAAACTGCTGACTGCTAAAATATTTTAAACTTCAAATCAAAAATTAGACACTTGAAGCTTCAATTTCCTTTTTTTTTTTTGGATTCTCTGTACGACCATTTTCCTCAAAGTTCTTCGAAAATCACCCAAAATTTTGGGATTTTTTAAATATCCTTTAATTTGTGTGCCTAGTGTAGACTTTACGGCTTTTTACACATTTAAAACTTTGAGATAGTGTAGAAGAAAACACTCTTGCACCAAAACTACACAGAGGTATAATTTTGGTTCAAATTTCACACCTATAGTCTGTTTAGAAATGAAAGAGAGTAATAAAAGCTTATTATGTATGCAAATCGTAAATAAATGTAGTACTGGTGCTTATATTCAATATTTTTATATTATGGTTTTTCGGTATAGATGAGGTGTACTTTTAACAAAACTTTGTGCGATCGGACTGTACTAAATTGTAGCAGGTAGCTAAAATTTATTCCCCGACAATCCGTCTTTGTCTATGCCGCTTCAATTTCTCGGTCCATTTCTCTTATAAGTAAACAATATAAAAACAGCATTTCAAAACATGAGGCTACTTTAAGCATCATAACCGGGTTAAGAGGGTTTTTAGTAATTCAAATAAAATTATTCAATATTATTATCAAAATATTTATTTAAATTTAATGAATAGACTTTTATTCCACACAAAAATATATGTATTTTGAAAATTCAAATTATGGTGAGTAAATGTAGTGTTGTATAAATGTACAATAAAGAAAATAAAAAAGTAGGTATATTAAAATTCATCCTCTGAATATTCTGATGAATTATCTTCTCCTAGATTGATAACGATAGGTTCCACAGTAACGTCAATTAAATTATCGAGTTCCTTCATTTTCTCCTCTTCTTTTTGTACATGATGTATACATTTTTGCCAGTTATCTGCAGTTACTCGTTCCAAGGAATTTTTGAACAAAATTTTCACGTCACTTAATTTAAACGTCGTATTATTTCGCGCTACATCTCCTTTTACCTGCGCCCAGACTAATTCGATTGGGTTAAGTTCACAGTGATAAGGTGGTAACTGTAGGACCGTTATTTGGCGATTTGTTACCATTTCATCGATAACATATTTTTTCTGATCTTTATTAAGATTTACAAGTGTCAAAAGTTCCTTTTTCACCATATTTGTTTCAAAATAAATGTTTCTTTCTGGATAACCATTGAATTATATCGGCTTTCCTCCAAGCAGTCGTAGGCGTCCGCTCGGTCTGCCGTGAATGGTAACTGGCATTATCCATGACAATTACAGACCCCGGAGGAATAAGATCGAACATCTGTGTAAAATACTCTTCAAAAACATCTGCGTTCATGTCTTCGTGATAGTCACCTGTATTTTTAGATTGAAATAAAAGTAAACCGCTATCTACAAAACTACTGGCACTACCTATATGTGTCACTATTAATCTTCGCCCTTTACCTGAAGGTGCCTTGAACCCTGTTGAAAATCCATCCAAAAATGCTTGTCGAAAACTTTTTACATTTTTATCTTGCCATACTTTTGTTACAGTATATCCCTCGTTGACCCAAGTTTCGTCTAGATAATAAATATTCCTCCCTTCGTCACGGAATTTTCTAATTGATCTTAAGTAGGATCTTCGCCAACAAATAATTTCATCTTTATCGATAAGAACCGACTCCCTGTTCTGCTTTTCCCAGCAAAAATTCAACTCTCGTAAGACGGCCCATAATTTGCTTCTACTGATTTTTGGCAAATCGTTGTCCTCTGAAAGTTCACTTAAAATTTTGTTTAGCGTTGGTATTTCTTTTTTAAAATAAAATGAGTGCACTTTTCTGCGAATGACATTTTTGAAGAAATCATCTATAACGACTTTTGACCTCCCTGTAGATGATTTTGGGGGATTTACAGTATCTTGTTCATTTTTTGTTTCCTTTAAAAGTCTGTAGATAGTCGATTTTCCAATCCCTGTCTGTCAAACAGACTATAGAGGTTTTGAGTTTGAGTTTATTCATACCGCTGTATCAGATTTTACATAAAAAAATCGCTAAGTGTTTATATTGAAGTTCGGAGGTATAAAGAAATTCATAACAGGCCTTGGATCGCCATCTTAAAAGCTGAGGAAGGATCAGAAGAAGTGGTTCTCGATGCCATTTAAAATTTAAAAAAAATGTTTAATTATCTTGAAGAATAAAGTTTTTACGGATTGGTGCATAAATAAAAGTAGACACACTGTATAAACTTGTATTTCATTATTCCAGTAATGCAGCTGTGGAAGGGTGCAATATCCTTTCGAAGAAACCCTCCGATCGTCATTTGTTGCATCCGTCAGAGAAGGGTTAATCTTGTATATGGAATAAATCATATCTACGTTTGAGCCGGGCATCCATATGGATTACGGCCCACGGACGTCCTTGGTAACGTTAAAAATCCCCGTTCCCGGGTCCCTTAGACGATTTTTTCCTTACGTCGTTCGCCCACTTTTCGGGGGCGTTTTTTTGTCGCGGCAGCCCGGGAAAAAATCCAATTCATTAAAAATCCCTTTTAAAAACAACCCGGGCATATACATCATGTTCGAGGCAAGAATTATTGCCGGAGAGAGAATATCGCCGAGAATTCGCACAATACTGTAGTTCGCTCGGGCGCCGCATATCCTCAATACTGTGTTCCCATGGAGAACCTCCAACTGAACGGCTTTAAAGGGGATATGTCGCTCGGGCAAAATCAATCCGAGATGGATGGGAATCGGTGGAAAACTGGCAGCGATCCACGACGCACGTGTCCGTCAGAACAATGGATCCAATACCTGCTAATGTACTCCACGAAAATATATCCGCGAATTGATAAATTCATACCAACTGGGCGGGCTCGATTGCGTTCGGGTACGTCGCGAGGCGCGATTCTGACGTGGAGTGTACGTTTATGTCAGACTTGTAGTACAGGCGCGGCGAAAATTGTTTCGAGCTCGGCCGGTGTTTTTGAATTATTTGTTTCTGGGAGTATGACCTCTAATTACGGGTTGCAGACGGGCATGCGTTCATTAACTTGTAAATTCTTCTCCAAAAACCACAAATTTGGGATGCGATGTGACACGATTTAGCTCCAAAGGAATTAACCAATTTTTCTTGTCCATTAGTTGCAGTTTTGTAGATGTTCTTTTCTTTCGGGTTGGTTTTTAGCGACTATAGTACGATCGTATTCGATGCAAAGTAATAAATCATTGCCTGTCAAGGGAATCAGTGCAACACATTTTATAGGGGGTTTTGGAAATTGAATAATTTCTTTATGCATTATGGATTAACAGTTATATATTTATGAAGGACAAAATGAAAAACAAAGGCATCTCCTTCGCACATTGGGCGGCAGGTCAACAATACATTTATTACTCCCTTCATTCTCCCTCATATGACTTGTGTCTTGTGTTTCTTGCGACGGCGCGCGTGTCGGCCTGGCGTGGTCAGTTTCGTTTCGGTTGTATTGGTGCTGCGTGTTTCTCGCTCGCGATATTTGTGAGGTTATAACTGTTATAAGTGCAATTATATTTCTTTCGGGCTATATGTGTGTTTCGCGCTATTATTTGAGAATTTGTGAGTGAAATCATATTTCTTGTGCTCCGTAACAAAAGTGTTTTTAGTGTTTTATTTGTGTGCTGTGTGTGTGTTTCGGGCTGTTGTTTGTGAATCGTGAATGCTATTATATTTTCTGTGCTAGTGAAGTGAAGTTTTTTGTATTATTATTGCTCTGTTGTCGTTATATAGAGAAATGGAGGCGGTGCCTGGATGTTCGCGAGCCGGATGTACTGCTGTGGGTACAAAAAAATCTATATTAAGTTACAGAGAAAAAACGATAATATTAAATGTCTATAACCCTTTAGAAAAGGATCATCCCATGAAACTGAAGACTGGTTTGGGGGAAATGAGTTCTAGATATACTGGAGTAAGCGAATTATCTGTTTTCAAAATTTTAAGAGAGAAGAAAAATGAAGAAGACGTTAAGAAACCTAAAAAAGGGGGGTGCAAAGAAGAAATTAATATTAAATGAAGATGAGAAAAATGCAGTTTGGCGTACAGTACATAAATCATAGAATTTATATTTTGTTTATAATTTGTTAACATTTCTTGTTTGATAGAAAAATAACTTATTTTGTTGAGATTGGTAGAGAATTGTTGTTAGTGTTTTCATTTGATAGAATCATATCATAGGATTTATATTTTGTTTTCATTCTGTAAATATTTATAGTATATCTATTATACAAGGTTTTTGCTTTGAAACTTCGTTCTGCTTATAAAAAAAGAATCGTAATGGGGTGCGATGAACAGATCAGTTCACGTCTGGAACCCTGTTCCTACAAAAATCTCTTTATTCTCATAAACTATTTGTTTTAAATGTAATTTATTATAAATCCAATTCGCTATTTAAATTCCACATATGCACTACATTTCACCTCGTACGCTCCCTGTTTATTGTTCCCTGCTCTACGATCAAGCTCGCCAGGTTAGTATTTGACGTATAACCGACCACTTCGTACACTCGATGCACCTGGCCGACTACAGCTAGTACCAGAACACAGTGCGTATGCGGCGGTATTTCAGATTTTACATTCAATTTAATTTTAAATTTGAAACGGTTCATCTAACGCCTCCTAAAACTGATGACATGATTTTCCTTTGATAAAAGACCGACAATTTTTTGCTCTACTTTGCATCGAATACGATCGTACTATAAATTCAACCGCTAATGACTAATGAATTTTTTTAGGCGCCTGTGAAATAAAACAATTATAAGTTAAAGAAAACATTAACTACGAGGGTGGTCTGAAAAATTTCCAACCTAACAAAGATACAAGACATTTTTTCAGATTTTTTTTTTTTATTTTTCAGCATAGTCTCCCTACACACTTCTCCCAGCGATGCTCCCATCTCTGTAACCCGTTCAAATAGTACTCGGTGTTTTTCTCTGCAAAATAATTGTTCACGAAGGTGATTGCCTCTTCATTTGATGAAAATCCCTGTCCTCCGAGCGCAATTTTTAGATGAAGGAACAAAAAGAAGTCGCTTGGGGCTAAATCTGGTGAGTAAGCCGGATGGTGAAGCAGTTCAAACCGTAAATCGCGGATTTTCGCCATGGCAACCACTGAGGTGTGAGACGGTGCGTTATCTTGGTGAAACAGGGTTTTCTTTTTCTGCAAATGTGGCCGTTTTTCCGCAAGTTCTGCCTTCAGCTTGTCAAGTAATGATGCGTAGTATGCTCCTGTAATGGTTTTTCCTTTTTGGAGATAATCAATTAAAATAACTCCATGACTATCCCAAAAAACAGTCGCCATCACTTTCCCAGCCGAAAAAACAGTTTTTTTATGCTTTTTTTGGAGCCGGTTCCCCCTTTGTAGTCCACTGTTTGGACTGTATTTTTGTTTCGGGCGTATAATGGTGTATCCAAGTCTCATCTACAGTAATTAATCGGCGCCAAAACTCGGATTTATTGCGCCTAAACTGCGCCAACAGAGCGTTGGAAATGTTCATTCGAACACGTTTTTGGTCTAACGTGAGCGAACGCGGCGCCCAACGCGCGGACAGCTTTCTCATGTTTAAATGTTGATTTAATATGTGACAAACACGTTCTTTTGACATGTTCATAACCTCTGCTATCTCTCTCACTTTAATTCGGCGGTCGTCTAGCACCATTTGGTGAACTTTGGCGATGTTTTCGTCGGTAGTTGCAGTTTTTGGACGTCCCGAACGTTCATCGTCTCCCAAGCTCTTAAGGCCACGTTTAAATTCAGCTGCCCAAAATTTCACTGTGGTAAATGATGGTGCAGAGTCCCCACATACAGAATCCAACTCATCTTTGATTTGCGTAGGCGTATTGCCTTTAAAAAACAAATATGTAATGACAGCTTGATACTCGATTTTGTCCATTTTCATAAAAACACTCACTCAAACGACTGTTACATAATAACTGTGCGTCCAAAATGGCTGAAACTTTGGTGAGTAACTGTCAACAGATGAACAACGAAATTCACTAGCTTTTATTTACGAGTGCTGCCATCTTCATGTTGAGGTCGGAAACTTTTCAGACCACCCTCGTATTTATTAAACAAGAAAAAGCAGCAACAGCAACAACAGTAACCACTTAAACATAAAACATACCTTCATCAATAAATAATAATAAATTTAAGAAATTTGTTGATTAACTCTCTTGGAAAAAACAACCATTTTTTTGGATGTGTATAAAATTGTGCTTCAGTTTTATAAAGGCTTTTCATATATTTGCTAATTTCGTAAATGTAAGAAGCATTCAGTACTGCGTCCACGCAATCCTATTTTCGTGACCAAATAGAGTATAGTCTTTCCGATCTCAATTGAAGAACCAAGAGGTTGGCAGTATGTACCAGTTGAAGAATGGGCGCGCGGGCAAACAGCGTATAACACAGCCGCACTGGGCGACTGGGCAATAAATCTTAGTTGTTGATAAGTGGTTGACAAATTGCCTAGCAGTGCAGTGCAGCAATGCGGAATTTGGTGTGATTCGGGTAATTTTATTTTATTATAGGCACCTTCTATTAATCATTCATATTACAATTGCGAAAGGGAGAAATGCAAAACTCACATTATCCATGATTTTTCGAAATAGAGTTAACGGCGCTATCTTGTTCATCGTGTTGAACTGCACCATTTTAAAGTTTAAAAGTGGTAAAAACTCACATGTTCGTATTTATTTTAAATTGTGGAATCTGTGAGTTGTTTCAAGTCACATTCTCCTACGGTCTGAAGTGTCAAAACTCACATCATCCAAACTTTAATTCACTTTCTTGGAGTCAAATATTGTTGTGCTGTCATTTCACCAATTAAGAAGCAAATTAAAGTTCTAATATAAATACCAAAAAAAAAACAGAGCCTTAAGTCACTTGAAAATTTTGAAATCAGTTATTCCTTCTTCCTGAAAAATTTAAAAAAGTGGATATTGTGAGATTTGCATCTACAGGGCTGGAAAATCCACATGGTCCACCTGCCTTTACATGAGAGCGCCAAAGTAAAGTAAAGAAATCCGTGCGATAGACAAGGATGGCTATAGTGAAGACGTTTCATAATCTGAATAGTCACCGTCCCCCCCCCCTTTCGTGTTAAAAGTGGGAGCGACTATTCAGATTATGAAACGTGTTCATTATAGCCATCCTTCTCTATCGCACGGATTTCTATGACTTACTTTATCGCTCTCACGTAACGGCCGATGTACCATCCGCAAATCCAGATACTTTTTCCCTGAAGCTCCTGAGGCTATTATTAAACAAACACGGAAATCAATTTATATTTGACAAAAACATCAATACGAACAAATTGTTTTCTGAAAATAAAGGATATCCTAAAAAATATGTACTTGGCTTTATTATCTGCCAGTCAGTCTATAGCGTAGTATCCTATTTTCGATGTCATGGTACAATATCTTGGTTATTATTAAAGATAGAAAGTTGCGGTTATTTTATTTATGAAAACCATAGTTGGTCATGGCATAATTCAAAAGAAGGTGTGAATAAATTTTAATGGTGGATTTGTACGTAATAGATCAATGAAAAAGAAATCGGTTAGCTTATGATATACAGAGTTCAAATTAAAAAAAATATATTCATTTAAATGCCTGTTAATATGCTTGATGTAGATTTATGAGACTTTATATAATTCCTTAGGTAGTTATGAGTGAAAATTTGCTCAGTTGGTACACAAACATGTCGACCAGTGACGGAGATACCGGGAAACAACGTCACTAATAACTCTAGAATTTCGACGCCACCGAATAATTGGGAAACTTGGTAGGTTTATTCAATTCCGGTTGATGTTTCCAACAAAAAATATCTTCATATTTTCTTCAATTATTTTCTTTAATTTAAAATAACCCAGTCGAACAATTAACTCAAAAAACCCTCTCTCACATTATACAATTTTTCTTAAGAGATATTTAAATAAATGTGATATTTTTTAAATTTCACTATCCTGCATCTAGAAATCGAGGCATTTCCATAAACATATTTAAGGGAACTTTTTTCTATTTATAACGTAGAATCCACCAGTTTGTCAGCGTATATAATTAACACCCTATACAGTTTGTCATACTTATCTCAAAAAGTTAGACATAGCCTTTTTTTCTAAATAAAAAAGATGGTCGAAACAGGAAACAGCAGCTTTCTATCTTTAATAATAACCAAGATACATACACCGAAAATATATGTTCCTATACCTATATGAATTTTTTATAAACAAAGAAAATTTATGTGCACCTCTGATTGTCTAGAACAAATAACACAAATTATGTGATCTAACCAATCTGGGATCATCTAACAGGCAGAGTATAACATCAGATCAGATAAATGAAAAGTGCCTAGTAGATTTAATCTCAACTCAACACTGTATGTCGATGTTCTTCGGGTTATCTGTCTTGTAAATGTGGTTCTTATTGTTAATCAATATCAATCAGTAATAAGGTCACAATTATTCGTTTTTATAACTACCAAATCATTTTCTGAATTTCTGGGATAGGAGTATAGTGATCTATACAGGGTGGTCTCTAAGAATGTTCAGATAAGAGATTATTTAGATTATTTTAAGGAAAAAAGTACTTATGAATTTATGTACTGCATATTAGTTTTGGAGAAATAAAGATGTTTGACGTAGAGTAATAATACTTGGGGTGGCGACTTACGACTAATAAAAAGGAAAAAATGCACTAAGTTTCTATACAATTATATATATCAACAATTGTTGAAGATATCAGTAGACACTTTTACTAAGAATTCCAGAATCCAATTTAGTTTGTAACTGTATTTCAAAGAACACAATAAAGTTGAATAAATCTAATAATTCTAAGAGTATTAGTTTCATAAAATAAATAATTTTTTGTTGTAAATGGAATTTCTTATCCAATAGATCATTAATGTCTCAAAAAAATAGGTGGCGTATTCTCGTATATTTGCTGTTTGAAAATTTAAATTTCCACATTATTTTTTTTACATTTTTAAATTATGATCAAAAATATATTAAAACTACATAATATAAAACATTAATGAAACACATAAACGAGAAGAATATAAACATTACAAAACGGACGCTAAAAAAGAAAAAACAAACAATAATTTAAATTAAATTTCAAGTACAAACCACCATAAATAAGTTTGCGTCTGAAACAACTCCGTTCACAAATGCGCACCGCGACTACGTCTTATACCCTCTCTAGCCGAATGCGTTCGAAAACTTGTGTCAGTTTGTATCTATTTCAGGAATTGAGTTTGATCATAAAAAAGTCTGATTTTATGCTAGTTTTATTGGTAAACGCAATAGGCCTAAAAAAAAAACATAATTTGTACTATGAGTTGTCTGGTGAAAAATTGATTGATTAATTGATTTTATTTATATTTGTAACACATGTAAACTCAATTTTGATAAGTCAGTAAAATAATTTTATATATTTAAGAAAACGACGAGGTTCAAAGGTTTTAATGTTTATTTTTTTACATTTTGTAATTTTACAAAAATTCATAATATACAGGGTGTAATAAGTTTGAGTGCCATTCGCATGAGATAGAGTAATATAAATGAACAAAAAAGTTGTATATTACAGAGCCGTAATATTAACAGTTTTCAAAATACATCGAGTATTAATATTGGAGAGTTTCATCACAACGTGACAACAGTGCTTCACCAAACGCTACATAGCTGATGCATACCACGTGTGCACGCGGCAGACTTGTCCTACGGAAAAAATGTAAACAACTGTTATTGTCAAACATTTAGTAAATATTAAGTTAATTATTTTTTAGAATTAAGCATAAAGAAATTCAAAAAAGTGATAAACATTGTTTTTTATGGTATTCTATGCACGCAGTTATGTCAATATTCCTTAATTAATCGAACTTTTGTACATCATTTTTTCTCGGAAATGGTTGAGTTCAGGACCCGTGTCATATAAGGTGTTCTTGTTTATTTCAATGTATTCTGTGGTCTGTTAAAATTAAGTCAGTCAAACTTATAACACCCTGTATAAAAATTTATAATTTAACTAACTGTTCGCCTCAGATAACGCCCATCGAACGGTCTTTATTCCTCTTTATCACAGGTGACGATTTTGGTCACGGTAAATTCCTTAAGCCGTCGAGTATTCCAGATTTCTTGTTTGAAAAATCTACCTGTCTGTACCCGCGATAACCCTGCAATATCTATTTGTCGGGCGCTTATTTATAGGTTCAGGTTCTACTAGGAGCAGTAAGTGATAACGACCAAAGCACGAGGTTTGGAATGTTACTGGTTTAACAAAAAAAAAAAAAATTGAGAGCACAGATAGCGGTGTTAGGGCTATGTAGTTTACAAGACTTCATCGGTATCGATGCAGCTATAGGTGTAAATTGAGATTTTTAATGTATGTAGTTTTATTGCAGAATGCAGGAGAAGCGTTAAAAAAGGATTTATATAGGTAATAACTCAAAATACTTAACCATCCTACATAATATGCTAGAACTATGCTGATAATTATATAATAAGATGTAATTCCATAATTACATGATTTTTGAAAAGTACCTTGTGAATAAGTACTAATAAGTACTTCAGCATGTAATTTTATAATTACACGAAAAATTAGAAAAACGACAGTCATGCGAACTAAGTATGACTATTACAAGCAATAACGTATCAAAAAAACAAGTAGGAGAAGAAAAAATAAATTTAAAGAATCCAGTTTTTTTATTTAAAATAAGAAGAATCATTTACAAGTGCACCATCATCATTACCTTTTTTAACTTATAAGTACAGACTTTCCGATCTCAATTGAAGAACCAATAGGTTGGCAGTATGTACCTCGGTATGTACCATGTTCCGTCGCTGACACAGCAATTCGGTATTGAAATATTTGAAAAACTTGTTCCCATATTTATAAAGGTCTAGTCGCCCAGTTGAGCGTGGGCAAACGCGGCACAAATACAGCTGCACTGGGTTACTTGGTCATAAATTCAGTTGTCAACAAATGACCTAGCAGTGCAGCAATGCGGAATTTGGTGTGATTCAGTTAATTTTAATTTATTATAGCCACCTTCTATTAATCATTCATATTACAATTGCGAAGAGGAGAAATAAGAGGGATATTTTGTTTACTAATATTATTACAACATGGCCTTTTGGAGACCTTTCCAATATTTCCAGAAAAATTTCTAGGATTTTGCATGATAAATTCGGTGGTGACCTCGGACATTCAGAAGTTGCAAGGTCAAACTAAGGTCAGACTGTGTTGGGTGCCAGGGCACAAAGGCATTTGTGGAAATGAGAAAGCGGATGAACTTGCTAGGAAGGGATCCGAAACAGAGTTCATTGGCCCGGAGCCCTTCTGTGGCACATCTCCCAGTGTGGTCAGGCGGGCTCTGGGCAAATGGACTGAGACAGAACACAGGAAATACTGGACTTGATTTACACTGAGCTTAAACAGAATCCGGCTCAGGAGAGTGATAGGACTCATAACGGGACACTGTCACTTTAGGAAACATCTACATAAGCTAAAACTTGTAGACAGTCCGGTCTGCCGAGGATGTGAATCGGCGGATGAAACTTCTCTGTATATCCTAGGCGAGTGCCCGGGATTTGCACGTAGCAGAATGGCGCTCCTTGGGAGACCCTATTTGGAAGCCAAGGAACTGAGAGAAGTGTCAGCAAGGAAGCTTTTGGACTTTGTAAAAAGGACAAATCTACTTGCTGAATAGGACTAGTAGTGGTACGCACAATAGGCCTAATCAAGCCGCGGTGCTATGGGACTTATTAGGACCAACCACTAGAAGAAGAAGAAGAAGGTCAACTAATATCAAATGGGATACTCTATAAGCCAGTAATCAATACAGCGATAAATTTTATGTCGGAATCATTGTACAAATAATTTTCCAGGACGTCCTTGCAGGTTTTTTGAGTCAAACTAAAAATTTTGTTTGATCATATAAGTTTGACCTTGACCTTGACCTTGAGACTTAAGGTCGAGATCAAATCCAAAATCACCAGACCTACGAAATATTTCCCATTTAATTAGGATGTGTGTTAGTTTTATTATTTATTTCGCGCTTTTCATATGAATTGACTGATTTATGAAAGAAAAGTTTGATATTTATTTAATTTACCATGCAACAAGTCACTGCAAGAAATTTCTGAACAAGTGGCGCTCGTGTCATCGAACCCGATGTTTATCGTTGTCTTGCATATATATTTATGTAAGCTTACATCTCTTTCTCATGTTCCTGCTATTGGAGACGAAAAAAAAACCAATGCGCACGCCTCTGCCTAATAATGAACAGTCCTAGAACTCTTAATAAGTTTTCGATAGACTAGCACAGCAGTGCCTACTTCAATCCGATCATTTACCGCGTATATCGAATCTTTTTGTCGACTGTCATATCAGAGAGTTTAATGTTTGGAAAAAGTGTATATTTTTAACACACTTCTGGATATATCGTGTATTTTTATATACTTATTGATGACCAGTATGTTATTTTTACACTACAGACAATGCAATAATCTGATCTTGTCACAGTGGACTCCGACAATCTGTCACGATATTCGACGTAGATAAAGACACAGAAAAATGATGATACTTAATTAATGGAAACACCTCCAAGTAGCGGCAAATTAAATTCTACTGTGAATTAATATTATTATTTTTCAATTCGGTCAATGAAAAAAAAATTCGGGGCAATTTTAGGGGCGAGTCAACCCCAATGAACACCTTGTAGTGCTTCAATTAACTTGAAATCATAGTTAAAGAAGACCAGTAATAAACTTAAATCATGTACCATATTTGTTTCTTCTACGGTAGTTTTGCAGATAATATTTTGTTTTTCGAAATTTAGAGCACCACTTTGGAGGCTAATAACGCCTCAGGGTGCAACTTTGTATATAGGTAAGTTTGGTTAAATTACAATATTTTGGACACCCCTACATGCACCTGCCCTGTGTCGGTTCTTATGCGGGACACCCTGTATAATATCAATCCACCTGATGTGATATGGCAACAGGGTGCTACGCGAGCAAAAAAACGGCAAATGCGAAACGAAAATCGCCGAAAATGTCACCGTGTATAAAGCAACATGTACACGAAATAAGAAAAATTGACAACAATGCATACTCCTAACTGTAGCCTGTCCAGCGGCGGTGTATGAAAATTACGAAAAAAAGGTCAGAAAAAAAATTACGATGGAAATTGAGAAAGAAACTTATGATTGTGTTTTTAAAGGTCAAAGACAGCCCTCTATAATCGCGATTAAATGACATACATTCAATTTGTAAATTTAGAGAGATTACTTAAATGCCCATTTGTCCAGTTTTGTACCCATTTGAAGTTCAAGCAAATTAAATTTTTACTCGAAAAAAGTCCTATCCGCGCGATTATTGTAAAATTGTCTAAAGAAACATAATACAAGACATCTCTCATCTCGTGAGTCAAAAACTTTTATTAGCTAACTTTTCTATTTAAACAAATAAGTGAGGAAAACAGTTTTTTCACTTTGCAGGGAAAACCATCAATTTTAGCGAAAAGTGACTCTCAGACAGCTTATAGGGAGTAAAATTATCTACAAAATGAGACTGGTTAAATTAAAATCGGTTAATAAACAAAAAAGTTATTGCAAAAAACATGACAAATGCCCATTTTTTAATTTGTTTATAACTATCACATTTATTGTTAAAATTTTATAAAACCTATGACAAGTTGAGGATTTTGTCATACTTCAAAAGTGTGCCAAAAGTGGGCGCTGTAGGTGCAATAGTTTTCGCACAATTCTATTTGTTTATAACGGAGACTCCAAAAATTATGAACTTTAAGGCTTTACAGGCGTTAATTTTCAACCTAACATGAATCTGAAAGCGTCATTGTAATCTTAAAGACGTAATTAAGCAACCTATTAAAAAATATCACCGTTTTTTTGACATTAACATTCTCAGATTGTACACGCAGATGCATTTTTTCTGGGGTTCAGGGCTATTCTACGAATTCGTAAAAATGCCATTGTGATTTTTTCATCGAGCTACCCCAGTTTTAAAAAAAAATAAGTTTCTACGATGAATAGAAGCCGAGATATTGCAAAATTTACAGCGCGCATCAATTTGAACTTGGACGAGCTTTCCCCACCATCACGCCGCCGGCCGCCGTACAGTTTGTTTAGAGAGTACTTTCTCTTTAAAGGGCTCGTGTGTCGTTAATTTTCTACATTTTTCAATGCAATTCACGGGAAATCGTAGTTTACGTCGTAAACTTTATTTTGCGAAAAATTCAAGTCTTAATATTTATAAACAATTGCGCTACTTTTTAAAAAAAAATTCTTATCTTGGCTCCTGTTGGTCGTAGAGGGTACTTTTTTTATTTTAAAACTGTATTTTTTTGCCAGCTATCCATTGCATCTATTTTCGGTGAGATAGCATAAATAGCAACAATGTTATTCAAATTGTTTATAAGCGAAAAACGCACGGTTTTTTAATGCACAATTTGAGAATGTTAATGTCAAAAAAACGGTGATATTTTTTAATAGGTCGCTTAATTGCGTCTTTAAGATTACAATGACGCTTTCAGAATCATGTTTGATTGAAAATTAACGTCTGTACAGAGGCTTAAAGTTCATAACTTTTGGAGCCTCCGCTATAAACAAATAGAATTGTGCGAAAACTGTTGCACCTACAGCGCCCACTTTTGGCCACTTTTAAAGTATGACAAAACCCTCAACTTTCATAGGTTTTATAAAATTTTAACAATAAATGCGATAGTTATAAACAAATGAAAAAATGGGCACTTTCCTTGTTTTTTTTGCAATAACTTTTTTTGTTTATTAACCGATTTTAATTTAACCACTCTCATTTTGTAGATAATTTTACTCCCTATAAGCTGTCTGAGAGTCACTTTTCGCTAAAATTGATGGTTTTCCCTGCAAAGTGAAAAAACTGTTTTCCTCACTTATCTGTTTAAATAGAAAAGTTAGCTAATAAAAGTTTTTGACTTACGAGATGAGAGATGTCTTGTTTTATGTTCCTTTAGACAATTTTACAATAATTTCGCGGATAGGACTTTTTTCGAGTTTCTCTTTTATTTTCGCTAATTTTCTTGGTGTATAGATAAGCAGACAGAAATTGCAGAATGATGGGAAATCGGTGGTAACGAATTAACAGAAATCCCTCTCGCGCCGCTCGTGATGTCGTCACTCCCCCATCCCCGCGTCACGTCGACGACGACGAACAAGGGGCTACATACTAGCACACCATTGCAAAGCCAAGAGCCCCGCTACTTGACGAGAACTCGACCGGGAAGGAAGGAACTATTTGGTTTAGTAGTGCCAAAGTTCCCAAAAGTTGCGTAACGGGGGCGGCGAGCCACGGCGGGCGGGAGGGAAGAGAGGAGGGGTCGAACGTCTTGAATGAAACGGTCCGAAGTTGGTGCATGTCGCGCGGGGAGCCCCGCCAACTCTCGCTTATTCACATGATGTTATGACTATGACAAGTTAATCTACCAATTACGTCGAGTCGGATTTAATCCCGAAGATATGGTAATTTACGGGGTATTGGTTTTAGAGTCTGTGAGGCTGTTAATATTGTTGAACGGCAAATTACCGTCCATAAATAACGACTAAGGAGCCACGCTATTATATTTCCGATTTAAGAAGTAATACCTCGGAGCTTTCATTTTCATTGCCGGGTTTGAGCAGCGGCGGGGGCAAAGTGAATCTTAATTGACTCTGATGAAAAATAATAAATAAATAAAAAGTGGTATGTGTCACAGATGAGACACATGCCAGCCTGTGTATTTTGACCCTCAGAAGCCGAATCTGCGATGGGAAATGACATAACCCTTAGTTTTCTTTAAATTTCCAAAAAATACCTTTAAAAGCAACCAAAACTTTACATTCGTAGGTATCTCCTTGGGCACAAATACACGCATCATATTCGTAGGACTCGTTGCATATTTTGAATATTCGAAGACTCAGTCTGCAGGTCTTCATGGGTCCATACTCCATAAACCTCTTACCCTCTGAAGTTTCAGAACCTGCTATAATTACATATATGCATTGTTTGTCATCGGTTCCACAATCTGGATGGGATCCGTTATAGATCGCATCATCAGGTATGTTTCTACTTTCAGCGGAACTTATTCGCGGCGGTGATAAAATATCTTAATATGAAGAACGACCGTTTGACATCTACTGATGTAATATTTGTATAATTAAATAGTCTACTTCCAAGCTGGTCCGACATAGTAATTTCCACTCGAGGTTGTATTTATTCCAATAGAAATTAAATGTTTTATCATTTACTATATCAAATGGTAGGTTACAGCAATCAGTATGAAGATTAAATCACTACATATTATAAAACAAAGTACTCCGCCGCGTCTGTCTGTCTGTTCGCGATAAACTCAAAAACCACTGCACCGATTTTCACGCTGTTTTCACCAATGGATAGAGTGGTTCTCGAGGAAGGTTTTAGTATATAATTTGTTAAGTTTTTGTATACATTAACGATATTTGTTGGAGGTGTCGGAAAAAAATAAGCCGTCTGGGAGCTTTCAATGAAAACGCTGCCTAAACCCTTTGAGATAAACAAAATAATGTATGGTGGAATTGTGTATCTTATATAGGTCTACAGAAAAGTCCGCGATGGCATATGTCTATCTCTTAAGGATAACATACTATATCCATTTTAATACTTTAAAAAATGAGCAATTAAAAAGCGGTAATTGGAAAGCTATTTACACAAATACGGTATTAATCCTTATCATTTTAAACACGTTAGTTGGCTTGAACATTTCATGAAGATTATTTTTTCTCTCTACACCATGCAAATTAAATGAATACCTTAGCAGATATAGCAAAATCAAAATAATGCGCAACGAAATTAATTTCGTGTCGCCGTGATTCGACCGGGCCGCGCGGGCGCCCCGTGACCCCGCGCCTCGCCTCCGAGCCGGGGGGATCCGAAAGTTTATGTAGTGTATCAATGTATGGTGGAATTGTGTATCTTATATATGCCTACAGAAAAGTCCGCGATGGCATATGTCTATATGTTAAAGATAACATACTACCTATATCCATTTTAATACTTTAAAAAATTGGCAATTATAATAATGAAGAATCTACCAATAGATTCTTTGTAAACTATATCTTTCATTCGAGACCAAATAGAGAAATCAAGAAGAATTAAGTCCGGACTTCTGGGTGGCCAAGCAAAAATGCTTACAAGGCGATTTGGAAAAACAGCAAAAATTTGTACACACTAGCCGAGAAAAATGAGGTGGAGCCCCGTTATGCATGAACCACATCTCTTCTTAAATAAAGTGGAACTTCTGCAAGCCGTGGAAGCATTTTTGCTTGGCTACTCAGAAGTCCGGACTTCAATCCTCTTGATATAGTTTACAAAGAATCTATTGGCTCGCGTGAAGAGTCGTGGCAAAGAATACAAATCGCTACCAACTAAATTAGACGCAATCCCAATATGTTGTTTAAATTGTGTAAAATGTATCAGTGTCAATGGTGGATTCTTCAAACAATTACTTTAAATCATTATTACGTATTTCATTTGTTTTATTGTTAATTGTAATAACATGAAGAAACACTTCGTTCATTTCGCTTTTAATTTATCGTATTATTAAAACATGTTAGTTAAATCGATTTTTCTCGAAAACGGATCGAGATACCGAAATGAAACAAGAACATATAAATAATGAAAAAATGATTGCTCTTTCAGGTTTTGAATCAAGTTTCATAGACATACAGGGTAAAAAGTTATTAACTAAATTTTCGGTAATACCGGTCGTAAGTGGCGCCCTCTATGAGCAATGCTGAAATTGCACCACGCATCTTATTCGTCTCTTAAAAAAATATAGTGTCACAAATTTTTAAGTTCCTAACTTACATATTTTCAGAATAACCGCAAAAAATCGATTTTAAATTTTAACATTCAACACCCTGTAATTCCCAAACTATCAACTTTCGGATAAGACATGTTTGCGCCAATGGTCACCATTTCACGTGTAGTATCTTCAGCTTTCGATTTTCCCATTGTTAATGAATCACCCTGTATAAAAGCAATTTGTTTTACTGAATTGTTTTCCATTGTCATTGTCTAATAGTTGTTTTAAAAAGGCAACATTGATAATGCGCTGATACAACTTGCCAGTGGCGGCGTACACAAAATTTCAGATTCGTGTTAGGGGAATACGTACCTTCAGTCCCTGACTGTATAGGTTGTGATTTATTTATGTTTTTGAAGAATCCGTAGACACTACTGTGAGAAATATTTCTTTATGTAAAAGCTGTACATAGTCTCATTTCACTATTTTCGCTCTTCCTAAATGTTATCAAATACGGTTTTCACATTGAAAAAATTTTAAAAATGTCTATTTATTACCAACAGCTGGTGATTCCTAGAGGGTCCGTGCAGACCGAAAACCATACAGGTTCTGCAATGCTCGTCTTACGATTTCCACTCATCTGAATCTGCTGGTTTCGAATTTGAGTTAATACTTAACATAATATACATTTGGTCTGATCCTAAACGATTTAAATGAACGCGGAGACGATTTTTTTAGCGACTAAGTATATAACGAGCGTTCAAATAAAAACGTGGTCGAAGTTGGCTCTGACACATTGGACGTAGGGAGTAGCTTATAGCGACCAACTTAACCTCATTTCTCAACGAGCTGTATAGCAGCTGTCAGTTTCAATAACGTTAATGACTATATAACTTTATTTTAAAGAATAATCGTGATAACAATAACAAACAATTAAAGGAGCTGCGGAAAGTGTCCCCCTCCTTGTTATAACAATAAATTAAAGCAGCTGCTGAAAGTGTCCCCCTCCTTGTTCCAAGCACTTTTCACACTTGTTCCTCAAAGAATTAAAGACATTTTCTAAGATGCTCGGGGTATTGTTAATTTCACGAATCTTGTCTATAAGTCGAGCCTGCAGATAGTTTAAATCAGGAATAGGCAGTTCAAAAATAGTGTTTTTAAGGTAAGGCCACAAAAAGAAATCACACGGCGTAATATCACGACCTCGGTGGAAATTCATGTTCAGCATTGAGACTTATTAGTCGATTTTGGAAAACTTCCCTCAACATATTCATCGTCTCGCCTGCCGTATGTGCCCTTGCGCCATCTTGTTGAAAGTAAAAGTTTGTAATTTCGTTTTCTTCCAGCTGGTTAACAAAAGGAGCGATAATTTGTTCTCTATACCTTTGCCCAGTAAGAGTACCATTAAAAAAAATAGGTCCATAAATCCTCCTTCGATTGAGAGCACACCAAACTCCAATTTTTTGAGCGTGTAGAGGGTCCTCGACAAAAAGTTATCTGGTTTTTCAGAAGACCACATTCTCATATTCTGTAAGTATACGTAACCACTTAAATGAAACCAGGCTTCATCAGAAAAAAAGATATTATGAAGTTCACCGTAGTTGTTTAAAAACCATTCACAAAATACAGCCCGTCGCGGAAAATCAACTTCATGAAGTTCTTGCTGACAAGTTAAACGATAGGAGAACAAACGCAAATCTTTTTTTAACACTGTGTGGCAGGTACCGACTGATACTCCCACCATTTGTGATAAAACACGTACAGAAGTTCTTGGCGCATTTTCCATTATTTGCTGGACATTTTCTTTTAATTCTTCAGTCCGCTTTTTAGGTCGGCCGCTTCCTTCTTTTCTTGTTACACTGCCCGTTTCACGAAAAACATTAACACAACGCTGAACTGCACTTTGAAAAATTTTGTACTCAACAACGCCGGGAAATTGATTTTGAAATTCTATGAAACATTCTTCAATAGAATACTTCCATATTCCATCAATCTTGCGTCCATTTCTAAAGTAGGACTCTATGATAAACACTTTTTGTTCTTGAGAAAACACCATTTTAAACGCTTTTTAAAACGAAAATATTCAAATTGATAGCGGCGATATAGCGCTTTGACGCTATACGATACGCCCTACGTCCAAATTTTCAGAACCAACTTGACCACGTTTTTATTTGAACGCTCGTTATTTAATATTTGAAATTATTCTACTTGTACTCCGTTATTATAAAATATTAACTGCACTGAGGCCAGAATGCGAAATTAAACGGGATATTGTTTTCCAATTCGGCCGTTACACTCCTCGGCGGAGTTTCCCATAAAATTTATCGCTATTCGCACGAGCGCAACCGTTCCTCATTCCTGTACAGAAATAAAACGCGAATTACAGTACATTTCTCGTCCCCCCCCACCTCGGAATTTCACGCATATCTTGTTGAACATCGATCAAAATCCAACCCTTCACCCTCGACCGTCACGCACATTTTTAACGATTGTTTTCCCCACACCTCTTTCATTAACCCCAAGGAACCCGGGGCACGTGTCGGCCGACCCCGGTCGTCCCCTACGGACGATAATAGCGTCAATTCGATGAAATATCTGCCCCTGTATTAGGCGGCGATGTATTTTTGCAGTCGAACGCCATGAGACCGACCCCGCTAATAACCATCAGGAGTGGGATTACCTAGTCGGGAGGGTGATCAAAGCAAATCGCAGCTGTTCGAATGGATCTGAAAAGAATTCACGTAATTCTTTTGATTTCAGCAGTATCCGCAAAATTAATCAGCAGTTCATCATAAATTAAAATTACAATATGTGCAATAATAGTCAATATTTTTGGGGGGGGAAATATGTGTTTCCCTAAATCTAAATCTGAAATTCCTTTTTTTATAAAATAAATAATCGAGTTATAATTAGTTGTTTAAACTGCCGCTGGGAGATATATACCGGACTATCTGGAAATAGCGTGGAAAGTTGTATCAGTGCAGTATCAACGTTGCCAGTTGTTACTTTTTAAAACAAAATCTGCGGATGAACCGCACTTTTTACTCGTCATAAAATGAAACGCTGACAAGTGTATTTTAGTAAAAATTTTTTATAATGAATAAAATCACGGAAAATCATAATTTTGCACGATTTTTTAATGTAAACATAAGTAAACAGTAAAGCATATTGTACTTGTAGCAGTTTTATAACAAAAACTTCTAATTTCAGTTCAAAACATACAAGGTGGTCTCGAGGTAACAGGCCAAAATTCATGGGTAGATTCCCGAAGCAAAAATATTACGATTTAGCTGAACTTACATTAGTCCAAAAGTTAATAGTTAAAGAGATACAGGGTATTAAATGTAAAATATTATTTTAGTTTTTTATTCCTTAAAAGTGCAAATATCTTCACAAAATTTTGGAGTTTGGAGTTTTAAGTAGAGGAAATGAAATCTGTTCACATTTTGGTTAAAGTTCATAGATGGATCTGCAGTAGATTTAATGTGTTAAAAAGGACATAACTTTATTGAACTTTAAGGTATCTCATATTTGGTATCAAATTCTTATTATCCAACTCTTTTTACACAAAAAAAGGTATATTTTATGAAACTAGCTGTCTCGCATCGTTTTCGAGATATTTGGCTTTGAAACTTCCAATGCTGTTGAATTAAATTACAATTAAGTACCTACCTATTATTAATTTAGCGGTAAAGTTTCTTAAGTTTGGACGAAAGTCAAATAATTGACGCTTTCCACTTGTGCTACTTTTCATTAAGTATTATTCGTACCTAATTAAAATTATATCTTAGCTTACAATTTAAATTGTATGTACATAGAGTGAGACAGAATGTCGAGATTTCCGTTTTTGGGGTTACATGAAATCAGTCGTTTCTTTTAATAAACGCGTTGATAAATGTATTGAAGTTAGAGGTGGACATTTTGAGCAATTATTGTCAAGAAGGCATATTTTTTTTACTAATGTTTACTATTTTACTGTTCATCACAATTTTTAATTCTAAATAAACCCTTGTTTTTAACATTTCTAAATTATTTTAATTATTTCAACTATTAGCATTGGAAGTTTCAAAGCCAAATATCTCGAAAACGGTGCGGGACAGCCACTTTCATAAAGTATACCTTTTTTGTGTTAAAAAAGTTGGAAAATAAAAACTTGATACCAAGGATGAGATACATTAAAGTATAAAAAAGTTATGGCGTTTTCAACACATTCAATCTACGGCAGCTAACGCCCTCTATAACTATAACAAAAATGTGAACAAATTTCAATTCCTTTATCCAAAGAACACCAAACCCCAAAATTTTGTGTGGATATTTTGCATTTATTAACGAATAAATGAAAAAAAAAACCTAAAATAATATTTTACATTTAACACCCTGTATCTTTTTAACTATCAACTTTTGGACTAAGGTAAGTTCGGCTAAATCAAAATATTTTTGCTTCATAAATCTACCCATGAATTTTGGCCCATTACCTCTGGATCACCCTATATAGTAGCAAAGCATGTTTTACGAAAAATGAAGACGCATTTTTCCTTTCTTCGTGAGAATATGAACATTATGAAGCCTTTTGAAAGGCATATTGATTAATAGGGCTGTCAGAGAGAGCCGCAATTCAATGGCGTGCAAAACGGGTCAATCGAGACGTGTTTTAGCCGCTGCCTCAAAATGCTTTTCACGTTCAGGTCACGTTAGTATACTGTTGATTTATTATCCGTTGGACAGGTAGTGTATTGCAGACAATTTAATTTGTTGCTTTTTAATAAATAATGCGTAGATCTATGTCATCTCATTTATTTTTTTTTTCTATATTTTTGATACTTTTCACAATAAATATTAAAATATGTACCTAAGTCTAGGGTTGTCAATTGGCGGCAAGATAAAAAGTAAACCAACAAATGTTGATAACAAGAAAAGTTGTGTGTCATCATTTGATAAATTTATTAATAGTGTAATTGTAGATTGTACTGATAAACCAAAATCAAGACGCTTATTTCTTTGCCCTTCCGACTGTACATTGGGATTACATTATTTGAAGAGCACGAATATTGCTTAATATTCGAAAACGACATTTTCAATAGTTTTTTAAGTGTGAAGGCAACTTTCGGAAATATAAATGTACCATCAATGTATCATTCTTTTTCGTAGCTTCAATAGCATTATCTAACCAGTCACTTGTGGGGGATGACCTAGTATCAGTGGCGGCTAGCCAGGTGACGCACCACTTCACCTAAAATTTCCGTTTGGTTGTGCAATTGAAAATTATATTTAATTTTACATAAATTTTATAATTTAGGTACAATTCTATAATGAAAATTTATTGTGTATGTTTGTTTTAATACGCTAAAATAAACGGAATAGTTGCGCGGTGAACGCCTTCTAAAAAACATTGCCTTCGTTGAGCGCGAGCATCAACCTCGTACTATACAGAGTATAGCATAAGCAAGTGACGCGGATCGAAATCAGTTTCTATTCCGCTTCACTTCGTAGCGTTGTTTACGGCGGTTGTCATGGCAACGAGGCGGCCAACACGTGAGTAAACTACGGCGTGGGGGAACGAGTGACGCGGAAACAGCCTTTAAACAGTTTATACGATACGTCGCCCAGCGCACGATTATAACGGTTCTTTGTTAATATTTGTTTTGTATCAATAATTGTAGAAATGTTACCTATATATGATTCAGTATGTATTTTATTGGAAACGCCATTTTCCAGATGGAAAATTGACGACAAAAAGGATTTTTTTAATTGCGAGAGACCTGTGCCTTCTCTCGATGAGGAAAAAAGGGGGGAAGTCAAAAGACAAAGTATACGTTCGGAAGTTTCGGAATGAACGGTATTCGGAGTATAGTGTACGTGGTTGTGTGGAAATATTTATTTAAAAATTTTTTGTATGCGGTGTTTAATTGTTTTTCTATATTTTACAAAATCTAAATGAAAATCCTTCTCGCGAACGTCAGTTTTTCGGTAAAATTGCAAATGCAACTAAAAATTTCCAGATTCATTTAAATCCGCTTGACCTTGAAAATTTTCGTCTGCGGCGCATTTTTTTCTGTTTAGTCAATCAGTGAATATGCCTCACATATTCCCAATGTCACGAGCCGCCACTGCCTAATATCAAAATTACCAGAGTTATTCCTAAATTTGAGAAGCTGCGTCTGCTAAATCGTGTGTTTTTGGAAAGCGATTCGTTTCAGATGCATTTTTTCGTAGTATTCGGACGTCCCACATTATCGTACGCTATCCTCCTTGTATTCACCCCCATATATCTTTTTTATTCCCCGCGAGATACGCTGCACGTTCGAGTGTTATTTATAGCGTTTGCCGCGGGCATAAAATAGAGTGCGAACGCGGGGACAAAATATATTTTACCGCAACGCAACGCTTCCTATACCGTAACTCTTAACGGTGATCCTGGTTTGTTAAAAGATTAATGTAGGTGCTGTTATATACGTTCCGGGCAAGTGGCTGAGTAATGAGAGGCGGACTTTTTGCCTCGGACAGGCACCGCCGAGGCGAAATTATATCTGTAATTGATAGTAGTCGGGCGCTGCGACGACTGTTGGGGTTAGCAAAATTCCAAAAAAAAATATCCAAGATCGCTCCGAGTTAAATGACGCCTCTACAAACACCAGTAGAATAGATCATTGTATACTGAAGTTTTCTTAAATTTTTCTCTCGATAAAGGTGATCTAGTATGATATAATTAAGTTCCGTGGAAGAATCGTACATGATGAGCAGTACCGGATTCAGGACAATGCGTCAACATGCACAAGAAACGAAAAATTATGCAGGGTGTCCCGTAATGAATTGTACACAGAGTAAAACTTATCTTAGTCCAAAAGTTGATAGTAACCCAGTTACAGGGTGTCAAAATCAAATTTTTGTTTAAATTTTTTTAAATAATCTTCGAAATAATTGATGTATTTAATCGAAATTTGGTATCCCGGTGTTTTTTGACATGAAAAATTCAAATTTTTGCATCACTTTGGCATACATCGTAGAGGGCGTCACTTACGCCGCATCTTAGAACTTTTATAGTTAATAAAATATTTGCTGCACACTGTACACTCTACTACAGAGGTTGTGAAGCGTCAAAATAGATGTGATTACAGATACATATTTGAGTGTAATGGATATGACTAAAATATTAAACAGATAACAGGCATCCGATAATACCTAGATGTAAGAAACAATTAAAATTGTGGTCAAATTTTTTAAACCAAAGTTTAAAAAATTAAATTATTTAAATGTTAATTACCTAAATATTTAAAAAATTTTTTTAGGGTATAATAACAGTTCGTAGTGATTTTCTACAGTTCTTGTAGGTGTTAATCTTTCTAATCCCAATCGCCAGGCAATTGTATAGTTGTATACTCTACTACAAAAATGATCGTTGTTTTACTCGAAACCACCTAGGTTTATGCTTAGAGCAAGGTTGGCAAATATCATGATATTTATATAAATATCAAATATCGGATCTATATCTTGATATATATCCGATATATATCAAGTCTTGATATTTATTTTTTTTTAATTAATTAGTTTATGAATAATATTATAGTAGCGAAATAAATTAAGAAACTATTTAGATAAATATTTTTATTTCAAATATCAAAAACCAGAACGAAAAAATTAATATAAATTCTGAAACTAATAAAAAATATTTGCGTGAATATTAGGTACTACGAAAACTAACCAATTTACACCAGTCAACATAAATTTCATAAATATCAAAAGAAATACAAACACACAGCACCTGCTCGAATTGACTAACACCTGGAGAAATAAGGAAATAAAAGTATTAATTCAATTTTATTTTGTTGAAAAATTCGGAGAATCACATAAATAAACAGGTTCGTCAATTATTAGCACATGGTTTTGCTGTCATCTGTTTTAGCAACTTTAAACCAGTAGGAATCATTATTTAAATTTTTATAAATATCATGATGTATAGCAAGGAATAAATATCGTGATAGATATCAATGATATATATCGGATATATATCATTGATATATATCATGCCAACCTTGGCTTAGAGTACGATGGTTTTTTGGGTTGTTATGCCATGACCTGTGGAACTAGTCGTTGCCAGTCACGGAGTTACCTTTCACTTTCTTAGCCTTAGCTAGGAATCTTTGACTTGTCTTTGTCGTTTTCAAATTTCATGAAGACAAACCATCAATTTTCGCCCACGTACTGCGATTATGTTAAAACTACGCCCCTGGAATGTACGGTTAACTCACGGACCTTAGCCAATAATAATCACTTATTACAATAACCTGAACGTGACATTTCTAAGTACATATCAGTTAATTTAATGCATTATGAAATCCAAAGTGGTGCACATTTAAAGATCCATTTAAGCACGATTCTATTTTTTTTAATACCTGTGTAAATGGATACGTAATTACATCCACATTTTTCACGATTTTAAAACCAGTTCGTGGAACAAATAGAAACATTACATTAATCACCTTGAGTTTCTTGTAAGGACTGATAACCGACGTCATCAGGTTCAGATAACGTCACAACTGAACAACAACAATTGGCTAAGCAGAACGTAAATAATAATGCGTTTTTACCTGTACCTATAGCGCTGAGACAACTAGAGTAAGTTATTTACAACTTAAGACAAACATACCGTGGGTAAAGTGTTTCAGTTGTATTTTTTTATTTATTTCACATTCATGCTAAAGGTGTTTACACACGCCCAAGGGAATAGAAAGATAATTGAATAAAAATAAAATACACAAAAAGAATATACGCCTTAAAACAATAATAAAAGACTAACATGGATTTATGAAAGGTATGTTGACCATACTTCAAAATATTCGTATTCAAAAATTTATTAAAAATATGAAGAACATGATTTAATTAAAAAATTCTTATTCTGTTTGCATTTCTTTCATGTGTAGGTAATATATTGATAAATAAATAATGATAAATACAGTCCGCATGAATTTGTCCCTTTTCTAGTTTCCTGGAATCTAAAAAATCATCTAATATAAAGCTCATTTTTCCTTCTAGTATTATAAGAATGGAAATGACTTCTATTGCAAAAATTGTGCACATCGTTTTTAACACGAAGAAGGAACGAAATAGATGGTACAGTCATAATATTTAAGTCAAAAAAGTATTCCTACTTACTAACGAGCGTTCAAATAAAAACGTGGTCGAAGTTGGCTGTGACACATTGGACGTAGGGAGTAGCTTATAGCGACCAACTTAACCTCATTTCTCAACGAGCTGTATAGCAGCTGTCAGTTTCAATAACGTTAATGACTATATAACTTTATTTTAAAGAATAATCGTGATAACAATAACAAACAATTAAAGGATAACAAACGCAAATCTTTTTTTAACACTGTGTGGCAGGTACCGACTGATACTCCCACCATTTGTGATAAAACACGTACAGAAGTTCTTGGCGCATTTTCCATTATTTGCTGGACATTTTCTTTTAATTCTTCAGTCCGCTTTTTAGGTCGGCCGCTTCCTTCTTTTCTTGTTACACTGCCCGTTTCACGAAAAACATTAACACAACGCTGAACTGCACTTTGAAAAATTTTGTACTCAACAACGCCGGGAAATTGATTTTGAAATTCTATGAAACATTCTTCAATAGAATACTTCCATATTCCATCAATCTTGCGTCCATTTCTAAAGTAGGACTCTATGATAAACACTTTTTGTTCTTGAGAAAACACCATTTTAAACGCTTTTTAAAACGAAAATATTCAAATTGATAGCGGCGATATAGCGCTTTGACAGATGACGTTTAAGTTCATTTGCTATACGCTACGCCCTACGTCCAAATTTTCAGAACCAACTTGACCACGTTTTTATTTGAACGCTCGTTATATACCTACATCTTCCTTGAAGAGCAAATACATGTGTATTAGATAATGAATGAAGTCTTGATACGCAATTTTTGAAGTATGTAAGAAAAGTTTGCTTATCAAACTTTGTAGATAAAGTAGCTTTGAATCTTTTTACCAATATGATCAGTATGATTCTACGATAGCTTAGATTTCATATAAACGCCCAAAAATGTCATTCAGGGTTATTTTTGTCATTCAAATTACGAAGGCTGAAGATCATAGTGTCAGTTTTGGTCATGTTAACAGTCATTTTATTACTGACAAACCAGTCGCTTGCGAATGATTGCAACAAAGACATGTCATTAAGTAAAACATAAATTTGAATTATATGTTACAAAATGTATACCTACATAAAATATTACTGTCGAACGTATAAAGGTAGATGATTTACATAAATCAAAAAGGTAAAGGGCCCAAGACCGAACCCTGAGGAACACTATATCTTACTTTCAAGATATTTGACTTTATATTATTGTAAACAACATACCGCTAATGGGAAAAATTATTTTTTTAACATCTAATAAAACAAATGCAAGTACAAGAAACTTATTTATTTTTGTTCAAGACCTCTCGAATTGCCAATAACGCGAGTCTTACAATTAGCATATAACACCTTTCGCGCGGTTTCAGACGGATCATGTGCGAAACGCCCCACAAATAAGTTATATCATAAGGTCAAAAGCCCGTCACAAAAGTCGGCGCAACTTCGCAAACTACCTGTCTGGAACTTGGCTAAAACTTTCTTACACCTGCCCTCGCTCATCTGGGAATCCTGCTTGCGTAAATTATCCGCTCTTCTTCGCGCTCGCACGATAACCCGACGTTAAGGCCGGATCCTTACGATACCCAGCGCCTAATGTTAACATAAAGATAGTACTTAAATTGAAAATAAATGCATAAAGTATCAGCGATACGGCTCGTGTGGACTACAAAATAATAATAGGCCGTCCCTTCCTCCGCACAAATCTTTGATTTCTGAGCAAGTGTATAGTCTGTATTGAAATGGTATGGACTAATAAATCGATCACTTTTAACCAGCCATAGGCGTACCATAGCTTTCTTATGAACGGAAATTACTGCTAGGTTTATTTGAAACCTGTTCGAAGAAATAAAAACCTATTGAAGAAACATACACGACTTCTTGGAAGAAAGCCGAAATAGTTAAATGATCATCGGAGAAAAAAATGTTTCGTTTGAAACTGACAGAAACTTTTAAAGATTGTGAATCCCAATAAACCTAATTTTAATAAATATGGAGTAATTCTACGTCTCATCAAATCTTCATATTACAAGAAACGGGGATCATAATAAACGACGTGGCAAACTATAGGAATTGTAATGGCGTATTACAATACATAGTCAGTAGGTGCATTTAGAGTAAATTTGTAGGAATACACCATGATACAGTCTTCATAAATGATTACAAGCCACATGACCCGTAATTTTGGAACAGTAATTTTATTTTCTTCACGTTGGCAATTAAATTTGTCGCGAACGCTGGGCGCAGGAGTGGTCCGACCGCAGTGATTTTGGTGTCGTTTCTGCGATTAAAGGACCGCAATGGGGAGGAAAATGGTGAACTTCTATATTTTGTCTATTTTTACAGGAATATGTCGATGTTTAAGTGCATTATAAGTGAACGTTTTCTAAAGCACATAAGGTAAAACATGAATTTGTGTGTAGGAATGGCAAATCAATATGTGGTTTTCAAAGGCAAAAAAAAAAGAAAATCGGTATAGTGTTGTTGAGTACACAGTTGAGGTGGCTGTAGCATTTTCTGCAGTTATTTATTCATGATAACTACGTTCGTTTCTTAAATCTGTCAGATGTTTGCTTGGTGGCGATGCCTATACATATTTTACAGTGAAAATTATGTATAAAAACTGCCACATTTGACATACTCGTATCCGTAGTTCTGTCGAAAAACCGTGTGCACTGGTCCTCGGATCGCCTGGTTCCACGAACAGGTCTGCTGTTAGCGCTTTATTACCTCCGCTTAATCCTCCCATTATTATTCGAGATAAGCGGCTGTTCGCCATAATTTCGACATTAACAAAATAAAACAGATCCATCCGCCAGAAGAGTAAATCCCAAACGGCGGAGTAATTAATAAGAGTACAGCCGAATAAGCAACTAACTAACTGGTAATTAGCCGGCCTTATTCGGGCGGGACTCCGAGTGACGCTTAATTATGTTCTTGTTTTTATTTATGCGCGAGAACGGAAACCAACAGGGGAGGCAGGAACGTGCGATTGATATTTTGTTTCTTTCGTGCACGTCGTGAAATACTTCTGTCTGCGATATAAGGCGGCGATTACACAACAACCTGTTCGTAGTAATGCAAATTCTTAACAATTTGTTCGTACGATCAGAGCCTATATACAGGGTGTCCGCAAATTTCACCGACAACGTTTGATTGCATATTCAGGACGATAAATAAAAACGATCTACGAAAAAGTAGAGAAAAATATTTTATTTAACTTTTTTTTCGTAGATCGTATTTATTTAGCGTCGTGAATATGCAGTTAAACTTTGTCGTTGAAATTTGCGGACACCCTGTATAAAACAAGAATTTGGAGACGTAGGAGTGCTTTGTTCTTTTAAAAAAATGTTTCATATAAAAGTTGTAGGGTGAAAAAGGAGATAACCTAGAAAATGACCTTGACCTCAACTTCAAGGTCATATGAAGCTCAATCTTCAGCAAATCATAAAAATCTTCCGAAAACTAACACCCCAAAGGGAATAAAAAGCTTCTACGTCTACGTCGCTATTCCTGGGTAGTGCTAAAAGTAGTTAATAATTATACAGTTTCTCGACCTTAAAATGACCTTGATATCTGATCTTGATTTTGAGGTTAAGTTCATATCTTATTGTAAAACTTCCGCTCTTGTAATTTCCGAGGTCAAAAAAGAGGGTCCCATTTAATATTTTGAATTTGATCTTCAAACGACTTTTAAGTCAAGGTCAAGGTCATTTTCAGGGTCATGTCATGCCCCCCTTTTTGACCCTACAACCTTTGTATGAGACATTTTTTTAAAAAATGACCCCAACAAGGTTCTCCTTTGTCTCCAGATTCTTGTTGTTGTTTTTTGTTTTTTATGGCCACATTATGGCTAAAATATGGGTTAAATAAAAAAAATAATAAGAACAAAAAGCATTTTTTTGTGATTCAATCGAAATCTGTGATAAAAATAAGTGTTCCCATTACAAAAAAATCAACTTTCGGTCTAAAAACACCCCTTCTGGTCTAGACCGGAAGTCGTAATATCGACCTTTCAATGACCCCCTTGGTGCCATACAATTTTTGTCCGAAACTTTTTTCGAAATAATCGAGTCCAACCGAGACATTATTTTGTCTCAAGATAAATGCTCCACCCGGTATATACAGGGTAGCTGATATGTATCGACAGAAACATATTAGGTTTTTTTTAAATCTATTACTATAAAGAAAAATTAAGTATACAGGAAGTCAAAAAGTCATGACGAAACAAAATTGCTTTTGTTGCCTTGTATATTATTCTATATTCCAATTCTTCTCGAAATTCTAAAGAAAATTCATATAACTCATCATGTACCTAAATTAACTGTTTTCGAGATATCGAACTTTGAAAATATTATTATTATTATTCTCAAATTTATAAAAGAAAAAGGGGTCCCAAATTATGGATATTTATTTTGAAATTAACACAAGGTGGAGGATATGGATATGATTTAATTTTATTATTAGCATTTCACGGAAAATAAAAAAGCATAATAGTTCAGGGTTGATAAAAATGCATGAGACGAAAAAATTTATTTTTTAATGAATGTCCTGGATATTTTAAATTTTATGAAAACAATAGTTATGCCAGAATAAACAAAGGGAGAAAACAAGTTTTAATAAACAACAATGTTTTTTTAGAATCCTATTTTATAAGGTGTTCAGCGTTCACCATTTACCTCCTGACAGTAATGATTTTGCTGAACAATTTGTAGTGAATCTAAAAGGGTGTTGGGAAGAATAGTGGAAATTTCATGTCTTGTCCTTTCCTGCAACTCTTCGATTTTTTGCGGTCTATCTTCGTGGAATAATTTTTTTATGTCAAGCGGGGTCATATCGGGAGACTTAGCTGGCCATTCAATTGCCCCTCTGCGTCCAATCAGGAAAAGTTCCATCTAGATATGTCCGTACCATCCAAAATGTGGAGGAGCCGTATTATGTTAAAACCATATTTGTTCTGCCGATAAATTGGGATTGTTATTGTTCGGGAATAATCGTCCAAGCTCTGGAACATGTTCTTGCAAAAGTAATAAATATGGTCCAGTGGTAAAATTTCCGTTTATAAAATAAGGTCCTATGATGTGTCCACCAAACATTTGCTTTCTGTGGTCGTTAGGTGTGAACTTCCCCCAACCAACGTGGATTTTGGTCTGACCAATAGCTACAGTTCTGTCGGTTTATGTGACGTTTAAACAAAATGTAGATTCGTCAGAAAACAATATGTGGGTGACATTTTCGTTTAATTTATCCGTAATAACTTTGCAGAAATCGTGCCATTTTTGCGAGAAAATTATTCACACTAAATGTATTTTTGACATGTGTTATCAAAACAATCAGTATTAGACAAAAGAACGACGTGGTGTTGCTATGCAGCTAGAGATTTTCAAAGGTAACTTGATGGACTATAAACTTTATGGACTAAAATATGTTTTATATTTATAAGAAAATGATTTTCAAAGTTCGATAATCCCGAAAACCGTTAAGTTAGGTACATGATGTGCTATACGAACTTGGTTTAGAATTTCGAGGAAAATTGAAAAACGGAATAACATCCAGGGTGTTCCATTAAAGAAAAAGCAACTTTGTTTCGTCATGACTTTTCGACCGATCCTGTATTTTTCCAGGCTAAGTTGACATATGTTATTGTGAGCTGTCAAAGTTCTGTAAAATTTGTGCTTGAATAAAAGAAACTGGGTACAGTACATTACATAATAAATATGGTAACTAGGTTTTTACCGCATAAAATCGTCCGCATTAGTCCGCAAAGTAGTCGTTTCTCGCGTATCATCAGCTTGAAAGGCCGACTCTATTCGGACATTTATCTGGTGACATCGTCATTCGTTCGCCGCTTGTCAACAAACAAATGACTGCAGCCCGTCTCGTAGGCTACGATCTGGTATTTGCGGGGGTCATTAGCGAGCGTTTCTAAGGCATATTAACTACAAGCGAGAGTAATCGGGTTATACGAGCAATGCGAGGCCCTGACGGGATCACAACCAGCACAATGCCTTACGTAACGCCGGGACCGCTGAAAAGGATGCGTGGAAGTCTTGGTCGTGAAGTTAATTTATGTCGGCGGGTTGAGAGGTGCATGGAAGTATTAATCTTGGGATATTACTGAAGCGTGTACCTACATTTTGATGGAGATTTCCTTGAACTAAGGTACCTGTCCCAATTAAGGCCATATCAAGGTTTGAGTCGTTAGAGAGTTGCTGGTATATTCAACAAAAATAGTTCAATTTTGGTGTGAACGATATTTAGTCGTATTTTAGTGAAGACTTGCAGGTATAGTCTTTCCGAAGTCAGTTGAACATATATAAAAACGCCTAGCAATAAAATTTAATGAGTTTCATAGACGTCTCTAAAAAAGTTTTCTGCTAAAGGTAAAAAATAATATTAATTTAAATAAAAATAATTATTTATTTATTTAATTTGAATATAATGTGTGGAAAATTTCTATTATATGTTCATTTGGCCAACAGCATATTTTAATTATTTATTTCCTCGAACAATTTTATTATACTCATGGTAAATTTTGATTATGACATATCAAAAAACATTACGTTTTCATTAAAATATATTACTGCTCACCAAGAACCAACGGGAAGGTATGAACATATCCTTGCCAGGAAAGGATGAGGAAAGGTTGTTAGTTTAGGTTAAAAAAGTTATTAAATAAAAATAAAAACAATACAATAATTCCGCATTGCTGCACTGTCCTGGTAGACAATTTGTCAACAACTGAAATTTATGGCCCAGTCGCCCAGTGCGGCTGTGTTTGTGCGGCGTTTGCCTGCGCGCGCATTCTTCAATTCGTCGTATACATTGCTACTACCTCCATGTTTAGTTCGACCAGACCTGTATATGGGTATGGCTAAATAAATATGAGAACAAGTTTTTCAAAAAAATTGATATGATAAGAGACTAGTTAAACTGGTTCTATCATATTATATATAAGAAATAAGACTGCAACAAAAACAAACGCTTCTTTTTTTAAAACAAAAAAATTAATTTTTCTGTAAGTTTTGTCTGATATTTTTTTTCTATTAATATTTATTAATTCCATTTGTAAGGAGGCAACTTGAAAAGACCTGAGTAAAATGTAGAAACACATAATAAAATCTTTCTATCGTCACTACTTTTACATTTGGCTTTTGTCAAAGATGATATTAAAAATAACAAAAATAAAACATATTTCTTTGAAAAACTACATTTTTTAAAAATTTCAATATATCAGGAACATGTGTCTGTAAGTTAATAATTTTTAGATATGAAAAAGAAAGAAGAAGCAAATTGCAAACACCTAAATTCCCACTGGGTCATTAGATTTTCGGTGTCGCTGATTACGATTTTGAAGATAGAATTACAAAAATTTATATATATTATGAATAAGAGGAAGATATTTTGGGAATATCGCCCTCTAGAATTCTTATCTCTAAGTTTGTCTGATTGTCAGACACTATAGATTTTCGGCTGTGATTTTGGTCAGTACGATTTTCAGCACAAGCCTTCATATGTGGATATTCTCATGAAGAAAATACAGTATCCACATAATCATCATGGGTTCATATGAAAAAGTGAGTCTTCATTTATTTGCAATAAACTTTGGCAAAACTAAATGAAAAGTAAAAAAAATATTTTAAAATCAAGCTTTTATTAAAATGCGCTAATATAGTCCAATTAAATAAGCATTTAAATTGAAATTTTGGTCAACTGGCTTGAATTTTTGATACAAGTTACTTCGAGGTACATACAAGTGACAGTAATTTTTTTTTCAACCCCCGTCCAGGGGTGCAAAAAGATAAAATAAAGGGGTTTTTCAAAATAACTCAAAAGGGGTAAGATGCATGAAAAAAAAATTACGACATTGAGTAGAGGAAAGTAATGAAAATATTTCCAAGTTCTTGACTTGCTGCGAAACAAAAAAGTTGCTATAAATTTTAATGCAGCATTTGAATTCAAAGAAAAATATCTCTTTTTCTCATTCAGCACTACCGTGCCATGTTATCATGCATTGGAATCTTGATAGTCCAAGAATCTCATGAACGCTGCGTATTATCGAAAAATACCAAGAGACCTTTTAGATTGCTTTTGTATGGTAGTATTTAAATTTACTTTACATTCTTCGAAAAACTCAATGGTGTACTTTTTTTTGAAAAATGGGCCGCGTATCCCCCCCTTTGTACGCCACTGGCTAATGCGATAGGACTAATATTCTGTTAATTATGAGAACCCCCAATACGCATAATGTGTACCAAGTTTAAATCAAATCTACTCATGGATAGCCGAGATATGTCAAAAAGTGTTTATTTTTTTAAGCTTCAACGCCCTGTATCTCCAAAACAAAGGCTTTCATAAAAAAAATTTATAGAGCAAACTACACTTAATTTTTGATAGGGAATACATTCCTGCATTTTCCAAATTTAAAGTGAAAACACCCTGTATATAAACCCAAAAGGATTGAATATGGCTGCTCTATAGAAGTGTATGTAGGTATAACCCTTCGGAACCCTTACCAACCTGCCCATGATTTCTGTGATAACAATTCCCCAGGAGACTTCGCCCATCCCGTGATATCATAGTTGGATAGTTGAGATGGAACCTACGCGGTGCAACCGCCAGAATCCACGCTCGGGCTGCACTATTACGTTGCCATGGCGACCGCTCGTAATTATTAGAAAAAGCGCGTTTCAGTGGCGGTGGCAGCTTCGGGGGTCCGGGACGTCGAACCGCAGGTTCGATGATAGATGGGTGTTTGAATGGACGGGCCGACAGAGCTCTCGATTCACCTTTTGTGCCTACCTAACAAACCACGTCAAATATTCCATACAAAACACAATAATTCTTTCCTTTTAAATCTCTTTTAAAGTACAACATATGACTAGAAATACAGTGAATAACTTTTCGTTTTTTCGGTAGCGGTTTTTTAGGTGAAAAAAAATTATCAATTTTTCTTCAGCACATTTTTGTCTGTATATTGCTCATACAGGTAGGGCTTTGACTAAAAATATTAAAAAAGAAAATGGCTAAGCGACCAAAACATTTGTGGTGAAGTCACCTCTTCGATATAAATAAAAACTACGTAATATTGGTTCAAATTAAAATTTGTTGAAATAAGATTTAATTTAAAGATCGTGAGGTGATGTTAAAAAAATTGAACTTAGTTTTAGCCGCGTTCCGGAAATTTATATACAGGGTGTTTCATAGTGAAGTGCAAATAGAAAATAATTTTAGGGGGGGTACTTCCAATAAATTTTTTCGATTTGAGCGCCCTATGAAAAAATATTCAAATCCCAAAATGGCCGAAAAAAATAGCTTCTATTTTTTTCACGAAAACGGTTAAACTTTTTTCTGGATTATTTCTTTGAATGAAAGAAATTAGCACCCCTTGGTTTTATTTCTCTCAGAACTTTTTTCTACGTTAGCCAATGCCTACAAGAAAAATAAGCTTTTAATACTACATTTCAATTAGAAACTTTTTTTACTCTTCCCATTTTCTCGTATACTTAATGGTTTACGAGCAAAAAAATAAATTATTTTTCCTTGCCAATTAGGTACACATAATTAGTATAACAGTTATAACAAAAACGATTGTCATTTTTGACATGGTTTTTGCATAAATTCCTTTTTATCAATAGGAAAATCTAAGCAAATATGAATTAAAAATTTAATAAAAAAAAATAAAAGCTATTTTTTTCGACCATTTTGAGATTTGAATATATACTCAGGGGGGGGGCTCAAATTGAAACAATGTATTGGTAGTACCCTTCCCCTAAAATTACTTTCTAAACACTTTAAAATATTTGCACATCATTATGAAACACCCTGTATACAGAAATTGTGTTCTAATTCTACACAAGGCCAATACCCAAGACTATTAGGTACAGTTTTAGTTGTTTGTAAAATTCATTGGCGTGCAAATAGCGAACCCTTTTCGAGATAAATGATACACCACTGACTAAAAAAAATACCGAATTTAGAATCCACAGGCATTTTACTGAAATGTGTCCGCTTGTTGCATTTTTAAGAAGGACTAATTTTCATTCAGTGTACATCAAAGTTTTTACAGATTTCAAAAATGTTAAAAAAGTTATTGTCTATTCTATTCTTCAAAATAATTGGAAAGCCGAAAAACTTCCCCTATTAATCATTTTTCTTATAGTTCTTGAGATCCCAATACATGTATCACCAAAATGTCCCACCGTGCATAAAAATGATTTTGGGATATTCTACATTTGGTCCCATTAAATGGGCCTTTAAATCGCAATTTTTGTCAACTTGCCTGAATTTTTTATATTGAGTTTTATATTATATTAAGTTAGTTTAAGGTATGTAATAACAATAAGTGAATATTTTTTTAACCCCCGACCAGGGGTGAAAAAAAGTAAAATAAAGGGGTTTTTCAAGATAACTCAGAAGGGGTAAGAGCTAAAAAACTAAACTTTCGGTAAAATTGGTCGTAAGTGGCGCTCTCTATGAGCAACGCTGAATTTACAACACGCACCTTATTCGTCGCTTAAAAAACATAGTTTTACAAATTTTCAAGTTCATAACCTACATATTTTCAGAATAATCGCAAAAAAAACGATTTAAAATTTTAACTTTGAACATTCTGTATTTTCGAAACTATCAGCTTTCGGAAAAGATATGTTTACGCCAATGGTCACCAGTTTACGTGTAGTATCTTGTTTTCGATTTTCCCATTGTTAATGAATCACCCTGTATACAGGGTGATTCAGTCATAATGTCATTAATTTTAAGAGCAGAAAGAGACAAATGAGTATAATACGATGGCGTGATTAAAAAAAATTAAATGCATATCTAAGCTGAAAAAAAAAAATTCAAATCATTATTTAACCCCCTTTTCAGGCTGCTACTGACCGGCTGACGTCAGCCGGCTACGATATGAACAAAGCGCCCTAGATGCAATGTTGCCATATTTATATATTTTCGCTCATATAAAGACAATAAATAAACGGTTTACTCACGTCAGCCAATAATAATTGAAAATGCTATATATTATTTTTTATAATTATGCAATCAACATATTAAATTGTTGTTGTTGCCCAGCAAGAACCTCGAGGAGGTCTGAGCACGACTTGCCAAAAATTATTTTTTATTAACATCATACTGATAATTTTTTAATTTGCTGTAAGCCTTCTACTAAAAATTGAAAGTAACGCGGCCCATTGAGATGTTCAGGTAGAAAATGCGGCCCAATTAAATGATCGCCATATACTCCTGCCCATACATTGACACCGAATCTCCTCTGAGAACTAATCCGACGAATAGTGTGCGAGTTTTCATCTGACCAAATGTGATTATTATGGCTGCAAAGAAANCTAAACACTAAACAACACTAAACACAACACTAAAACAATTTTTTTCTATGCCATTCGATTGATTATTTAAAATAATGAAGTTGTTTTCGAAATTTTGTTTTACGACAAAGATAAAAAATCTCGTTCGCTTTGTGAAATTGTTATAACTTTTTTCCCTCTTCTTTAATTTTTTTACTTAGAAAAAAAATATATAAAATTAATTCATTTTTCTGCTCGTTATGATTTTTTAAATTTCTGAAATCATCTCCCTAATTCTGTTAATTTTAATAGTACAAGAAAAAGTCTATGGACCATTTTTATGTAGAATCTTATGCTCTACAACTTTTATAAGAAACTTTATTTATTAGCCATTACCCCTTTTGAGTTATCTTGAAAAACCCTTTATTGTACGTTTTTCACCCCTGTCCGGAGATTGAGAAAGAAATTCTGTCACTTATTAATTGTTATTATATGCCTCAAACTACCTAACAAAAATTCAGGTAAGTTGACCAAAATTGCGATTTAAAGGCCCATTTAATTGGATGGAGGCAGCAGCTCCAAAACTGTTTTTTCGTATTATTGTGGTAAGTCATACTTTTTTCGGAAATGCTTCCAATAAGTTGATAATGCCGTTGAAAACCCGAAACAATTTTAATTTTTTCGAAATATCCACCGAAAAACAAGAAATAATTTATGTTAATGTATGAAATAAATCTGGACAAACACAATGAATAATGCGTCCTTCGTTCGGTGGCGCTCGCCGTAATCGAAACATACCTTTAGTTAAAAGAAAATGTTCGTTTGAATTATGTACATCTTTATCTGTGTATTTGGAAACCAGGTTACCTACCAGAAGCACCGAGCTGAAATTAATTCAACATGCCGATGGCAGCACATCACCACCGGCCAAACAAAATCATTACGTTTCTGCGGCCCCACGCAACCACGATCTTTTAATTTACCACTCGCCATTCTGCTGATAAACTGGAGTGTATTAGCCGCTGGATCAACGCGGTTTTTTAGAAAAAACGCCGCCGGGTTCGAGATTCGCCTTTGAACATTATTTCCAGATATTTTCATTCGCGAAGGCCGTTATAATTTATAAACAGGGTAGTTACAAACTTGAAGAGGCTAATGTCGTAGTACGAAGAACGTTCAAAATTCACCCAAGTTTCGAAAAGAATGCACCAAAATTTTGAAGCATGTTTCGAAAATTTCCTACGAAGCTGTAATTTCATACCACCAAAAACCTAAGTCATAAATACTCGACGAAACTTGAACTACGATATAAAACGGCCTTAGGGTCACAATTAACCAAACTCACCACAACTCTTTGGAGATTGCCACCTTCTACAGGAAAATGCTATTCTACAATCGAAATTATCCAAATCTGACGTGGACCTCAGTATAGAGGAACATGCGGTTCAATAACCAGTGTCGAATCTTGGCCAGTACAAGTTGTACGCAGCAATTTTTTTACTTTTTTCATTTATTTATTGTTAATTGAACAAAGAGTTGCAATAAATCTCACAAATTTCTTTTTTCCCTACCTACAAGTTTCCACACACAAGCCCCCAACGAGCCAGCATAAACTTAAGCTCATAAAGCTTTCATACAGGCGTTCTAAGGAGGCCATACATTCATAAACTTTATTGCCCTAGCCAAGCACGCCACAGACAGCGACAACAAAGACACAAAAATATCATACTCGACAGTGTCTCATAAAACCAAGTGATCAGAGAAACACAATAAAGGTTCGGTTGAAACCTCATGAACAAAAAACTAAACTAACGCATATTGCAGTGTCAGTGTGTCTTTAGGTACAAAAATAAAGCGTAGATTATTATCCCAAGGTCAAGCAATTTCGTCATCAATGGAGGAAGAGCGACAACATTTACTCCTCTAATCGAAGCGTTCGTCGAGGTGAGCTTGAAGAGGGTAACCCCTTCGCAGGCGACTAACAATCCCACAACTTCAAACAAAAATGGAGAACCCAGGAACAGTTGCTTAATCCGATACAAGCGTGAGGGTGCACGACCACCTTTACATGCTAAGGGACAATGAAAATGAGGCAACTAGTCAAAATCCACAACAATAAGACAAACCAATAAAATTTTAATTCAGAAATCGGACTACGCGTATTTTTCTGAAGGATTTTGAGATATCCTAGTCTAAGAGTTGAAAACACGGTTTTTCGTTATATTTGATGTAATTTTTTTCCACATTTTTTATTATTTCAAAGATTTTAAAGATATTGACTCGTAATTTGATGGTTGCATTTTATTTAGAAATATTGACAGCAACATACTAGACAACGTATCAATAGAAATTTAAAATATACAACTTACAATAATATGTTTTATTTTTTTCCTCAAATACGGTGCATCCTGCGAAAAAAATTGAAGCGACCAATTTCATTCAGAATTGATGGCGGATTTCTAAAAAAAATATGAAAACGGGAAAGTCAGTGGCGTACCATTTTGTTTATTAAAAAATGTTGTGGCATTCTCGCACGAACGTCACTGGTCAAGTAGAAATATTCGTATCACCCCAAAAAATGCACATTTATCCCTCCAAAGCGTTTTTCAAATTTCGAGTCAATAGATACCTTTAAAACTCTGAAATAATTAATAAAAATTAATAAAAAATTAAACACTGTATCTCGGAAACGAAGCATACTTCGACGTACGTTTATAGGAACTTTCTTTCGTAAAATAACTTCAGCAACCACCCCCTAAATTTACAAACACCCTGTATAACAAAAACCGTGTTTTTCGCATATTTAGGATATATGGAAAACCTGCCATGAAGCTTTACTAGCCAGAATACATGTAAAATATTTCGAACCAAAAAGTCTATACATTTTTTATGGAAACAAATACCTTTGGGGATATTTCAAATTGCGAGTAAATCAACTATATGACAAACAATGACTCAATTTCCAAAATACTCGACATGGACATTCTAGGATTCTCATTAATAAATTCTCCCAAAATTTCCGCCACTGTTTGAGATATTCATATACCAATTCAATTAATTTGTGTCTTTAATTAATTACGAGTATATCGTTAGTTCAAGCACCAATTCAAACAAACTAGTATCAAAGATATTTAAAATTAAAAATGTGTTTCTTTTAAATTTCAACAACTACCTCGGATGGTGATTATGAACACTATGTTTCCTCAATAAGGAACATCGAGTGTAAATCTCCCACTGGAAAAAAAAGGTTATCAAATTTACTGTAATTTTTTGAAATTAACTTTACGAAAAAATCGGCGTCATATTCTTGAGCTAATCTTTTGAGACAAATTCAACTGTTGTGGAGATGATATTTAGTTATACAGGTTCGGAAAGTACCGAGGGTCCATCAGCCGTTACGTGAGAGCGATAAAGTAAGACATAGAAATCCATGCGATAGAGAAGGATGGCTATAATAAAGGCGTCTCATAGTCATCGCCCGTTTCGCCCTTCCACAAATAAGATCCACTTCTTATTTGAATCATACTGATTAAACTAGAGAAATTTTAAAAACTGGGAAAACTGGGAAAATTTAATAATATGCACTAAGCTTCTGCCTATACATTAGACAAAATTTTATCCAGATCCCGTACGATCCAGTGAGACTCACTGTCTCGTAATGTTTTTCACTGTTTCTTAGGGAAAGACGAATTTTTCTTTAATTGATGTTCACTGGATTTACACATGCAGTATTTCTTGTTATGTTGCGAACAGCAACTACCGTAAATAAATTTAAAAAAATCGTTTGTTATTTCTGATTTAAATAGAGATATTTGCTGCATTAAAAAAGAAAGATTTACGGGGATGTACATAAAAATATATAATCTGTTAAAAATAATAATTCAGAAATCACAATTTTATATTTATTTAATATATTTTTAAATTCTGAATATCTGAAAAAACTGTTTTGTTCTCTGTTCTTCTTTGAGCTGTTAGCCTTATCACGACATTAATTTACATAAAAAAATTTAATGTATATTTGTGAATTTTCATTTACACTAAAATTGTATAGAATGAAAATTTTGGCTGTCTAATACTGAGCATAGCCATGATACAAAAACTGAGAGATATAATATTGCGCAAACCGGCAGCCATGTTATGACGTCACATGGAGATTACCTAGCGATATGTGGATATTGGCCGTGTGGGAGAGATAAACTGCATTCAATAACGCTAATTTATCTTTATAGATATAATACCTATATCTTTATCTTGATTTTCGTGTCGTGTGCATTTTCACGTGTTTCTGATTGATCTGTATCAAACTTTTGATTCCTGTGGTGATTACTAGCATTATTATCTATTAACAATATCTTCTTAAAACGCATGGTTCCGTTTTTGGTGGTACAACAGACAGTTAAAGAAAATTCTTTAATAAGGAGATCGTGTTCCCCATTTTCTGGGTAGAAAATTGCGGACGTAAATATATATTCAACATAAAAAATGTCCTCCAGAAGTTGCTAGATTAAAAAAATAAGGGCCGCCGAATGATTTAAACAATTGCACCTAGCAAATTTTTCTGAAATAATAGTTAGAATCCAAGAAAATTCCTGAAAAAGCTGATAAAATTTCCGAATAACGTTGATAATACTGAAGGGTATATATGCAATTATTGGGACATTGAAACCATTTTTTTAATTTTATTTATTAGATACGTAATCATAAACAATTAGCATAAACTTTATTAACGACCTCAGTGGTCGTTCACTCTCCATGTGACGTCATACGCCAAACTAACTGATTTTAGTTCATTTAGTCTTTGTATCACAGATATTTGCAGTAAAGTAGAAGCATGCACAGTTGAGTTAAAATATGTCATATATTCAACTATCAAATTAAAAACAGAAAAGGTATGGTTTTTCTTAACATATAAGTGTTTTAAGAAAAGTTTTTAATAGCAACATATAATGAGTTTCCATTATCTGCTGCTGTCCGTCATTTCAAAATATGAATCACAAATATGTATCCTTCCTGTTAGGAATGTCGACATAGAACCTCTTTTTTCTAAATATGATTCTGCAATTATATTAAGCAGCATTTGCTTGAAAGCAACAAGACATTCCAATATGTACAATATTGCATGCAATATGTTTCTCTGCTATTTTCCCGTTTATTTTTACTGAAAACATAATAATAAATACAGGATGTCCCATTAATACTGCGAAAATTTCAGGGGGTTTTCTTGACCAAAAATAAAAAAGAAAGTTCCTATAAACCTATGTCCGAAAATGCTTCATTTCGGAGATACAGGGTGTTGAAATTTAGAGAAAATACAAAGTTTTTATATCTGGAGAACCTTAATTCCGATTTTTTTGAAATTTGGTATGTTTGTTTATAAAAACGGTAGACGTCTTCTGACGTAATATGATTTATTTTATCTATTTCAGCGGCGTCCGGGGATTCACTCCTGTTGATATTAATAAGTAAACATATGAGACGTTACTGCTTTTTCTTAGGTGTCATATGTATTTCTAATTATGCGATAAAAAAATACAACTTTTTTGTCTCTTTACTTTTTTTTGATATCTTGCTTCGTTTTCGAGCAAAAAATTAATAGCTTCAGAGTGTAATTTTAATAAGTACTTGAACTGTTTAGTTGTCAATTCCTGCTTGCTAAAATGAATTACACAAATAGTGAAATGTGCGATATGCATTTTCCTTATGGCCTTGCCAACGGCATTAGCCGCCAGGAGCCTCTATGAGTAGAAATACCCTAATATATAATTCCTCATCATACTATCTTCACCCGTCTTCATCAACGTCTTAGTGAAACTGGAAGTTTTCGAAAACTTACCGCAGGAATCGGGCGACCCCGCACAGGAATAACCCTACAATTGGAGGAAGATGTACTTTATGAAATTGAGGACACTCCAACAACAAGTACCAAACAGATGCTAGAAACTTAAATGCAAGTCGTTTTACAATTTTCAGGATTTTAAAAAATAATCTTCTATACCCTTATCACATCCAATGGGTTCAGGCACTTTTCCGACTGATTTTCCGTTAAGATTAGATTTATGTCGATGGATACGACAAAAATTTGCGGAAAATCCTAAATTTTTAGCAGAAGTACTATTCATACTATTCATCAATACCAGTTTTCACTTAATGTATGGGTCGGAATTGTGGAAGACCACTTAATATGCCCATTTTTTTTACCACCGAGGCTTAATGGAGATGTTTATCGCCGTTTTCTTGAGGATGAATTGCCCGTACTTTTGGAAGACATCCCATTGCCATTAAGGTTGCAAATGTATTTTATGCACGATTTCACCCCATTTCAGTTTAGCTGCACGTGAATATTTGAACAATATCTACCCAAATCGCTGGATAGGTCGAGGAGGCACTTAACCCTGGCCCCCGAGGTATCCCGACTTAAATTCGTTGGATTTTTTTCCTTTGGGGTCACCTCAAACATTTAGTGAAACAATTAGACACACAGCCGGAATATTTGAACGGGTTCGCCAATCAATGTGTCGAACGATAGATGCCTGTATTAGAGCTGAAGGTGCACATTTTCAACAACTGTTGTAACGCTTGTGTATGTAAAGTATTTTTCATATCGTTGCTGTTTGTTAAATATTTTTTCTTATGTTTCTGTTAATATTAATTATTTAAAAAAATATTATTTAGTGAGTTATTGTTTCTCAGCTTGTTACATTATTTTTCCTTCAAATGTATTGTTAAAGTTGATTATTAAATAACTAAAACATTGAATTTCTATTTTTGTTTTCTACTTCCCTTAAGAATGTGGATATGAAATTAATTTTTTGCTCGAAAACGAAGCAAGATATCAAAAAAAGTAAAGAGACAAAAAAGTTGTATTTTTAATCGCATAACTAGAAAAAAATATGACAACTAAGAAAATGCAGTGACGTCTCATATGTTTACTTATTAATATCAACAGGAGTGAGCTGGAATAGATAAAATAAATCAACTTACGTCAGAAGAGGTCTATCGTTTTTATAAACAAACGTATCAAATATCAAAAAAAAAATCGGAATTAGGGTTCTCCAGATATTAGTAAAGACTTTGTATTTTCTCTAAATTTCAACACCCTGTATCTCCGAAACGAAGCATTTTCGGACATAGGTTTATAGGAACTTTCTCTCTTATTTTTGGTCAAAGAAACTCCCCCTGAATTTTTTTCGCAATATTAATGGGATACCCTGTATATAGGAGTTGCAAAATTCCCGTTCCTATTCCCGAAAATAGTACACCTCTGGACCTGTCTTAAATCGACGAATGAACTCCCTTTCCGCACCAGTCTTTTTTAGATTTACGATTAATAAATCCTAAATACGGTCCTGCTTTGCACGGACTAGCACCTACAGCGAAAAGCCGGCCCTGCATTTCACATTTTTTCCTCTCGGATATTTCCGACATGCGTGTGGAACTCCCCCTATAAAAAAACCCGTGACCCGCCTCTGTTTTTTTTTTTGTCCCACACCTAGGAACCGGCGACGCGACCGTCCAGAAGATACCATCGGCAAACGAAGAGGAGGACCACGTGGTCGGCCGGCGTACAGGTGTACGGCGGCCGACCGGTCGACCGGCGCGGTGTGAGAGTAGGTGAGAGAGCTTGCTGCTCGACGGACGGGCTGCAGCTCGCCGGCTCTGGCGCCCCGCCGAGCCATAACCATCCCCCTGCGGTCTACACTTTGGTCGGCGCGTCGGGGACCTGAATAAAGAGCAACTATCGCGCGGTACCGACGCTCGAACTAAGCAGGACAGGTAATTGTCGTCGCAGTTTACTGGTTGTGGACTAGGAAAGGTCACTGAGTGGCATAAAATACTCTACCACTATATTTCATATTAAAGAAATATTTTTTTCCATTTTTTTATCTCGAGTAGGTCACGAAGTATAACCAAAAGTCACTATTACACTTTGTCAACGTTTTAACGTGTTTCGAACGTTAAGTGCTGGGCCTCATAAGGTCATAAGTCACAAAATTGTAATTGTCCTAGAATTTGATATAAAAATGGGCTCATTTAGCATATTTCTATATTCATATTGAGGATCACAGCTGTGATCCTGTATGTACAAAATGTACATAAAATGATCCTGATGATGATGATGATGTACATAAATGATCCTGAATGTACAAAAAATCGGATTTTTTTCAATTTAATTTATTGTAAATTAAATCATGAAGACAGAGCGGGAGAAAACGCACGGATGCCACATTGTGACGTCATATCATTCGTTAGCGGCTAGCCCACACACTTGGCTGAGACTCACATACATCATATTATCCCTTTTCTAACATAACTGACGTCATTTTTGCTATCTAGTTATAAAAGCAGACAAAAACAAATCTAATTAAAAAATAAATCTTACAAATTGTAGAACCTGAAGAAGGAAATAAGCGCCAATTAACCTCAAAAAAATCAAATACCTCGAATTTTTCAATATACGTCTCATTTCTGTGGTGTGTTTTATGTTTTTTATGTATTTATAAAAAAAATACACCTTCCAACTTCACTTAGTTTTTTTTTTTCAAAAATCCTTAGGAGCTCTAGAATAAAGGCGTAACACATATAAAAAATATATACTCTTTAGAGCCCTACTATCAGGTTCACCAAAAACCCATATGGGTTTTAGAACTAAGAAACGATTTTTCGCTTCCTAATATAATTTTTTTCTCAAAAACTATAGAATGTGTTATCTTGAACTTTTCATTACCTATACAAAAACATACATTTTCGAGACATGCTATTAGGCCTTTCCAAAAAAACCCGTGGAATGGGTTTTAGAACGAATTTTCGTTCTTTAAAGTAATTTTTTTTTTTTTCAAAAACTATAGGCTATGTCGCATTGAATTTATTAAAGAATGTGTAAGATGGCATGCCTTTTCGTGCCCTGCTATTAGTTTTTTTTTCTAAAAACCGGTAGAGGTCCTAGAACTAAGACGTAACATCAGTAACGAATTTTCACTCAAGGTATATTTTTTCATTTTAAGCTTTAAATTGTCCACTTTGATTTTTTCACAGAATATGTTAAAAGACATCCTCTCGAGTCTTGCTATTAGTTTTTTCCAAAAACTGACAGGACTCCTAGAATTAAAGCGTAACTTCAAAAAGGAATTAATTTAATTTAATATCTAAATGGCTTTATGCATAATTAAAATTTTTTTTATAAAACCCTGCACATAGTCTTGACAACAAAAGGTAGACAAAGTGTAACAGCGTTTTTTTTGTTATATTTCTTGATCAACTCCAAATCAAAAAAAGAAAATATAATCAGAGATCACAACTCAATACTCGTATTTAAATAAAAAAAATATTTTTTTAATCTTTAATTGCGAATACAGACGCTTTAATTAAAAGTCAGTTTCATCAAATTTAATCTAAGATTCGTCTGCTACTGACTGCTAGTCTCGCTGCTAGGTTTCTTGAATAAGAGGTATTAAAAGTTATAACAAGTTCATTTTTAAAAACTTTAATAGTTTTTTTAATCCATTGTCCGAAATGTCAGAGAAACATTGGTAAAAAACTGATTTCCTCTTAAAAGTAAAAATCCCAGACAATATTCTCCTGAAATAAGTTTTTATACACATCTGAAACGTTGAAAACAGCCTACATAATCCTTTTTATTGCACTTGTCAAAACATTGAAAAAATTTCCTTGCCCCTAAAAGTTCCGAGACTTGTTCTAGTCACATACATTTTTGCACATATTCGAAACATTGTTAAAAGCCGTTTTAACCATTCGTACAAATAAATGCCCAATACTAATTCAACGTAAACATTATGTTTACAAATAATCAAAACATTGTTATAAAACCGTTTTCTCTCACCCCTAAAAGCAAAGTTGTGAGACTGATTCCACTTAACCGTATTTTACATACGTTCGAAACATCGTTAAAAAACCGTTTCCCTCGCTTTACTTACATAATTTTTTGCACATATTCGAAACATTGTTAAATACCGTTTTAATCATTCGTACAGGTAAATTTCCGAGACTCATTCAACGTAATCGTATGCTTTGCTTACAATTATTCAAAACATTATTAGAAAATCGTTTTCCCTTCACTCGTAAAAATAAAGTTGCGAGACTTACTCCATTTAACCTCATATTCGACCCATCGTTAATAAAAACGTATTCCTCACCCATAAAAGTTTTCCGAGACTCATTCAACGTATGTTTATAATATTCAAAACATTGTTAAAAAATCGTTTACTCTCACCTCTAAAAGCAAAGTTGCGAAATTGATTCCATTTAACCGTATTTTACATACGTTCGAAACATTGTTAAATACCGTACAAGTAAATTTCCGAGACTCATTCAACATAAACGTATGTATGTTCATTAACCTTATTTTTACACATATTTGAAACATCATTAAATAAACGTATTCCTCGCCCCTAAAAGTAAATTTTCGAGATTCATTCAACGTAAACGTGTGTTCACAAATAATCAAAACATTGTTGAAAAACCGTTCCTTCACACCTAAAAGCGAAGTTACGAGACCGATTTCATTTAACCGTATTTTACACATATTCGAAACATCGTTAAAAACCTTTTCCTCACTCTTAAAAGTAAATTGCCGAGATTCAATCAATGTAAACGTGTGTTTACAAACATTCAAAACATTGGTAAAAAACCGTTTTCCCTCGCCCATAAAAGCAAAGTTGCGAGTTACTCCATTTAACCTTATTTTTACACATATTCGAAACATCATTAAAAAAACGTATTCCTCATCCGTAAAAGCTTTTCGAGACTCAAAACGTAAACGTATGTACGTTTACAATTATTCAAAACATTATTAAAAAACCGTTTTTCCTTACTCGTAAAAATAAAGTTGTGAGACTGACTCCATTTAATTATTTTTACACATAATCGAAACATCGTTAAAAAACATATTTCTCGCCCCTACAAGTAAATTTTCGAGACTCATTCAACGTAAACGTGTGTTTAAAAAAATATTCAAAACATTGTTAAAAACAACCGTTTTCCCTCACCCCTAAAAGGAAAGTTGCGAGACTGATTCCATTTAACCGTATTTTTACATATATCCGAAACATAGTTAAAAAACATATTCCTCGCCCCTAAAAGTAAATTTTCGAGACTCATTGAACATAAAAGTGTGTTTACAATATTCAAAACATTGTTAAAAAAAAACAATAAAAACAAAGTTGCGAGATTGATTCCATTTAACCGTATTTTTACACATATTCGAAACATCGTTAAAAAAAACGTTTTTCTCACCCCTAAAAGCAAAGTTCCGAGACTTATTATACTTAAACGTATACATAATGGGTTATCTTCCATCTTTCGGGAGCACGACTCGAAGTCATTCAATGAACGGTGCTTTCTCTCGGTAATAACTTGATGGCCCGTATTTCAAAATTCAATCGGTATCTGCCTATTTGTCCACCGCGCCCGCCCGTGGTGTTTGCGCTCCCCACAATCTACACAGCGCAATTTGCTTTCTTATCGCGCAAACTGGGTCAAGATAAAACTTTATATATTATGGATTACTGTTCTTCTAGGTACTGAAAGTGCGGTTTAACTATGTTAATTGCAATTAATAGTAATTGTTAGTAATAAGGCTTGCTTTAGTGGTGTCTGATGTACAGAGTGTATCCTTGAAAATGCCAAAAAAAAAATGAATTGTAACTCCAGAACAGACATTAACAAAGACCGATTTTATTTGAATTAGATTAACATCTCGAAAATGAAGTAAAAATTTCCACATATCCCTAGAGTTAGGATATCCAGAGATTAAGACGTAAAAAAAGGAGTTCAATGACTTGCCATAAAAAAAGCTCCAGAGACCATTCTCCTCCTCCCTTTAATGACAATAATTACACGAAACGAAAGCCGCAATCTTCGCCCCGAGCTAGACTTTTAGAGCGCCTCTAGGTCCCCATGAATATTTATGTCGATTTATCGTATACCTACCTACTCGGAGCAGTTTTTCTATTTTTAACACAACTAGAAAAGTTAATGAACCGATTCCGTTTGGCGTAAACCGAGCTATTATAGAATTTTTAGTGAACAGAGTCCGCTGTTGGTCCAGACCGTCTGGTTTTTTTATTAAAAAAAAGGCAAACTTGATCCCAACAGGTTTTTTGTGATCCGTCTTATAGTAAAAGTAGTAAACGATAAACTTAACGTTCGTTTCGTCTCTGACTATGTAGTTGCCACGTTAATGTTGACTTGACAGACACTTTTGAATAATATACTGGGTGTTTCTAAACTTAATATACCGCCGCGTTAATAAGTTAATTAATTTCAAAACTATTAATAATGAGATTCAATTCCTAAATTTTTTCTATTTCTAGACACTAAAAAAAAAAAAAATTATAGAGTTCGAGTGATTTAGGTTTTTTATTCAAAAACTCAAATTTTATGGCTTAAAATTAAGTAAAAAATCCACAAAATAAAAGCCTAAATTTGTGTATCTGTATAGGTCGAGCGTCATATTGTTTATAACAAAAGAAAAAATATATATATTGCTCTTTTTTCAGTTTTTCGCTTATATCTCCGAAAATAAGCCTCTAATCGACATGAGGCATGCTTATCGAAATTTGCTACAAGGATAGGCTTTTGCGAAAGCTCGCGAATTTTTTTTGCATTGCAAAATTAGCGGTGAAGAAAAAAATGCGCAAAATTTTCAGCATTAAATAAAAAGAACAAATTTGACTGAAAATGGATGAAACTACAGGAAAAGATAACTGTTGGGGTGCTCAACAAATACCCGCAATCCGGACACCAATTTCAAAATGGCGGCTTACTGCAAAAACATTATCAGAAAAATTATTAGAATGCCTGCTTATCACTTTTTCCAAAGAAATAATTGACTTTTGTTTTTAAACACGTAAAAAGACGTTCTTACTTTCGAAAATATCGAAAGCATAATGAAATTACAATTTTAAATCCATAAAATTCGAGTTAGGCCCGATTTTGAAACAGGCATGTGTTTGGTCTAATTCGCCCGGATTAATAGTTACAGTATATTTTACAATCCTTAAAAATAAAAACGTTATAGTACAGCTCCTGCTAAAAAACAGTGTGAACCATTTTCTTCCTTGCATCTAAAGAATCAGTTATTTTTAAGAAAATGGTTTTGTTTAACCTAAAATTTCATACTGAAAAAAGCAGACAAATACCAAACACACATCACTATACGAGGTCTGTCCAGGAAATAACCGAAATTTATTATGTTCAATTTTATTTTTAATTTTATATATTATTGGTTCTTGTCTCTTACTGATTACTCAAATTCTCGTTTTTTTTTTAATGTAATCTAATTTTCACAAGTAGTGTGGTCGAACATTCCAACATTCTTAATGTTTATTGCATGCTCAAAGTATTCTACAGATGCATTTTTCCGAATTTTTTAACGTTATTTGGACGCGTTTTTCACAAAAAATGTCCGTAAGGCGTTAGCTGTCTGAAAAACTGTTTATGTTAAATTTGTTACATATTCTCCATAATTTTTCCGATAATACAAGAATATGTATATGGAATTTTAAAAAAATCAAGTAATACCAGAAAAAACATCATATGACATCTCTCAACTATGGAAACAATTTCAGAAGGCGATAACAGACTGGTTTTCGAAACATTAAAAACTTATTGAAGTGCGTGATATATAGTGACGTGCATTTTGTATTTGTTTACTTTTTCAGAGAGAGATTTCTGGAAAAATAATCCTCGTCTGATCTACTTCAAAGAAGTTGAAGTCCCTGTTGAAGAACAAACGATTGTATTACACAAAGGAAGAATTTAGTAACAATCGCGAATGACTACAACTGAATACTAGAAAAAAAGTAAAATTATTTTTGTTTCCAATATCAACCGTAAAGTTAAAACTCACTCTTTTATTTCGTATGCATTTTTCCTTATTTTCTCCCTTGCAGTGCATTTTCATTAAGAAATAATGTTTACACAACAGCAAGTGTCCGCCATAATTATCTTGAAATACACCACAAAGATGATAACAATATCTAAAAGTTGCTATACGAGTAAATTTTACGAACGTACTTATCACTGGCTGATTAGGTCGTTACCACATCCCACGTCGTTTTCTATATGTTGTCTCCAGTACCTTTTTTTTAATACCAGGTGAATAAAATAATGTGCAAAAAATTCCTGTGGAATGACAAAGCAATCAACATAATGTCAGAGTGACTTCAGAGTTATTATTTAATATTCTTTCCGACACCTTCATATTTTATGGGTTTCGTTTATGTTTACTACAACTTTTTTTGTTATCCAAGATGACAACGCTTTATTTTTTGTTTCAGTTTTTTGTCCTTAAAATGTAGTTGAGTAGACAATTTTTTAATCTGGTTTATTTACGAAGGGAAAATCCCACTTATTTTGACTAGTCTACAAAATGAGACTTGTCCATATCACCTAGCTTTTTTCAATATGATTTAGCCAGCCAACTTTAAATTACGTATTCTCTATGGAAATTACTTTTGTCTGAAACAGAATTATTTCTCATTTCTTTTAATATTACATTTTTGTAACTCTTTCAGACATATGTAAGTGGTGGGACAAGAATTATCTAAAGAATAAACCTGATAGTATCAATGATACAGAAAAGTGTTGAAAAATATATATAAATAAATTAGTTTCTTCACATTTTAAAATTATTTTTAATTATACAGAGTGTCACATTTCTTTTGGGCGTTACCTAACTTCATTCATTCAAAAACTGAGGCATGTAATGAATTTTGACCAATAGGTACAATGCTTTTGGGATCGCTGCACCTGAATTCGGGGATAGCTTAGCTATCTAAGGTCGCCTGGAGGTCAGGCAAAGGTCGTTTTAAGATCAAACTGAAGACTCGTAGAATTTTACAGATTAAATATTAAGAAGATGTTACATATATTCTTCTGGATTGAAATGTTGGTTCCTGTACAAAACTCTACAAGACTTGCAGTGACCTTGCAATGGTCTTGATTAATGGTCAAGAACCAGTAAACAATCGGTTGATTATAAAATACTCAATTTTCAGATAAATCGACTGGGACCCACTTTTCATTTGTTTCATGCGGTGGCTTGAATTGGTATTAAGTCAAATGAAATGACCTTGAATTGATTTCCAGGTGACTCCGCAAACTCAGGTTCAGTGACCTCAAAATCATACATACTTACAGGTTAACATTCGTGAAAGTCCTTTTCTTTACTTTGACCTTGAAATGATCTTGACTTGACCTAAATGTGACCTTGTAGGGCTAAGCTATCCCTGAATTCAGTTCCCCCCAAAAAAAACTTACATACGATACGCACTGGTTGAAATGCAATACAAGCCTTTTTTTAGTTTGATCTTGAAATGACCTTGAATTGACTTGAAGGTGACCTTTAGGGTTACGCTACCTCCAGATTCAGTTTTTGCGAGCCCAAAAACCTATACACTCACTGGTCAAAATTCGATACAAGTCTTTTCTTCAGGTTGACCTTCAAACGACCTTTACCTGACCTCCAGGTGACCCTAGATAGCTAAGCTATCCCCGAATTCAGATTCAGCGATCCCAAAAGCATTGTACCTACCGGTCAAAATTCATTACATGCCTCAGTTTTTGAATCCATCAACTTGAAACTTAGTGAAGCTTACTTCTGTAACTTTGCACGGAGTGTAATATGAATAGACAGAAATACCGACTATCGATATTAGTATAAATAGTCGGCAGCTCTGCTCTGTCTATCGTTTGCAATTAAAAATAAATAGAAATAAAAGTATTGGGTACGGTCGAATGTTATATAATATCTGAGCGCACTATTTCATATTATCTGAATGCACAGTGGGTCAATATTCAAGCAAAAGTGCCAAAAGATTAACTGAGAACAATATATCAAGATATTTGTTTAAAAATAGTAAAAAAAATAAAAAGCTTTCTCCTTTTTTTTAAAGAAATACATTTGCGTGTCTTTAGAAAAGTTTTAAAGTACATTAGGACATTATTTAAAAGTAAGTACTGTCCTACTTAAATAAGTTTATATGGTCACCGTAGACATAGGTGAATAGACCTGGATCTATTTGCCTATTTCGAGTGCACGAATCTGTGGTCGCCCGTTGTACACGTTATTCTGGGATACCCTGTATAGCATAAGGCATCAAATAAATATTGAATTTTCCTTAGCACGTCAAGATTTTCGAAAAATTATATTCTTTTTTGAAAAAGTGCCATAAACCATAGGAAGTTTAATTTAAATAAAAAATAATAATAATGGAAGTAACTAGCTTTTCGGATGACAATGTTTTTCTTCGAAAAACGTCAGAGTATAAAATGTAAGGATCAAATAAATACAGATTTCCGAAAAACTGTATTCTTTTTTAAAAAAAATAGTCGGATACAATCGGGAGGAAGAGAAAAAACACGAAAATCCATCCCACCTCGCCGGGCCCAGTGCATTTACTACATAATTAAACCGTCATACGTGGAATAAAAATCAATCGGTACGCGTACACATTAAAGAGCGACGTTATTATGCGAGAGCGCCAACCGGGTTCTCTCTTGCCGGGACGGGCGACCCCCGACGCCCCGACGACGCTATAGACGTATTGAGCCAGCAGCGTTCTGTACCTCGCGAGCAGCTCCGCTGCTGCTGCTGCCCACACCAACCCCCCAGAGCTGGGGTGGCGTGGAGGAGAGAGTCGTACAGGCGCCTACAAAAATATTTACATATCGCGTACACCGACGACGACGTCGATCCACCATCATGGCCGATAATTAACGCGATCGTCGATCGCCCTGCCGCGTCTTCGATCACGCTTGTGTGGAGTGGCCGGATCGGTTTTTTTTTCTTTTCGAGGAGAATCAAACGAAATATCCTCAAGGCCGCTGCTAAGGGGACACTTCGGGTGGGAAACTTCCTCTCCCATACGCTGTTGGGAGTTGAGGCTTGGAACAGCGTAAATATACCCGCTAAGAAAAAAAAACGACACGTGACCTTTTGGACGCTCTGTTTCGCTGCGACTTTTGCACCTGTTCTTTGAGAAGGATGTACAAGGTGGTTCTAAATTGTCTCCCGAAGTTTTTAGGGAGGTGTATCCAAGAGTACCTTTTGATATAATTTTTTTTATAAAAAATGGAAAAGTAGTAATTCCAGCAGTTTTACAGTATCTCTTGCTTCACGCGGAACCCTCCAAAACTTCCATTTTTCTGCGAACACTAACCACTAACCAGTCCCAACCAAAAGGACGAATAATTAGATTTTATTATTTTTTCAGCATTATATTTTAATTAAGAGTTATAACTTAATTGCATTTAGTTTTATCTTTCGTTTATTAGTTTTTTATGTCTTATTACAAATTACAGATCCTTTCTTTAATGTTTATATTATAGGCCAGGAAAATAAGCTGGGAAATGACCTTTTCGCGAGTTTTTGTTTCGGCAAGTTGAATTTATCACTATAGATGCTAAATATTATGTACAATAACATATTAGTTTCCACAGTCATAAAAATAGGGGGAAGATTGTTTACAGGGTCGTTAACTGTATAATTTTTACGTAAATTCACGTTTTTCCCTTATAACTTTTTTCCNAGGACATGAAATATTAGAGGTTCACAATCGACCCACAAAGCGAGTAGATTTTCCCTTTACATTTCCGGTGTATAGGTTTCATGCACACACGCATGGATTGTACACACTTTTTACCACATTCTACGACAAATAGATGTAGGAGTCTTATTTTAAAAAATCTTTTGCAAGGATGTACTTAGGAAAAATTCATTCCAATATATTTGTCGAACCTCCAAAGCAACTTTTTTAGAAATGTGTCATTCTTCTGACAGATGCTGATAGAGGAAGCTAATAAACATGTTGTGTTTTGTTTCGGCAAACTGAATTTATCACTATAGATGCTAAATATTATGTACGATAAATAACATATTAGTTTCCAGTCATAAAAAAGGGGGGGAGATTGTTTACAGGGTGGTTAATTGTATAATTTTTACGTAAATTCACGTTTTTCGCGTATAACTTTATTTCGTTCATTTCCACAAGAAAACAGTAAAGTACTTTCTTTTTCGTCTTCAAAAGACTTACAAAACTAGCGCTCGAGCGTAAAAAAATATTGATTAGATCAAAAGTTATAAACATAAGAAGTTTATTTATGACTTTTGAATTAAACATTATATAGGTATACTGCGTTATTATTACCCGAACGTTTTGGCATCGCATTCTCTCATACCTTATCAGTGTCTAATAACTCACACGAAATCAGGAACCGGTAAGTTCAATAGTTTACAAGTTATGTAACAATAAAAAATAAAATTATAAACAAATTAACTAATTATTATCCCGAGGATCCTCCACAATCGCACTGATTTTTTTCATGGTAGATTTCATAATAATACCTTGAAATCTATCATTTTTTTTATTTCAAATGTGCAGCAATCTGATTTTTTTTTATTTCTTAGCCTTAGTTGCAAAATGAAATATACGACGCACGAGCGTGATATAGTTATATATTATTACATATTTAGATAGCTTATGAAAAGTGCTTTAAGTTAAAAAGAAAATCGTCAAGATTCGTTGAAAAACAATGGAGTTACAGACTGTCACAATTGACGGCCTATTGTTAAACAAATTAGTTTGGTAGCGGCAAAAATAAATACTGTCATAACCGGAACCCGAGTATTTTCCCAGGTAAAAATTTTTTATTTGTCGTATGTTAAGTACATAAGAAATATTGTCAAAAATCCGCGAGTCGCTTGATTTTCGGCGAGCCGTGGTGCAGCGGAAGGGTGGGGGAAGCGACCGATAGCGAGTCCGAAGAAAATGACGATAATATTCATAGTCCTGCCGTTAAATAAGCGAAATTCGCTTGAAAATAATATATTTGACAGTCTGTAACTCCGTTGTTTTTCAACGAATCTTGATGATTTTTTTTTAACTTGCAGCTCTTTTCATAAGCTTTTCGAATATGTAATAATGTATAACTATATCACGTTCGTGCGTCGTATATTTCATTTTGCAATTAAGGCTAAAAAATAAAAAAAATCCAGGTTGCATTTGAAATTTAAAAAAATTATAGATTTCAATGTATTGTTATGAAATCTACCATGAAAAAAATCAGTGCGATTGTGGAGGATCCTTGGGATCGTCCAGACTAATAATTAGTTAATTTGTTTATAAGGCCATAACTTGTAAACTATTCAACTTACGGATTCCAGATTTCGTGTGAATTATTAGACAGTGATAAAGAATGAGAGGATGAAATGCTACAACGTTCTGGTAATAACAACGCAGTTTATAAATGTTTAATTCAAAAGTCATAAATAAACTTCTTCTGTTTATAACTTTTGTTCTAATCAATATTTTTTTACGCTCGAGGGCTAGTTTTGTAGGTCATTTGAAGACGACAAAAAAGTACGTTACTGTTTTCTCGTGGAAATGAACGAAAAACGTGAATTTACGTAAAAATTATACAATTAACCACCCTGTAACCAATCTTCCCCCCATTTTTATGACTGTGGAAACTAATATGTTATTGGACATAGTATTTAGTATCTATAGTGATAAATTCAGCTTGCCGAAACAAAAAGTCGCGTCCAACTCTATATTATTCCTGGACCAATTAATTTTGTTGTTTGAAATAATGTATTTTTAAGATATTTTTTTGTTTATTACGCGTAATAAATTTGTTTTACATACATAAGTCCTATTTATTTCCTTAAAGCTGGCGTTTTACAGACAAGAAATTGCACTTTTAGTAAGACAATGCTAGAACAAGTAGATCCATCCACGAAGTGACGAAGCGTAACGTTAAACTAGAGCAACTTCCTTTAATTTTTCGCACTAAAACATCACGGAGAACATGTAAACATCAGAAAATGTACCCTTCCTGGTTTGTCCAACAAATTTATAAAGATATTCAATAATTGCGATTAATGCATGTGTTAACTGTTTCCTAAAAGCATCCTGCGGGGTGTGATTATGTTTATAGTACTGTAAACGATTTTCTGTAAATTCAACAGGCGTGCAAAATTAAGGAAAAACAAGAAAACATGACTCATTAAATTTTATTGCTAGCCGTTTTTATACATGTTCAATTGACTTCGGAAAGGCTATAAAAATATGCTTTTTTCCTTATTTTGAATGTAGTCAGTTGTTTTATAACCTGAAGAAAACTTATATAACTGATACAGTGAAGAAATAGTGTTTCTAACTTGCTCTTAACAAAACGTTCAATTTAAAAAGTTTTACCTTGAAAATATCAAATTTTTGCCTAGACTACATTTCCTCTACCCAAGTGACTAACTTTTAGCCTTTCTAAATTTATCAACCCTAATAACGAGGCAGATATATCTCGTTAAATAGGGGTAGTAAATATCATAATTTTGCGTAACTTAGAAGCCTTTCGAAATATGTTATTTATATTTTAGCACCAATATTCGTAATACTATTACTACTAACAATTAAAATTCTACGTCGTCGTATGTAAGATGTAGGTTTACGGGCGATTTGACACTAAACTTGTCATTTCATCCTCAACTTTTTATTTCTACCTCATTTTCTTAAGTTTAGAAAAATTATTGATCTTCGGAGATCCAAAATTTTTAGAAAAATTGGGTATCGGAAAAACCGGTTAATTCAAAATTGTAAGAAAACGAATAATTCGATATTTTATTTAGGATATACAGGATTTTAGCCACTGTAATGAACAATATGTTGCTTTGGACTCAAAATTATCACTCATGGAATCTGAAAATCTTGCTTTAAGTCAATTTGCAAAAATAATGTCGTTTGGCGTCGGTTTTTAAAACATTTTAACTCTCGTATTTTTATTTTGTTGTAAATGTACTACGCTAATTCAAACAAATTAACTTTTTTTTTCCAAAAAAACTTCTAAAAAAGTCAAATAATGTTCTTTCATAATCGCAAAAGATATCTAACTCCACAGATATTCCGAACTGTTGATATTGAGAGAAACAACTACTCTAACTACTCTATAGGCTACATGTAACACTTAGCACTGAATTACACCAACAATATCCAGTAAATAGCTAGTAGTAATTATCGAAAATAAGAGTAAAAAATTGGAAGATTACTTCACGCATTGAAAGACAGGGTAAACAAAGAAGTTGCGACAATTTCTCAGGTTTTTCTTTTTTGTATAAGTACTGGTATGTTTATAATGTACAACACCCTGTACAATACTCACCCTAAAAGATAAAAATTAATATTTATAAAATATACTAATTTCGATACTTAAGATTACGAGATTACTTGAAAAAAAAAAAACACTAATCAACACTTCTGTCATAAATTATTATTGTTATTCCACAAAGACTTATACGCTACCGCGTCACTCATTTTCTCGCATTCGAAAGTCGTTTGTTACCTGGAAAATGCTGATTTTACATCCAGTAAAACATTAGAAAACAGAATTTCTGGTATTGTGGAACATTGATTCATCTGATAAAAAAATTGTATAATTTTTTTTCTTCATATTAGTTTGCATTAGCTTAATTTCTATAAAATAGAGTAAAAAATACGAGAGCTAAGAATAAATTATACGTTTTTTGAAATATACTAGGATATAATGGGGCTTTTTCTTGATTCTATTAAAAATTGTCGGTTGCGTATGTCGCAGTTAAAAACTGTCAAGCTAGTAGTACTCCACGGGATCATTCATTAGTATTACTACAAACAGGTGCTATTATATAAACAAATATTTACTGTCGCTTATGTAATAAATAATTGCATACATTGAAAAATACCGCAAATAGTGTAAAATGTATTTTTCTTATTCTACGAAATTATAACCACTAGCTTATTCAAAAGTAAATAAAAAACATTTCCGTAGAAGCGCATTAACAAAAACCGTTTTGTAACAAACATTTCTAGTTCAATACAATACAATGCTGCGACAGATGCATATTTTACTATCATTTTTTATTTTGAGGTCACCTTTAAACACTAGGAAGAATATAAGGTTAAAAGATTCAAGGAAGGAAAGAAGGTTACAAAATTTATTTCTGCTTATCCTTTACCAAGACAAAGCGTATCTTCGTCTAGCACAACGAAGGGTATTGAGGAAAACGTCAAAGACAAACACGCTAAAATGAATTAAGAAAAATGGATGTATTTCAGATATTTTTATCAATCGATAAATGACGCATAAAGAAACTATGACGTCTTGGTATAAAATATAAATAGGTATCATATTGCAAAAAGAGAGACGATGCCAATAACAATTAGTATAATGCAGACGATTTTTATACGAATCTGGGCTTTAACAATTATTTTGAAAATTTCTTTTTAATATTGCAAAAATAATAATAATCCGCAGAAAGATATACAGTCCGTACTTTTGTTGAGATAGAATTCTAAGGAAAGAATAAGCCAATAAAGTGCCGTTATCGAAACTACTGTAACAATTTACCGAGGCAGGGGCGTGCCTTGAAATTTTCCGCCAATGTCTTTCTTCCTCGGGTTAATAGCAAGAAAGTGACGAATCGAATCTTCAAATTCTATCTCAACAAATATCGTATAGGCTGTATTTTGTTACTAATAATATGATTTGTGTCTATTAGATGTTTTACCTATTAAATCATATACACAGTGTTTTATTAAGGCTGTATACTAAATTTTGACACAAACATCACTCGAAATGAAAAAATCCAGTTTACGAAGATACAACTCGGTATTAGTTAAGTACCGTATTTTTATTATCTCCATTTCCTAAATTTTCTCTCAACGTCTACCACGTAAATTTAAGAAAAGTATTATTATTTCAAAAATTTAAGAAATATAAATCAATTTAAACGTTATTTGGGGTAAAAATGTGAGAGAACCTAGAAATTTTTTTTCCATTTTGATCATGATTATGAAGTGTTTAAGCTCAAAAAACGTGACTAATTTTTTTCATAATTTTGACTGTTTGAAACAAAGAAACGTTTAGATCCAGATGAAACTTCACAGGGTTCTTCTGGGTATATCGAACTGTACAAGTCATGCTTAACATTGGTCATTTCGTGAATGTTTCTAATTTAGCCGTCAATTTTTTAAAAAACCATAAATTATCCTTTTTTTCCTGTTGTTTAAAATTCGCGTAAAAGATGAAAAATAAAAAAAATCCGAAAAGTTGCGGCATAGGAAATTTATTCCAGTTTTCGAAAATGCCCTTCAATTCTCTGTACGAAAATTTGTCGCCTCGATATCGATGATTGGAGACAAAAGGATCAGTTTCCATTAAAAGTCCGATATTTCGATGAAAAATGGTCGTATTGAAATTAAAAAAGAAAAGAAAATTGAAGCTGAATAAACAAATTATCTGGTCAATGCAATAGCTTAGCTGAAAATTTTGACCGAAAGATCTAAAAACTAGAATCTTAGAGCTATAAAATCCTTTTTTTTAATTCCCGATACGACCATTTTTCATCTAAATACAGCTGTCAAAAATCACGGAAAAATTGACCCTTTAATTTTTTGCATTAGTTTATATATACTAAGAGATTTTTGGTTTAATTAAAAATAGCATTACTTTAATCAATCAAAATAAAAAAATAATAGGTTTTTTAAACATGTGTTAGTTAAATTCTGCAGTTAATAAATAATACTACTTATACAAAAACTGCAAATATTATTTATTTGGTCAAATTATTAAGAATTTTATTATGAAAGTTAATATTTATTAAAAAAGTTGTAGCCCAGTTAAAAAAATATGTAAAATAAAGTTAAAATAAAAGCAACATCATTTTTCGACTTTTTATTTCAATATGTATATGGAAATTCAAATTTTCAAAATCTTGATCCATTCTAATGCAATTTTTAGTTAGGTTAGCTTTTTCGTTTACACAACGAGGAAATAACTTTTTTCTGAATAAAATCCAAATTAATAAGAATATTGTTGTCTTAGTGGTATGTAAATCAAATTAAAATATTTATTTAAATATTAAATTTATCGAATTTATTTGAATTAAGTGAATAGTCTGAAAATACAGAAAAAATATGAGTCAATAAAAATATTCTTTTTTAAAAAAGAAATTTGGTAAAGCGGGCAAATATTAGGCAAAAAATATAATTCATATTAATCTAGTCATATTGTCGACAATTTCGAGATTGTCGTTTCAAACTGTAATTTTTCCAAAAGTTTTATATTTTGTACTCGATTTTATATTATATAATTTTGTTTTATTAATATTTATTAATTCCATTTACAAGAAAACCACTTGAAATAACAAACCTAAGTAAAATGTAGAAACAATAAAATTTTTGTATCGTGGCTATTTTGTTGTGTTGTTTTTCATTTCCATATTAACATATAAATTTCTTCATCGATTATAATTCTGTTAATTCAATTGTTAACAAGTAGGGCAATGTAAAACATAGCATAAGTATAGATGGCGTTGTCGTTTTTGCAAAGAACAATATTCGGCACAGGATAATTTCGGAATTTGAACTTTAAAAATTTTCCTAATCACGTTTCCAAACATAGGAATACTATCGAGGCCCCTCACGTTAAAAATTTCAAACTTATTTCGTACGCGGGTTTCGAAAGTTTATCGTGTCCTACTGGCACTAATTTTGACCGCACCGTCGCGGCAAACAAGGTCCAACCAGCCATCTTATCTTCCCTGGAGCAAGGCTGCAGGTAAATATTTAAAGCCACTAGGTACTAACTACATCCCCTTGTATAGTCCCTACATGTAGAACGGTATATTTAATAAAATATCAAAACATGACGTCTAGCCAAAAGTGATTTTGAACTTTCTCATGAATATTTTTGAAAAGGATAATATTTGGACATTGAAATCTCAGAATATTTCTACAACGGACAATAGAAATATGAATATAACAATGTTAATGGGTAGAATTTGCTGGTCTAGAATATTAAACGTTATGTCATATTTAAAACACATTTTCATTTGCAGATTAATACCAAAAATTAAGACTGACATAATTTTTCCGCGTATAAATCGTTATCTCCATTGTTCTATTGACAAGAGATAAGATAGGTACTTGTTTATATACAACACAAAATTATCTCTTGCCAAAATGTAGGTTATAAGTTACACATATATCGGGATATTTCCGACAAATGCTTTATCTATTCTTAGTAGCTAAATTATTTGGTAGATATGGATTTGGCTGTAGTACTTACACCTACAAACTCAGATAATTCTGCAAATTAATATATTCGGCAAATAAGTTTCGATAAATCTTTTAGGAGCTCCCAAAAATGCTAGAGGAGATGTAATACTGAAGTTCACTTTAAAAAATATGATCGAAACACAAATACGAATTTTTTAATGAATAGAATTTTAGTTCTATTCTAATAATAAAGTATACCAGACAGTTTTTCCTCAAAATTTAGATCGTACCGTCAAAACTACCCTTACTATAGTTTGACTTTTTGTGGATATGGTCCTGCCGATTTTGGTGAATTTATGATTTAAATAATAACATAAATACATTATAAATAAAATAATCCTTGTGTAGATAGGCTATAGTATTATTTTGTCTGGGGAACTTTGAAAGATAAAATTAGTATTATTAGTTAGTGCACATGGTGCTTTTTTTCTCCCCAAACAAAAATTTATGAAGTACATATATTTTTCGAAATGGAATCTATTTTTATAATTCAAAATGAAATCACTTTGTATATCCGTTAAGAGCTTCAAAATAATGAGGAGCAAAATTTACGAACTAGACTGTACAACATTTTTCTGTAACTTGTAAATTTAAGTATAAATTTCGAATACAATAACGTACCTAGACTACATCTGGCTTCTTTCCTTTTAAATATTCCAGCTCAGAAAATCAATATTATCTTCACAATATTTCGTCATTTTCTCTTTGCTTTTAGGTACATTTTTAAATTAAATACATACCTAATTATTTAAATGGCAGGCAATTTTTGCGTAATATGTAGACGCTAATTAAGAAACTTAGAGGCGATTCTTTTGGGTGATATTAAGCCAAAAAGGTTTATAAACATAGGCCCACAAAGTAATAAAGATACAGGGTGTTGAAATAAAAAAAACACTTTCTCTAAAATATTTCTGAAGAAGTTTGATTTGGAATGATAAAACTTAGGCTAATGATTTATTTAATTAAAGATGAAAATATTAATTCGGCTATTTTAGAGATTCCTAAAAACACTTAAAACACCTACATAAAATACCTCTCGTTTCTAAAAAAATGCATAGGATTTATTTGAAATACAATTATAAATGGGAATTAATTATTTTGCTAATTAATACGAATAAGTTCGAAAAAAATCAATGGCGTAGAAATTTTGCATTATTTTCTCGGACTTTTCATAAGTATGTTTTATTGTATATTTAGAAAACAAACACTTTTTTTTTGTAAATAAATATTTCTAGAGCATGATGTTAATAAATGTAAAAAATGTAATAAATCGAAACTGGTTGATTTTTGGATTAAAATTAAATATCTTTTTTCTTGGATATGTATAAGGAATTAGAAGTAGAAATAAGATTTTCAAAATATTCAGTGGCGCCAAATTTCTGGGAATTTTAGGGAAATCATCTCTCGATACCTCCACCACTTGTATATATATTTATATCCGAATTGTGGATTTTTACCTTTAATTAGATACCTACATAATCATCCAAAGTATCATCATTTTGATTGAAACATATTTAAATATAATTTTTAGGTATTACTAGGTAGGTAAATGACATTTTGACAGTGTCGGCAATATAAGCTATTGTTTTCTGTCTTGATTATAATATGTACCAATTAAAACCGAATTAATTGAAAACACAAATTTTTTAAAAATTGCAAGAATTGTAAATGAACAGTCTCTAACTTGCAGGATCTCACGAGCTGCTATCAATAAATTTAAAAAATCATTAATGATCTAACAACACTTTTATAAAAAAAAATACTAAAAGACGTGCCAGCATTTTTTTTTAATTTTTTGTTATACAAAATTTATTTCAAGTTAGTGACTAGCGCTGTATAATCTTCTTGATTTAAAATCACTCAAAGAATAACCCCTGAAGATCGTCAACGTACTTAATTAACGCCCGATAATATAAAAAAAATAGTCACTCACCCTTGTTCAACTGGAATAGGTCCACCCATTTGGCGGGACATCATGCCGTGGCCGGGCTCCATGGGGCCGGACATGGGGTGGCCGGGACCGGGTCCAAAGGGCGATCCGGGGGGCATCCCGAAGCCGGGCCCCGGCCCGAAGTGCTGGAAGTGGTTGCCGGCAGGCCCAGGGCCTCCGACGAAGGGTGGGCCCGACGATCCGGGCCGGCCGAACGGGGGGCCACCCGCCGAGGGAGAGCCGAAGGGCCCCGGCCCGGGGCCGTTGTAGGGCGGGCCGGCGCTGTTGGGGGGCGGCGGAAAACCCGCGTTGCCGACATTCTGAGGGGGACCGGGCCCCGGCGTGGATGAGCCCGAGGGCGCCGGCGAGGCGGTGTACTGGGGAGTGGTGGAGCCCGGCGGCGGGCCGCCCTGGTATGGGGGCGCACCGGCCGGCGACCCCGCCCCCGCCGGCGGGCCTTGGAAAGGCGAGGGCCCCTGAAAGCCCGCCGGCGGCCCGGAGAACGAGTTGCCTGAGTTCTGAGCGAAGTTTTGGGGCTCCGAGCCGGGCGGCGGTCCCTTCCAGGTCGTGGCGGGGTCCTCCAGGGTGACTGGCAGCGTGATGGGGGGCGCTACGCGGCGGCTAAGGCCTGCAAAAGCATAAGATGTTTACCACACCCGGTTACACCCCCTGCGTCAAGCAGAATACAGTTAGGTTATGTGTACCAGTAGCAATTTCTAACCTATACCAAACATATACTACAGAAGGGGTAATTACATTTCGTTTTGCGTTGTGCTGCGCGACCTTGTCTCATAATGCCACTAACACGGGGTGAGTAATTTCAGCGACCTCATTAATAAACTTTCTTTGATCTTATCCCTGGCTGCACCACTAATTCTTACGGATTTTACTTTACATAACACAAACATTTTCGAACTTAACGACGGTTCACATAAACACTTCCTTGATCAACCTCGAACACCCGAATTTTTCATACGGTTTAATTCAACGTATTATTTCCAATTTTGTACAATTCTAAATACAACTTCTCAACAATCACATCTAGTAAACACTGTTGAAGTTAAAACCATAGCGCATGTTTGTCTGCCGCCATTATTGTATATACAAACTACAGTCAACTGTTTTGCCGGTAGGAGTTCGAAAAACGCCGCTAAAATGTTTATTACAAATTAATTTATAAACAAACCCATCCACAATATGGCTGCATCGTTTCACTATCAGTTATATAATATGAATTTTTGCAATTGCTGATGTGACAGGTATTTTTCTGAAAACAACCCGCAGTCGGGTTGGTATAGGTTAGAAAAGCTTTTCTTTGTTATTTGGCTTTGCTTGGATCGAAAAGGAATTACAGATGCCGTTAATGTAATTTTGAAATATTATTTGTGAGGTGTGAGGACCGAGAGAGAGGCAGGCGTCGTAATACACCTAATAAATTGTGCGGCGAGCTAGTGAAAAAGCATAGTAGGACGTATTTTAGATGCCCACCTTTGTCGGCTTTGCCGCAAGCCTTTTCTAGTAAGGGAGCAATGGCAACAGCGTCAACTAAATTTCTTCTTAGGCCTTCTGCAAAAATTATCTTGCGAGAAGCCACCAAGTGCTGCCATTTTCACTGCGTGAAGCCGATGATGCGAGCAGCGGCAGAGGCGTGAACTGCCGACAGCGCTGTGTTTGAACGACACATTCCACCGGTTTCAAATTCAAACACCAAACACAAACACACTGGATACCGCTACAAACTCCCGAAAACTTGCTTAAACTCTCCCGAAACCCCTTTGCTACGAACCGAGCCGCCGAACCAACAAACGAGTTATTTTTTTAAACACTCCCGTGTGTACATTTTTTTCGATTGCAAGTCTTCCATCGCGAACTCAGTCGGCGGTAGTTGACAGTGTCACCCTAAAAATCAATAAAGTTAACCACCCCTTAGCCCTTCCCCACCCTCTGCTCATTCAACAACATCACGACTATCATTACTACACTGAACCGCGTCAAATAGGGCAGCGTTTTTCGACTTCCACTGGATTATCGAGGCACTCTGGGTTTCTACGGAGAACCACCTTTGCCGGTAGCTCACTCACGCTAGGACGTCACTGTCACAGAGACAGCTTTGCCACGTCTGAAGTAAGTAGAGCAGCCGGTAGCCGTTTATCGGCATAAATACGGACCGCTGCGCTTCTACTAGCGTGACTTTACACTGTTGGTTCATTCGCATAAAAAGCAAGTTGAAGTAGAAAAGTGCGACCGACCGCACATGGGCTGACAAACAATAGAGGGGATGGTGACAATTGACAACTATACTTCCATGCACCGCACACTGCACCTTCGCTTGCAGAATGTAAAATGCTCTTTATTTTACCTCTGTCTACACAATACACATCTACTTCCTCGTTTTCTTACGAAACATTCTATAATACTTAATTCGAATAATTCAATGAATTATCTATCATAAACAAAATAATAAAAATTTGATCTATGAATTATCTAGGTATCTATAATTTATAGCTAGCACTGCTAGCAGGATTTTTTAAATTAGCCAGAATGTATGGCTTCTAGGTTTTGTCATTTTTGTACGTAATTAATTACTGTGGAGTTGTACACTCCGAATTACAGAGAAACAATTGAAATTCGTAATACCGTCTCCATCACTCATCCTACGACAGCTCAAAAAAAGAGGTTATTATAAAACAAAAGAGCAAATAACCTCCGGTTAGTTCAAGGTCGTTTTAAGTGTTAGGAGCTATTTTAATTGCGTGACCTTGCAGTCAAAGACTGAGATAGCCGTTTCGTTGTAAATAACCATATTTTATAAGCCGGCCGTAGTATTTGTTTAATTTTGAGTTCGGCTCGATAAATATGAGACCGTGTCCGACGAGTTTCGTACTTTTAACACATATATCATTCAAGGTTTACTACAATGAATCGGGTTGCCCTCAGAGAACTACCTGAGACCTTGAGACAAAGTAAATTTATTACACGCAACCAACGCTCTACTTCCCGCCGGTTTTCCTCATTTTTTTTTACGTTTCGTTTGATAATTCTGGAAAGATTTATGGTTTTACGGCGGCCATCTTCCTCAATAAAACGGCCTAAATTGTAAATATAAATGTTTACCTAGGTGCGTAGAAGAGGAGGCGAGTGTAAAAATTTTCAGATAATCGTTTAAATGGGTTATGCCAATACTACTACAGGACACAATACAGATTGTTGCATTATTGGTTGCCTAAGTCTTTATAAAATAAAAGATAATACACGTACTTGTATTACTGGTTGCCTATTGACTTCAAAATAAAACAAACAAATTCATGTGACATTGGTTGCATATGAAATTGAAAATACAAAACGCTGCACACTATACAGATTCTTGTATTACTGTTTGCCTACCTATTTCAATATAAAGGACATTGCAAAATAATCTGGTGAAACAATAAACGGACTAATATAAATATTCAAGTCAGAAAGCAACCTCGAAGTTAATTTTTTGGCAGGTTATGTATGATAAAAAGGAAATTATAACAATATTCAATTGAAACAAGTTTTTTGCAGTCCCATATCAATCAGAAATAATGCAATCAATTTCAGACTGCTCCATATTGAGGATGATACCGTCACTTTCGTCAGCTACATTAGTTTCACTTTTGTAGATTTTGGAATGACTTGAATTATCTTTCTCATTTTCCAATTCCTTATATTTTGACTTTGTCTTTTCTGAATCTTCCGAATTTCCACTTGATTTTTCATTTTCTTTCTCTTTGTTTCTTTCAACGTTACTGGATACTATAGCATTTTTAGCAGGTGTTATAATCACCGTTTCCACATTAATTATTTTATTTCGTACTTCTGTATTCTTATTTTCAGATTTCCCAAATTCTTTTTCTCTACTTTCACTTGTTTCTTCAAGTACATCTTTTTCATCATGATCATCACTTTCTAACTTCTGGCCGCTTTCACTGCTGCTCTTAACTGGTTTACTACTTTCATTCGTTGAATTAAACTTCTTTTTCGCAGCATTCTCACTTTCTTTAACACTATCTTCTTTCAAATCAATACCTTTCTGACTAGTTTTATCACTCCCAATTTCACCGCAGTTATTTTCACGTTCTGAGGTATTCTTCCGTTTCTCAGAACTATTTCTTTCTTTATCCTCGGTTTCAGAATCGCTGGAAGTTATGACAATCTCGATATTTTTAGGGCTCTCAATTATAATAGCATCGTCATTATCAGATCCTTCGGTTCTCGCTTCTTTTGCCTCACTTTTTCCTTGCTCTTGCGCCTTTTTGCTGCTCTCCAAAGCCAACTGGGATCTAATGGCTCTAGCTCTCGCTTGCAGTTCCAACAGTTCTAGAACGCTCATTAAATTCTGTTCGTCCATTTTGTCTTTGTCAGGGTCTTTGGATTTCTTAGAAGACTTACTGTGATCGGTTTTATCTTGCTTTTCTTTCTTTACTTTTTTCCTTTTGCATTCCTCTTTGATTTTAATTTTACCGTGTTTCTTATGCCGTTTCTTGTTATTTTCGTTTTCTGAAAGTGAAATAAATTAAACTCGTATTTCAGTTCAGTGAAAGCTACGTCAAAATGTTTTGAAATTATACTACATAATTACCCGAGTCAAGATCAATGACAAAGTCGTCATCGGTGATATCATCTAATGATATGACGTCAATTGGTTGTTGTTCTGCTTCGGGATCCGTAGAGCTGCTGTCTTCTTCCAGATTTTGTCCATTGAAAATATATTTCAGTCTCTTATTAGATATACCCAGCAGTTCTTCTAAGAGCATCGAATTAACTTCTTCATTGTCAAGGTTCTAATAAATTATAAATATAACCAAGATTGCATTAAAGTAACTTGAATTTGACTTACTTTTATGCATTCGGGAGCCATGCTTTTAATTTTTTTAGGTTTAATTATCTTCAGAACCTCTTTCATGAGTTTAACTCTGTCGTTGAGGTAGTAGGAAAGTTCGTGTTCGCTTTCATCCGAATCCGACTCGGATTTGCTGATGAGTTTCTTTAGTTTCTTGTCTTTCTTTGAGTGGACCTTAGTGTCTTTTTTCTTTCTCCTTAGATCCATTGTTGAGATTTTATCTGGAATTTATCACACGCAAATGTATATTAGGAGGAATGTTCTTCCTACTTTATAGGTGACTATTGAGTATATCATCGGATTTATTTTCTGTACAGGACCGTTATGAACTGTAGATTCATATCAATACAGAAAATATGCTTTATTTATTTTTTAAAACACTAAACAAATTATAGTTAGGTTAAATTCTTCTTCTTCTTCTAATATGGCAAACGGCAAACACATAGATTACCATAGATTAATAATACAAGAAGGCTCTGTATATTGTATGTTTTGTTATAAAAGTTTCAGCGCTCCTGGTGGGTGAACCGGAAACTATTTTTTATTGAGCTCTTCATATTAAAGATGATTTTTCATCGTTAGAATACTGATTATGTTGAAATAACATTAATAACATAAATGTCATACAGTCTATATGTCATGAAATGAAATATTTACAAAATTATTTATTTTTGAAAAGAAAATTGTTTTAATTTTGAACAGCGAGAATAAAGTTCGGTAAGAGTTCTTTAAAATCTTTCTGTACTGTAATACTTCACTATTATATGAACAAAATTTCGTATGAACTCAGTTTTTACAATGTCGCAAATATATATTCTCATTTTTTGAGTGGATGATATATTTGTATATACAATGTATGTCATATCTTAAACGTTATTGATAATCAGTGTCTACTGACAAAATATTTGCTTTGTATCCACTAGCAAAGACCGATCTACTATTATGAATCATATTCATTGTAGTGTGTACCAGACTAACTTCTCCATTTTTGATATTCAAGGCAATAATATGTAATCTGTTATTATTTTATTCTCATTTATTACAAAAGCATTTTATGCAGTGGCGTCTATATTCCATTTTTAATATTTCATACTTTATAAGATTATTGGCTATCTTTAAGAAAAACTGAATATGGTTCATAAGCTCAAGTCTGGCTATCTAACAGGATAGTGAAAAGGACGATATGATAGTAAAAAAATAGCAATTAAAAAAAAAACAATGTCATACTTCACATTCAGAATTTTATTTAAAAAGAGTTTAATAAAACTGCAATTCAATATAAACATAAGGAAAATACAACACTTTTGTATAAAGTCTAAAAAACACTTTTATTGACTTACTGTTACCTTATTCAATATGTATATAAAAAAAAATTACACGATCATAATGTCAGGCACTGGGCTCCACCGAGTTTAGTTTAAATTCTGGACAGTTTCGCTTGTATACTTCTGAGCTGATTCACTAGATGGTCCGTATTAGGCTTACTATACAAATTCGAGAGCAAGGCGGCCACCGTATCTTGACAAAGAGACGTAATTTTCCTCCTAAAACAAAACAGCAAGTGACGTAACAGCAAATAAAGTAATCACGAAAACCACGCTTACTTCTCGACGCTGTTGTAGCTCTCGTGACTGCTGAGGTAACAGTCTATTAAAGAGGCGGTGGCTTCAGATAGATGGAACTCGTTCTCCTCCATCTGCCAGAAGTGGTCGTTCACCGAGATCGTTATTAAGCTAAAAAAATACGTTAATATTCGAATCGGTGGGCGAAAGGTGCAACTTACTTATTGTACACCATTATCAGTTTCTCAAAGGGGACGTTTATTGATACCAAAGTTGTTGGCACGAGGTATTTGTCAGCCTTCAACTTCGCACACACGATTTCTAGCTCGTAGACGATGTAATCTAAAAAAAATTGTAGGGAACATTTTATCAGTGTTGCCAAGCACATATTACAAAAAAATCACTTTGTTACTAGAACAATTTCATTACCCCTTCCAAGAACTTAACATGAGACCAAAATAAAGGAAGTTTTGGAATAAATTGTTAAAACTAAACCAAACTATTTAACTATATTTAATTTTTGACCAAAACTATTAAAAAATCATTTTACATGGACATATTTACAGCCAAGGTTAAAATATATCATTAAAAAAATTAGCATAAATATTTCATTCTTACCCCAAAATTTTTTAATTTTGTTAATATTTACTAAAAAGTGTGGTTTACGAAAAAGTTGAAAAATCGCTAAAGATGTATGAGTTTTTAAATCAAAATTACAAATCTTAAACCTATTAAAGGTTTTTCTTATCTGAAATCTAATAAGTACAGAAAAATTTAGAATTCTATTTCACTCCCCACCATTTTGACTTCCATCACCACTGTTTTCGGTTAACCTTGCCTCATCTAGATGACCGGAGAGTTCTAAATCTCCAACCAGATGACGAAGAATCGAAATCCCCAGTTAGGTAATGGAAAGTTTTAAATCACTCTCCATACCACATTTTTTTGTCTAGCCTCGCCCACTTTTGTCTCATCCGGCCAATCAGTGACAGGGGCAGTGTAGGACTCTTTCCTTAGGTGGTGGTAGGAGCCAAAATGATGGGGGGAGGGGGGAGAAAAGGAATAGAACCCCCGATTTTCCTCTACTTTAATAACACCATGTTTACAAAGATCCATTTAGTTTTAAAGTATGAAATATTTTTAAATGTACAAATTCACGCTGTATTTTAATTTTTTTCCTAATTTTACAATTTTTTATTTTGTACTTTCAATGTTTTCTTGATTAATATCGAAAGAAGGGCAACTTGCACTTTTATACAAACAATTTTCAATATTTTCTTGTAAAACTCATTCACTCTAAGCCATTCCAAAGACCATAAAAAAATTGTAATGGCATACGAATAGGATTTTGAGGCAGTTGCATTTTCAAAAAAAAGTTCTTTTTTATGCCTGTTTAATAAAAAATATTTGAGTTTCATTTGTTTTTTATTTACTGAGACAGATTGAATAACTCCAAACACTCAATAAATCCGTTTATGGTTGGTAACACTGCATTTTACAAATTCCAAATGTCAAATATCAAACACATTAGTCAATCAACAGCCTAACAGATGGCGCTTTAAGCTTCCAACTTTAAAAATATGTGCTACAAATATCAAAAACCTGTCAACTTACCCAACGGAAAACATTGCGACGAATGCGCGTACTTCCTAGCTAGATGCTTAACTTTCGTTAACACCTGATTCACCCTGTCGTTGCCGGAACCCGAACTCTTCCTTATCTCGTCCGACAAGATCTGCTGCCATATCGACTCGATCAGGACACTGTCGGTGTAACCGGCGCAATCTATAATAGCCAGCTGGCACTCTAGAAGCTTGTACGGTTCCGCAAAGTTCTCATACAACTACGACAAAAGAAACGTATGAATAACGGAAGTCGAAGGAAGGAAACAACGCTCACCTGCGAAATTTCGAACAGCTCGGAATTGAGCATGATTATGGCCTCCTGCGCATTGGGGATCTGATTCTGCATGTTGACGATGGCGTCTAAGATCTGTTCCTGAACTTTCGCCACCTCCATCTTGTCCTCCAAGTCCCGCAGGAACATTCCTAGGTAGGGAGCGTACCCGACCTTGTCGCTCCTCATGCACATGATCGCCCTGGCGAGGTACGACAACCTGTCTTTTAGCGGAACAGCGTTTCTGAAAAAAACGTCGTGGGATGATAAAACGTGTGATTCGGAGGCGTGGCAAAGTTCCGATGTTATTCGACACACGAAAAAAGGTGCAAATAAAAGTCGGAGGGGATAAAAAATACTGATTTTTTAAATTATTTTGAAATGTACAGGGGGTTGTATTAAAGCGAGGCACTCATAAAGTTAGTTTTTTAAATGAAAGATGTTTAAATGAAGTGTAGAACATTACGAGGGCTTTTTAGCAAATAGGCAACCAGCAATACATTTTATAGATTTTATTACACACACAGTTTGTCTAAATATGAATCAATGCACAAATAGCAGACTTTCCTCCATTCTAACGCAGATTTTTTATAAAATGGAGTTAGTTTGAAACTCAAATTACCTTTTGTTGGAAAGAAATGTGTAATTTGCCGTTTTTTAACAAGCAGCATCGTAAATTACAAATTTTTTATACACCAAAAAGTTATTTGAGTTTCAAACTAGCTCCATTTTATAGAAAAATTGTGTTAGAATGGGTGAAAGTCTGTTATTAGTGCATTGATTCATATTTAGATAAACTGTGTAATAAAACCCATAAAAATGTATTACTGGCTGCCTATTTGCTGTAGAGCCCTCTTAAGAAAATAAAAAAATTTATATGCGTGCGACAAATATTGCGTGGAACGATTGAGACGTGTAAGGGCTCAAAATGTTCGTCTAGTAAGAAGTTTTCAAACGCAGAGTGGTACTTTTCAAAAATCCAAAATGGCTGTGTACGGCAAAAATGAAAAAAATTCGCAACCAATCGGGTCATTTTTTGAGGGACACCTCTTAAAAGCTGGTGTGGTCGGATGAAAAAATCCAAAATGGCGGTTAAAAAAACGATTTGGCGACTGAATTTTTAAAAATCAACCGATTTACACCAAACTTGGTATACGGGAGTATATGAGGTCGCTGATTACGAATCCGATGTCAGATTTGCAAAATTCAAGTAGGCGGATCCATGATGGCGGACCAAACTTCAGAAAATCGAATGATTAACACTCAATTTGGTATATGAGGATTTTTGGGGTCGCTCATCATGTATCTTAAGTTGGATTTGCAAAATTTAAGATGGCGGATTCAATATGGCAAAAGATTTTATCTGCCATACTAGATTTGTCATTTTTTAATGACCTCTGAAAACCCCCCATATACCAGATTTGGTGGAAATCGGTTGATTTTCCAAAATTTCGTCTGCCATCTTGAATTTGCAAATCTGACCTCGGATTCGTAATCAGCGACCTCAAAAACTCCCGTATACCAAGTTTGGTGTAAATCGGTTAATTTTTTAAAATTCAGTCACCAAATCGGTTTTTTGACCGCCATGTTGGATCCGCCATTTTAGATTTTTTCATTCAACCACACCAGCTTTTAAAAGGTGTCCCTCATCTACAATTTGAGCTAAAAAATAAAACGATTGGTTGTGAATTTTTTTTTAACTTTTTTGCCGTACACTCAGGTTTTCTCCAGCTTCCAGCTGCCATGTTGGGTCCGCCATTTTGGATTTTTGGAAAGTACCACTCTGCGTTTGAAAGCCTCTTACTAGACGAACATTTTGAGCACTTACACGTCTCGATCGTTCCACGCAATTTTTATCCAGGTCGGTGATCCGCTTGACGTGAAACATCCCATATTTATGTCACTAATTGTAAATACAACCATTTTATGTTTTAAAATAATTATTTTTGCTGGTTTATAAAACGTTACGAACTAAAAATAAATTAAAATACTTATTGATCAAATAGATTCGAAATATTATTTAAAAACATTTCAAAACTTCTAATAAAAAGTTAATAAATTTGTTGTTTTAAAGCACTGCGTTTAGTTTGCAAAGGATAGTGTCCGTTACCTCTAACATTGACCTAGTTTCCGTGGACTACATAATAACAATCCGCCTGATGTGATATGACAATCAGGCACTAGGCGAGCAAAAAAACAACCGGTAAATGTTAATTTTACACATTTTTATTGCATTGCAATGCAATTACATGAGACTCACCCGGTCCTAGAAGCGAGGTTATCCAGGATCCTAGCTGCTGCGGCGTGATTGTTGTTGCTCTCGTAGAACTTCCACAGTAGATCCATGACGGCTATATTATCGGGATGTTGCGAAGAGGTATGCTTCAAGTAGGTCTCCAACGAGGATTTTCCTATCTTTATCAGGTCGCTAGTCATGTTTTTCGATACCATCCACTCGTACAATGCCACGTGCATGATTTCGTCCGGGCATTCCAAGATCTCGTTTATGACTTGCTTCATCTAAAAAAAATGTGGAAAATAAGTATTTTTAAGATCGTTTTATATCTTAAATTACTTACGATAGGCCCAACGTGGGACTGATCCAGTCCGTTCAACAGAATAGACTGAGCGCTACTGTAGAACTGATCTTGAGGTATGCTAGCGACACGGTTTTGATTCTGGTCTGTATACAAACTATCCAACATGTTCAGTACATGCTTATAAATCTCCATTCTGCGGAAACAAACATAAAACAAATAAAAAATCTAGAAATGAGTGAGGCGCTTTGAAAAAAAAAAAAAATGACTCTTACAGCTGCCGTACTGGGTATTTTTATTGCAGGACTTAATTTTTATGTTCAGTGAGTGTAATATTACGTCTGTGTGGTCGATAATGATCAATTTGAGAATAATACATGATCAGACAAATAGAAAAAAATTGTAGATAACTGTGGATTAAATTAGAGAAGGGAAAACAATGGGGCATATTTCAGCGCATATTCTAAGCGAGATTTTAGTGAAGAGCGTCTCAATATTTTCTTACCTCTTCTGGTAGTAGCTGAACCCTTCCTGATCGGCTCCGTTGTCCTCCGAATTATAAAAATTCTCAGCTATCTTATCCGGATCGATTTTTCTGCCGCAATGATGGCAGAGCTCCGTCACTGCTTTGTAAGCTTTCAACGCGGTGAATTCCTTGCACACCTCGCACAGATTAACGTTCGGGGCGATCGTTTTGCACAGTTCCAGGGCGGAAAATATCATTTCTTCCTTTTCGTCGACGTTTTGTACCGTCCTCGAAGATTTCAGAATCTCGTTGGCCTATAGGGAAACACAAATGATTAAGATACAACAATTTCATATTCTCTAAGATTTTTTTTGCATTGCATATCCTAATTGTGTAAAAAATTTTTGTGAGAATACATGTCATTCATTCATGTCATGTTTTGTTAATTAAAGACAGTATTATTTTATAGTTTTTTTCAACTGAATTTTACAATATTAGCAGGCCGGGAATTACCTTCGAGAACGCAGCATCCTCCGTCCTGTACAGGTGCGGGCAAACCTCCCTCAATTTCGCGCTTATAGAATCCACGGAAGCGTTATCGCCCAGGTAACTGTTAACCAACGTCGTTATTAGCATGGAGCAAACGTCCTGCCTGTGGAGAAACAGTTCTTTAAATGTGGTGTTCTGTAAGACCTGTTGCTGGTTCTCCGGCAACGCGCCTATCAGTGAATGGAACTGATGCTCACAGAGGATTCTCCACAGCCCTATTATCTGGCAACAGTGGCAGACGAACGTTTTCAGGGAGTCCAACGACTGGCGCTCTTCCAGCTGCGCGTCCTGTATGGTTTGGTTCATTCGGGTGACGTTCATCGAGGTGTTGTTGTACATAGAGCTTTGGGGGTTGGCCGAGGCGGTGGTTATGTTGGAAAGCTGGGTGTTGTAGGCGAGAAAGTTGTGGAGAGCCGTGAGGTTGTTTAAGATGTATATGCAGTCTTCGCTCGTTATCGTGCTGATGTTCTAGAAACGACAAAAAAAAGGTATATATCAGCATCCTGTTCTCGGGCTAGGTTCTGTGGGAGGATTTATGATTAAAAATTTGTAAACACATTTAAGAAATTAAGCTTGACGATATAATGACTGTAGAAAAGCGATCTAATAAAAGTTAATAAGAACAATTTAGAAAAAAATGAGACTAAAAACTTACCGTTACCGTTTTCCAGTCCATACAAATCCTGTCGACGCACCTTCTGTTCCAGATGGGTCTCAAAATTCGACATAAATACAAATAAAGCCCGTTGTGCTTGGGCGAAAAAGTGAAAGGGCTAACTACATCAAAGGGAGTCTGATGTGGCGACATAGTCTGAGAAAGATTGGGACTCTGTGGGAAAACACCCTGTTGATATTGATGTGAAGCTGGAGTCGAAATGATGTTCGGAGAGAACATTGATGTACCAGAAACTGTAGAAAGAAGTAAAATTTTTAAACCGAAACATGAAAATAAAAAATACGAATGAAAAACATAATAATCACAAAAAACAAGTAAAAAAAAACAAAAACATATTTTTTTTTAGGAACGAATACTGTAAATTATAAAGAATCTTACAAATATTAGTGGCGTTAATGGGTGACAATCTCGGTTCGCCTCCAAACAAGAAGAATGCCCTTGTGGCATACTCCGAGATTTCCACATTGTCATCGCTCTCCAGAGAGGCCAGGATCAGGCACGTCGCGCAAGCCTGGTCCTCCTTCTGAATCATGAAGAAGGTCTTCAGAGCCTCCGTATCGATCCCACGGCTGTCCTTTAAAATTTGTTTAAGCAAATCGACCGGCCTGAGTTTGACGAAGATTTGTACGCCGTGCGAAGTTAGGACGACGTATTTGTGTGGGGCCTCGGCATGTTGCCTAACCACCATCGGGGGGGCTTCTTGCATGGTGGAGCTGTAGAGATGAACGTCGTGTCTCACCTAGGATTTAACAATTTGTTTGTAAAAAAACGTGGGGTATTTCGCTGACACAATTGACGAAGTGTTAAATTCACAAACTTCCAACTATCGAACAAATCAATAGACTAAAATATACACCTGTACATCAACATATTCGTATCGTTTCTTACCTCGGCCATCGCCAGAGCAGGTCCGTCCAAATTAACGGTATTATAAGCCTCCATAAGTGTCTGAGTAAAAGGGAACAGATCCGAGCTCATACACCACAGCACGTCCTTCTCGTTAACGGTGGAAATCAGTACGAGGTTCCTGTCTCTATAATTAGACATGTGAACGGCTCTGGGTCTTACAGTTACGTTCGCGGAATAACCCGGCGGCAAACGTACGTGTAGTAGGGTTAGAGTGTAAGGCCTCTGGTTCGGTTGGAGGTTCGAAAGACTGACGACGGACATGTAAAACCTGACGCCAGTTTGCGAAACTGCCACGAGGTTTATGTTTCCCGATTCGTAAGCTTCAATTGCCGATATGCTTACAATTGGCCTGAAATTTTGACTATCCAACGTCCTACAAAGAAAAACGTAACGTAAGTATATTACCTGTCAATTTTTATATAAAGTTTTTTCTATTTACAACTTACTTAACTGTATTCATTGCCTGGTTCACTAAGGAGGCCTGCGAGATTTTTGTCACTCTGGAAAAGGAATTCCCCTTTTCACCCAAATCACAAACCTCAATAGTTCCTTTTTCTGTTAGAGTATACAGTATATGTCGACTATTATCTACCGATATTTGACAAATACCATCCTCCTCGCTCAAAGCCGCATTTAAAAACGAAGGGACCAAGAACGACAATGCACTCGTCGATAAATTTACTTTCTTACATCGCTTCCCAAACCACCCACTTTCGGCCTAAAATTAAAAAAATATATCCACATTTTAATCTACTGAAATTATGCTACCTCTCACCTGATAAGAAATTTCATACAAACTGCCTTCCTTCGTACCAAGAAATAACCTGCCCTCAGAAGTGCCTGTAATGGTAGAAACCGTACTCCCGTCTGTGGGTATCGTAAACACGGGGTCCGGAATTAATTGTATTTCCTCCATAGGTCCTCCGGGACCTTCGGTGAATGTAACGCCAAGCACTATGATGTCGACGGCTGTTGTTAGAACCAACAGATATTTTATGAAAGCATGAAAAACTCCCGGTTTCGGCTTCACAAGACCTACACATACAATAGTTTCATTTATTCCATCGAAATAAGCCAAGTCGGTATTCTCTTCATAAGTCCACACATATATGTCACTGTCGACTGTAAGCCAGGCTCTATTTATTTCCGCAAATAAGCCCATCATGCAGTGACACTGAACATCTAAGAAAGAATTAAGGTATAAATTTTTATATCGACACGTAAAAAAACGTAAATATGAAAAGGATACGAGAAAAGTGATCCACAATTTCTGGTGGCAAAGGTACATTATTTACGCATTTTATTTGGGTCATATTATTCATCACATGTGACATTCCACTCAAAGTTGGATAATCCTGATCTGTAAGGCCACTCGCAGTTGATCCTGTTTGGGGGTTGATATTCATGAAATCAATAAGTCTTGGGGCATTACTATCTGTTAGTAAAGACTTATCTACGTTTCTCGCTGATATTTCCATTTTGTGAATAGGGATTTGGCTATTATCTATCATCTGATTGTACATTATGCTGGGAATCAGGTTTGGCGGCTTAACGCCTAACCTAAAAAATAACCGGTACTGCAGGGGTTATGGCTATTCAAGCAATTTATCGCTGCAATATAAATAGCTTACTTGGAAGAGAGAACAATTATTAGCAAACCTTTGTGAATTAAAGCTGTAAACAAGACGTTAACAAAACATAGCACTATGACTGTTAAATTCACTTTAAAAATTGAACTCGATTAGTTTCAAATTGACAAAAATGACACTTAAAATTTAAAACTTCGTCTTCTTCTTCTTAAATTTTATTCAGACTTCGAAAGCTTTCATGTTATGGCATCTCTGTGCCAAATTAATAAAAGATATCTGTAAATAATGAAGATATTATTTTAACTATTTAAATTAATTCCTAGAAGAACATATTAAGTATTTTACAAAGCAATTCTGGGTAAGTCAAATATTATTCCAAAAAGAACAAACCTACTTAATTATTTACGCAAGTTGAAAATTAAAAATATCCCACATACAGCTAGGTATTTATCTATCTAATTATTAGAATGAACAATCATTTTCGTCGACAGATGGATTAGCTATGATGTCGCGCACTCAAAATCATAGACCTCACAAACTAACAAAGTAACTGAAAGTAAATGTCAAATCAAACAATTTTCTTTATTACTATACGAGTAGATACCTAATAACCGATTTCTTTATATAATGGCCATCCTCTATGGCTCTCTGTTAAAAATTTAAAAATGGAAATTCAGAGACATTTGAATATCTGGATATCATTCCTTTACATTTTGTTTTATTTTTTCTATTGTCTCAACTGTAGCGCTATTAACCTCTTTTTTCAGCAACAAATGGATTATCGTAAAAAATTATTTAAAAAATTTTCATGCGTTGTTTTGATGGGCAATACGAATATAATAAAATTATTATCAATTTCTGTACTGTAATAAAAAATAATCATTTTTTTATGGAAATCAATAATTCAGGAAAATTATTAGATCGAAATTTATGAAATTGCAGATTACTTAATTTATTTTTATCATTACTGATTTATTTACTTTGCGCAGAAAACCCTGTGAGCATTTTTCTAAGAAATTAGGCGTGGTCTAAAGGAGAGCGCCCCGTGACGGCGAAAGCGAGGCGAAATAAATTTTTCATCTCTTTCGTAAATCATTGTAGTTCAAATTGGTGCAATTTAGACATCAAGAGAGCAGACACAACCACCTGACTCTCGAGTGGCTCTTCATTGCGGGCCCATACAGCTCGCGACCGAGAATTTATCCACAGCAATTTGCCAGAAGGACTTGCACAAATTGAAATGTAAAAGCTGTCGCTTCTCTCGAAACAAAAATCAATATATCAATTAACTTGGCCGCAGAAGTGAATTCGTTCGATTGTCATAACTCGGTAGGGCGTTTGTTGATAAATAATTTGGAATTTGGTCAGTGGTGTACGATTTCATTTCCGTATGAATAATTAGGTTAACAATTGCATTAATTAAACTTGTTTTACCAAGAAATTGGCCAAGTTAGACTTAATATTTATTAGGTATCACTATATTGCAACTCGATGATTGATGATTACAGTTTACTTCAAATTAAACATTTTTATTACTACTTGCTTCTTGCTTCATTTAAGAAATAGGTACAATAAAATATTTGAGTAGCTTTAGCAACAGTGCATAATTTTTTATGTTTGTACCATAGGATGAGGTGTAGTTTAAAATAAAAAATGCATTATCAAGATTATTCTATTTAAAGTTAGGTATGATTAGGTTGAACATTTTGTGCATTGGGATGAATAAAAGCGTGATGGTATGTTTTGAATTGTAGGCATTTCAAGCGTCTGTCTGTCGTCCAGTTCCAGTTCTAAATATAGACTTGGGATTTAATAAAGGTCTGTATATTAAATGTAAGTAGAACAGAACTAGACAGAAATTTCAATAGAGCTTGACATGGAATCTCGAATGCATAATTTTCATTGCACAGACTTAATACTACCAGTACGATTTGCTTAAAAGTTAAAATAAAGTACCAATTAGGTATTGTTAAAATTGTAATAATGGAATTTCGGTGAAACTGTCAACTTTTCTTCTTACCCTCGTAATCTATACTTGCTAACACAACTACAGGTGTCAACAACTTCTTAAGGAAACAGACAATAATTAGTACAGGTGCGTGAACAATTTTAATCTAATTACTTAACAAAGTGACTGTTTAGACAGTGTTTGGAGTGGATGTCTTTATTCAGTTATGTGTAGATCCACCATAGAAGACTTTAACGTCGTTGTGAGGCTCGCAACGTATTTGATATCACTGCAAATTGTTTTGGATGTGTCCAGCGGTCAAGATGTAGAAGTTCCAAATCCTTTGTTCCACTTTCCCGGAGGATCGGACCCCTTTCAAGGCGTAAGTCAACGTTTCGTCTCGTTTTTATATTTGAATATGCTGTATACGTATTGCAGAGCTGATTAAATAGCATTAAAAAACACACAGATTTTAATTGAAATGTAAATTTCTGCTGTTATAATAATTGTTGTATAGGAATAAATAAAACGGTACTTGTAGCAGGTAAAAGCTAAGAAAACCGTTAAATATTGGTCACAAAGGCGATGATGAAACCATTTATGTACTTTATAACAGATAATGGGAGTAGGTAATAATGGAAATGCGTTCTTAGATCACGATATAAAATATAAAATTAATATTGTTGACATATTTAGGTACAATAATTAATTACAGTACAGTTAAATGTAATCTACAATTTCGGTTAATCTCAGTAAGATTAAATACAGAGATAAATATAGCAATTTCTGTTAAATCCCATGTTTTTTTGCAGATTATTCTGGCTATAGACCTTCCGCTAGACAGCGGAGGTTTCGCAGATCTACATTTTTCCTTGCTCTACGAGGCTGCGTATGTGTTGCCAACAAACGAGACATCTTTCGACTACCCGCCTATAATAGCGAGCCGGAAAATTTTCTACGATATTTTTGAGGAGAAATTTAAATCGTAAGTATTGTACAGATTGAGCCAAATGAGAGACTGACAACTATAAAGCAAAAGTACTACACTTAGAACATCTCGACGAGTTTTTGAATTATTTGAGATGAACATTGGAATTTTGAGTTTATATTTGAATTAGGCACTTCTGTTTTGTGTACAATTTTTTTTTTACGTGATAGAAGAGAGCTATTATTGCAACTTCAAAGAAACTTTCTTCAGCATTCTATTTAATCTGTTTTAGATATGGCTACCCTGGGAAAGATTGCCTTTTGAGAGCAATATGTGAATCGGCTGAATTTTCTGTTCAACATACGGGGGTCTTAGGAGATCTAGTCCACATCCTTTTAATGTAAATATTAGCAACTTTATTATTATTCTTTCCTTAATCAAAATATGTTGTTTCGTTAGCAGCATATAAGTTCAAATATACAGCGTTCTAATATGAAAATGTCAACTATAAGTTTTTTTTTTAAATAATTTTAAATTTTAATATGATAATTCTGTACTTGTCACATTTTTGACAGGCCTTCCACTTCTAAAGCAGAATATTTGTTGGGCGAAGAGTACAAGGAATCGGAAGAATATGGAAGAAGAAATGGACACTGTAAGGAATACCAATATAAATGTTCTTTTAGTTTGTTAGAAAAAATAAGTCGGATTATATTGTAATATTTCTTGATAAATGTAACAAAATGATATTGTTTTCATATCAGATGCAGTTTGACTTTGAAAATGATTGATTTGATTAAATAAATGAACAGATACGATTAAATTGATTTAGAACACATATAGGGTGTAATTACAATTGTGTTAAAAAAATAAGAGTTTTACAAATTTAAAAATATTTTCTTATACAGGATGTTTGAATTCCACAAGCCAAATTTTACTTGTTAGAACTCCTTAAAGTAAAAGAAAAAGTTCCTATAAGAGCTCAGTTTTCGAGATACAGGGTGTACAAGTTTATATACCTCAAAACATTTTTTATTTAGTATAACGTTCAAATATTTACAGTTATTTCACTTATAAAACAGAATAATTACAAAGTAAAATCGTTCAGGGGCGGGCTATGAAAAATTTGGCCCCACATATTTTGAAATAGAAAATCTTATTTGGAAAAAAGCTTTATTAAATTTTGTTAATAAATATTGCTATCAGCAATTATCCTGGTATAGTTAGAAACTGTAAAACAAAACTGTGATAGACTCCATTTAATATCAAAGAACACTGTTTGACTTCATTGAAGAGAAAGAAAGAAACGTATAAAAGGCAAATATTGGCGACAGCGTTTCAAAAAGTAATTTTTTTTCTAAAAGATTTGTGTTTTATGTATAATTTTGTTCTATTAATATTAATTGAGAAAAAATCCTAACAAAATTTGGAAATAGTAAGATCCATCAAGTCACGTGACTATTCTCATCTCAATTATATCTAGGATCCTTATCTTTCTCACTAAATTCGACCCAACCTCTACTAAAGTTATGCATTTCTATAGAAAGTTATATAAATACCAAATTAAATGCATATAAATATATTTATTACTTTATGCTAAATATAAGTATTTATACAGGGTCGGAAAGTCCCCATGGTTCATCGGCCATTACGTGAGAGCGATAAAGAAAGTCATAGAAATCCGTGCGATAGAGAGAGATGGCTATAACGAAGGCGTCTAATAGTCACCGCCCATTTCGCCCTTCCACAAATAAAATCCACTTATTATTTGTGGAAGGGCGAAATGGGCGGTGACTATTAGACGCCTTCATTATAGCCATCTTCCTCTATCGCACGGATTTCTATGACTTACTTTATCGCGCTCACGTAACGGCCGATGAACCATGGGGACTTTCCGACCCTGTATATCTGCTTCCCGTAGAAATAAATTTGCGGAACTTAGTAACCTTATCTCAGAAGATGGCAGACAAACGAGAGAGGGGAAAATTCGAGACTATGATGACGCAATGACGTTACGTAATGGAAATGGTCGATTTAGTGTCAAAGAATAGTATGAAAATGATATTAAATCAATACAGGGTGATTCACAAATGGCGACCGAAAATGAAACCTCGTATTCTTTGGTGAATTATTAAAAAAAGTTTTTTTAATATCTCTTCGTTCAAAAGATATAAAATGGCATGTATAAAGTAAAACACTGGTGCGATCAAGTCTGTTACTGATTTTATCAGAGTTGCCATGAAAAACAAGATAATATCAGTGTTCGTACTTCGTATTTATTATTGACATAAATCAATTGTCATACAAAATCGTACTGCAAATTTTGAATCTCTTTCCCAATTGATTTTTTTTTAGATAAATGTAAATTTGCACTAAAATAATTAAAACATGACAGTAATAAATATGTTTTCTACAGCAATATTACCCTGCACGGCTTAGAATTTAAACATAGAATTATTTTCTTGAAAAGTAGGTTCGGCCTTACAAAAATAACTTCAGATGAGTTTTCAGCACCCTCGAAAACAAGGGGGCCAGCAAAAGTTTATGAATTTTTGAAAGTTTTATGCTATATTAAATAATTATTACCCCCATCATCATCCGACACTAAGTGACGATAAAAATCTATTATTGCCTAATCCGTAGCCGCCCAACCCCTCAGCCGCCTTAACAAAAAGGACATTACGACTTGGTTTATTACAGAACGGAAGGCAGTTTTATCAGACGCGGAACCAGGGGCGGGATAGGGTAGGCCCGTCTCTCTCGCCGTACGTGTGAAGGGTGCCAGGAATGCACATGACCGAGTGCCGGGATCGGGGATGATATCCGGTGTCGGCCAAAACGGCTGCGACACGGAAAACCACTAAAAACGCCGGCCGCCCTTAAGATGAGGACGAATAACATCTGAAATTACTTTATTGTTTTTAATTGATTGCCTTTTTCATGTAGAATTGTAGATTATGAGAAGGTATGAGCGGGACATTCTAAGGGGGCGGTTTTGGTGGGCTCTTAAAACTCCGATGTACGGGGTGACCGAGGAATAAACCACAAAACAACAGTTCCGGTGGCATTATCGTCATTCTCCTGTGTCTTAAATACCCCCGTTTGCCACTCTGCCTCTGTACTTAATAGCAAATAATTAATCTATAAAACTGAATGCGTACTTTTCCTTTTCGCCACACAGCATCTTTTTTTTTCGTCCTAGTTCTGAATAGACTTCACTTTTCTTTAAGCTTATAATGTTTTAGTTAGATTAATTAGTTAACACTTTAATATGTTAGTGTCCTGTTCACTGCCCTTTTTGCTTTCTATGTAGCACCATTAGAGCTACAAACTGGACTAATTTCTGAAGGAATCTAAGTTCGAGAGCAGAAATTCGTGAAAATACAACAATTTGTAAATTATAGTAAAAACATTGGTTTGAAATACGCGTAAATATATAACTAAAACGTATAGGACAAGCTTACATATAAACGTTTTGATTGACAATATGTTATAGAGCTCATGATTATGCAATTGGCTAGTCACTCCTTTCTTGGTTAATAAACTGCAGTTTAAGTGGGTTGACGATCGTACGCAGGCTTCGCTGGCTCCGGCAAATCTTCGACATGGATTAAAAAGGTAGGGAAAATTTAAATTTGTGTCGTCTTCGCTCGGGCTGCTGTGACTGTCGTCCTGATCGTCTACGAATGCGGTAAGCTGCCTCTGGTGAACGTAGAGCTGTTCGCTTGGTGAAGTCAAAAGTTTTAAAGGTGGGTGATATTTCTCTTAACCATTCATGGTGATTAGACTGTTAATTCTGGTCCTATGCGTATTGTGGTGTCTATTGTGGTTACATTAAGTTAAGAATTCAATGAATTCAATGAAAAATTTCTGAATTTCAACGCCACTGGGTGTTTTGGGAATTTAATTAGTGCATTCTATTTAATGAAAAAAGAACTTTTCCTTTTTATCCGGGGATTGATCCATTTGCGAGTTATTTTCGATCAATTTAAAAAAAACTGTACAAATCGGCAGTAACTCGTTTAATAAAATATTAATAGAATGTTTTTCTTATAAATACGATTTTTTATACAATATTATCATCAGAAATCCGAAAGAAAATCGTTGGTTTAAAGATGTTTTAAGTCTTAAAAATATTTAATATAAATGGCTAGATTTTTGTTTGCGACAGCAATAGCTTTAGTGTTATTAGATTTAATTATGTGGTAAATTTCATCAATATTCATCAAACATCTTCATCAAAGGTATTTGTGAAAGTGTACTTTTCAAAAATTTTAAAATCCTGTATCTTGAAATCTCAATCTTTTCAGAGGACATGATCTTATATGAACTTTTCTCTTTAAAATCCAAAATCCTAAAATTCGCTTCCAGGATTTACGTCGCACCCTGTATATGTATAATCCAAGTGTGATTAGAACAAAACAGTTCAGTCGGTGGATTCTTCTAATTAAATTTAATTAAGTAAAATATAAGGAGTTTAAGCATCTCTAGATGAATTAAGAACATTTTTTGCTTTGCTGTACCAGAATTTGTCACAAATTATCCATTAAAGTCTGAAACAAATATATTTTCTCAAAGGAGAAAGAAAATTTGCTTTAAAAGAATGGTTTTTGTAAAAATAATTATAATTTTGTAGGCATCATTTCATTTAACCCAAAAAACTGGTATCTATGTAAATTTTATTGGTGTGTTTATTCACATTTGGTGACGGTATTGACAACTTTCAAAACTTACATTAATGTTCGTTTCCGTTCAGGACTGTGTTCCACAGGTGTAATGATTCGTAACAAAACGTGATGATTCGTTTTTAATGTTTTTATACCACAAAACGTCATTCTTAGCTTCGGCCAATCAATAGAACATTAAATCAATGATTTTGTGACAAAAATACTAGTAGCAAACGGACTGTGACATCATATAAAAGACAATGTGTAGATATATGCTTATATGTTTCCTACTCCAGTTTATCATTAATTAATTTTTTTATAAATATTGTTATGCAAAAAACGTATTGTTTTTAAATTTTTTGCTTATAAAACCTAAACTAACGAAGCAATCTGAGTGTTATAATGAGACAATTAGTAGAGAATCAAAATACGAATAAAACGAGAGGTCGATCGATTCATTTAATTTTTTGGTTTTTAAAAAATAACGGAGTTATGGCTAATTTTTCACCTATTTCGCATCATAGAAAATTAGAATATATATTTTGTGTTATACTTCTATGTACTTTTAAAATCCGGCTAAAAAATTATAATCGGGTCACCAGAAATTTTGTAAAATAGTGCATCAAAAAAATTCAAATTGCAATTGTGCCAAAACTAATGGTCCGACAGCGCCTGCTTTGTGCACACATAAAGTACATATAATTCACTACTTTTGTGCACACAGTCAGCTCTACTTCAGCTTAAAAAAAATATATTATTTTATAAATAATTTTCTGATTTTTCCGGTTTTCTTCGTTTCTAATTAGCTGATTGGATCAATCGACCCCTCGTTTTCTTCGTATTTCGATTCTCTAGAAATTATCTCGTTATAGCATTTAGTTTAGAAAATAATCCCTGATTGATCCTTTTGCCCCAAGAGTTTGTTCCATTAATTTTTGCAACAGACAACAAAATATCAAAATAAATAGAGAAAAAAGTAAAATTATGCTACAAATAAGTACCTCCAGAGACAATATAAGACGTAGAAAAAACCAGGTCTATGCTGACCTTATTAAGCATCATAATCTCACCAAAATAGAGGTCATATCCGACGCAGCATTATAAATGCTAATCCGCGGTCTGTCCTTAGCCCCTGAAAAAGTAATTAACACCAGCTCTACTTAATACCCACCCCGGGATATCGTTAGCAGCATCCAGCGGGAAGACAGGTGCAAGAAATTTTTAATTGAACGATCTCCGAAGGGCGTACCTGTCAATACTGCCGAAGTCATTTATAGTCCGCAAACGCTTATTGCGCGCCCCGGAGCTATGCGAGGAATTCCTAGACTCGAGGCGCCTGAATTCAATAAAGGCTCATCTCTGGGAACCGGCCCCCCGGCCCCGCTCGGGATACGCGAAAGTATTCGCGTAATAAAGTAATTTCCGTCGGTGAAATGGTGGTGATGAGGATCTCATAACTGCGGACAACATCGCTCCATCGGCAAGGATTAAGTTGCGCCGAACTGGGGTACATTTTTCCGTAATCGAGTTGGCCCTGGAACTGACGCTTTTAAAAAATTGCTGTACTCGGTAGTGCACGCCAATAATATGGATTAAAGTAACCCAAAAATTCTACCTTAGTTTTTTAAAATGCCCATTTAATACTTGTGTACGCCGCCACTGTAATCATGTAAAATACATGAATTGTAGACAACCTACAATGCATGTGAAGGGAGATAGTGCCGGTGACGAATTTGGAGACAGGACATCTAACTGTGAATTTGAATGTTTCTCATCGCTGGAAGCCATCAACAGACTATTTATTTTTGTGTATTTTATTTATTATTATTGATTACTGCTTGAGTTTTTTGCTAGGTTACTTGTTAAATATTGTTTGTGTAGCGAACAGCCAACCAACAAAAGTAACTCGCGGAGAATGGTGTGAAATTGTGCATGCGCTGCGACTAAAGCGACGACGAAATTTGAAAAAATAACCACCCACTTCTCGGCCAATGCCGCGAACAATATTGCAACACACCTGCACAAGATGCACAGGGTCGGCTTACATTTATAGTTAATTTTCTTAATTAGTTTTCTCGAAAACAGAAACATTTAGACCATTAGATGCTTAATAAAAGTTGCCCATTTTCATGCCTTCTATCACTCTTGTTAAGGAACGCACTTATTTCAGAAACACCCTGTATATTATTTAATAGAAATTGGTTTACTTGTAACAAAAATAATAGTAGCCACCATGTGTTAGTAATAACTCGATCAATACAAGTTTTATAAGACGTCATAATGATGTCCTTGATCTGTAGATGATTATACAAGGTGTTTGTAAAGTGCGAAAAATTTTAGAAGGTGGTTGTCGAAGTTATTTTGTGAAAAAAGTTCATGTAGGTCGAAATATGCTTCGTTTCCGAGTGTTAAAATTTTGTTTTATTTTTTTAATTATTTGTGTTTTAAAGATATTGACTCGAAATTTGAAAAACGCTGAAGGGATAAATGTGCATTATTTGCGATGATCTGAATATTTCTGTGGCCATCAATTCTGAATGAAATTAGTGTCTTCAATTTTTTTCGTAGGATGCACCGTTTTTGAGGAAAAATAAAACATAAAATAAAACATATTTTATTGCAAGTTGTATTTTTTTTATAATTTCTATTGATACATTATCTTGTAGGTTGTTATATTGTAATATTTCTAAATAAAGTACAACCATCAAATTTCAAGTCAATATCTTTAGAACTTTTTGAAATAATTAATAAAAATAAAAAAAAAATTAAATTTAAACACTCGGAAACGCAGCATATTTTTTTCACAAAATAACTTTGTCAACCACCCCCTAAAATATTTCGCACTTATTTACAAACATCCTGTATGCACAGTGGGTGCTCGAGACTGGAGGTTTTCGGGATATTCAAAATTATTTACATTTTTTTGTAAGAAATAAATGAAATTGCACACTTAAATAAAATATATTATTATATTTTGCAAAACATGCGGTAATATAAACATGGGGCTGATACGAAATATAAAAAGTTGTTTTTATTAAGTGTTATTTATTCTCCTTCTGTATTTTTCATTAGGCCGCCCTAACCAAGATTATATTGCTATTTCTGTTTCTTTATGGGTATTGTTTTTTATTTCCCTTTCCGCGACAGCTGCAAAACAAATCTTTTAGCTAATATATGGCAGACGCGAGCAATATGTTTATTAAAAATTGTCATTCCTGAAATACCTGTCAGATTAATTTAATACTCATTTATGACAAGCAGAAAAACTGAAAATTAATAGTGTTCACAACAAATAAATATTTTGTTTTGATTTTTATTAATACTAATTTTAGATATTTCGTCTGGTCACATAACTTAATATGGCGCTATAACCTACCATAGAAGAAAAAATATTCGTTTAGAAATGCAGGACCTTATTTCTAGGGGTATAATAATTATAATATATTTATATTCAAAATTGTCACAGCATTTCCATACCTAATGCTACAGAAGATTGACAAACTATTTATTATTTGACAATAGACAGTAGCTTTGTTCCTAGTGCCTCAGAAACAGTTTTCAACAGTCATACGTATGCGTATTTATTTCTAAACAATGAATTTTGAACCTTACTCATGCGTCTGACTGTTGAAAGTTGTTCTGGATTGTATGAACTAGTGATGTAACGAATATCCGCATTCGCATTCGCGAATATTCGTTTGATTTATGATATTCGCATTCGCATTCGCATTCGCAAATATCTTTGAATATTTTGCGAATATGAACGTGGAAGAAAAATACAGAATGTGAAAACAATATTACGTAAATTAAACAAAAAAGTATTCATTTCTTTTCTTTTTAATTACAAAACTTAAAACAATTATATCTTTCTATAATCAACATTTATATTTGGTGTTAATTAATCACCTTTCTTTAGACAAGACTTTAGACCTTTCTTTAAACAAATAATACTATGTTTATATATATTATGTATGTATGTAGGTAATCTAATTAAGTATTGTTTTGATCAGTCTTTGTCTACACATATTTTGATAAACATTTAGACTTAAAAATTAAAAACTTCATAAGAAAAAAAAAACAAATCTTAAATTTCTTTAAAAAAAATAAACAAACACTTTATCCTAATTATTTTATGAAACAGTTAATAATCAAACATGAGAAGAGGAATATTAAACAAAATTCCAATCATACAGAAATACCGTTCTACCAACTTAACAACGCTAATTTCTTTAGCCTCTAGCGCCGCTGTNAAATACCTGTCAGATTAATTTAATACTCATTTATGACAAGCAGAAAAACTGAAAATTAATAGTGTTCACAACAAATAAATATTTTGTTTTGATTTTTATTAATACTAATTTTAGATATTTCGTCTGGTCACATAACTTAACCATATATAACCTACCATAGAAGAAAAAATATTCGTTTAGAAATGCAGGACCTTATTTCTAGGGGTATAATAATTATAATATATTTATATTCAAAATTGTCACAGTATTTCCATACCTAATGCTACAGAAGATTGACAAACTATTTATTATTTGACAGTAGACAGTAGCTTTGTTCTTAGTGCATCAGTTTTCAACAGTCATACGTATGCGTATTTATTTCGAAACAATGAATTTTCTGACTGTTGGAAATTGTTCTGGATTGTATGAACTATACTGTGGTCACTACGGTACTGTCAAAAAGTTAAGACATCTTAAATTAATCCAAAACAACGTAAAAGAGCAATAAAATTTAACCACGAATTATACGCACGAAATGAAAACTATTGTGTAATGTGGCGACCGGTTGTGTATGAATGCGTTTCTTGTCTTTGGCGTTTCGACCAATAATTTTGGAGCCGCACGTGCTTGATCATTGTTTACACGTGTACTAAAGTTAACTTTACACCTTTATGATATGACAATTGAGAGTGACACGGATACTATTAGTTTTCTATAATTATTAAATGAAAGTTTAATTTTGACTTGAAACTGATGGTGTCTGATTTAACTTTGCTGAAAACTGATACGATTTTATCGAATACATCCAAAAACTCACACACACCTTGCCGTCTGCAAACAAGCCTCGCTCTAAAGAATTAAGAAGTTGAACTTTGGAACGTGTTAGACGGAGGACTGGTCTAATAGACAAAAAGCTGCGACGATATGTAAGGATAACGATGGTCGTGCTTGGAAGCGCAACAAGCTAATAGGAGAGGATTCTTTCTCGATAACCGATCGGTGGGAGTTTGGGAAGAATGCAAATTTAGTCTGCAGGATGCCGCCTCGGTTAAAAATCTGCGCGCTGTGTTTTGACACGGATTTTCAGAGCTGATCTTACCCTCCCGTCTATCTCGGAGTGACTTTTATAAATTTCAGTGCATCAGTTGAAAATAAAGCAGCAAGTCTTTTAATGTACAACTGAGTGAAGATAAATTTTTACTTGAAGCAGTTAAATACAAATGAACGTAACGTCCATGTTTAAGAATATACAGGGTGTCCAGGAAAGAAGGCCAATCCGGTAACCACAGATTTTTAGATACAGGCCGTTAAAGTAGATTTTTCNTTACTTGTTAAATATTGTTTGTGTAGCGAACAGCCAACCAACAAAAGTAACTCGCGGAGAATGGTGTGAAATTGTGCATGCGCTGCGACTAAAGCGACGACGAAATTTGAAAAAATAACCACCCACTTCTCGGCCAATGCCGCGAACAATATTGCAACACACCTGCACAAGATGCACAGGGTCGGCTTACATTTATAGTTAATTTTCTTAATTAGTTTTCTCGAAAACAGAAACATTTAGACCATTAGATGCTTAATAAAAGTTGCCCATTTTCATGCCTTCTATCACTCTTGTTAAGGAACGCACTTATTTCAGAAACACCCTGTATATTATTTAATAGAAATTGGTTTACTTGTAACAAAAATAATAGTAGCCACCATGTGTTAGTAATAACTCGATCAATACAAGTTTTATAAGACGTCATAATGATGTCCTTGATCTGTAGATGTATTATACAAGGTGTTTGTAAAGTGCGAAAAATTTTAGAAGGTGGTAGTCGAAGTTATTTTGTGAAAAAAAGTTCATGTAGGTCGAAATATGCTTCGTTTCCGAGTGTTAAAATTTTGTTTTATTTTTTTAATTATTTGTGTTTTAAAGATATTGACTCGAAATTTGAAAAACGCTGAAGGGATAAATGTGCATTATTTGCGATGATCTGAATATTTCTGTGGCCATCAATTTTGAATGAAATTAGTCTCTTCAATTTTTTTCGTAGGATGCACCGTTTTTGAGGAAAAAAATAAAACATATTTTATTGCAAGTTGTATTTTTTTATAATTTCTATTCATACATTATCTTGTAGGTTGTTATATTGTAATATTTCTAAATAAAGTACAACCATCAAATTTCAAGTCAATATCTTTAGAACTTTTTGAAATAATTAATAAAAATAAAAAAAAAATTAAATTTAAACACTCGGAAACGCAGCATATTTTTTTCACAAAATAACTTTGTCAACCACCCCCTAAAATATTTCGCACTTATTTACAAACATCCTGTATGCACAGTGGGTGCTCGAGACTGGAGGTTTTCGGGATATTCAAAATTATTTACATTTTTTTGTAAGAAATAAATGAAATTGCACACTTAAATAAAATATATTATTATATTTTGCAAAACATGCGGTAATATAAACATGGGGCTGATACGAAATATAAAAAGTTGTTTTTATTAAGTGTTATTTATTCTCCTTCTGTATTTTTCATTAAGCCGCCCTAACCAAGATTATATTGCTATTTCTGTTTCTTTATGGGTATTGTTTTTTATTTCCCTTTCCGCGACAGCTGCAAAACAAATCTTTTAGCTAATATATGGCAGACGCGAGCAATATGTTTATTAAAAATTGTCATTCCTGAAATACCTGTCAGATTAATTTAATACTCATTTATGACAAGCAGAAAAACTGAAAATTAATAGTGTTCACAACAAATAAATATTTTGTTTTGATTTTTATTAATACTAATTTTAGATATTTCGTCTGGTCACATAACTTAACCATATATAACCTACCATAGAAGAAAAAATATTCGTTTAGAAATGCAGGACCTTATTTCTAGGGGTATAATAATTATAATATATTTATATTCAAAATTGTCACAGTATTTCCATACCTAATGCTACAGAAGATTGACAAACTATTTATTATTTGACAGTAGACAGTAGCTTTGTTCTTAGTGCATCAGTTTTCAACAGTCATACGTATGCGTATTTATTTCGAAACAATGAATTTTCTGACTGTTGGAAATTGTTCTGGATTGTATGAACTATACTGTGGTCACTACGGTACTGTCAAAAAGTTAAGACATCTTAAATTAATCCAAAACAACGTAAAAGAGCAATAAAATTTAACCACGAATTATACGCACGAAATGAAAACTATTGTGTAATGTGGCGACCGGTTGTGTATGAATGCGTTTCTTGTCTTTGGCGTTTCGACCAATAATTTTGGAGCCGCACGTGCTTGATCATTGTTTACACGTGTACTAAAGTTAACTTTACACCTTTATGATATGACAATTGAGAGTGACACGGATACTATTAGTTTTCTATAATTATTAAATGAAAGTTTAATTTTGACTTGAAACTGATGGTGTCTGATTTAACTTTGCTGAAAACTGAGACGATTTTATCGAATACATTCAAAAACTCACACACACCTTGCCGTCTGCAAACAAGCCTCGCTCTAAAGAATTAAGAAGTTGAACTTTGGAACGTGTTAGACGGAGGACTGGTCTAATAGACAAAAAGCTGCGACGATATGTAAGGATAACGATGGTCGTGCTTGGAAGCGCAACAAGCTAATAGGAGAGGATTCTTTCTCGATAACCGATCGGTGGGAGTTTGGGAAGAATGCAAATTTAGTCTGCAGGATGCCGCCTCGGTTAAAAATCTGCGCGCTGTGTTTTGACACGGATTTTCAGAGCTGATCTTACCCTCCCGTCTATCTCGGAGTGACTTTTATAAATTTCAGTGCATCAGTTGAAAATAAAGCAGCAAGTCTTTTAATGTACAACTGAGTGAAGATAAATTTTTACTTGAAGTAGTTAAATACAAATGAACGTAACGTCCATGTTCAAGAATATACAGGGTGTCCAGGAAAGAAGGCCGATCCAGTAATCACAGATTTTTAGATACAGGCCGTTAAAATAGATTTTTCGAAATAACTTTTTCTTAAGGAGGTATATCGGGTTCCGAGGTAAGTGAGGATCGCAGGGGGGTCCTATGCATTTCTTATGGGACTAAAACCCGCTACCAACTTGAAAAAATTAAATTCTATTGAAATTATTTGCGATAAACATTATCAATATAGCAAAGAAATCTACTCATATGCACATAACATACATATTGAAAATTAACAACATAAAAATATCATATTTAAGTAGTTTTAAATTATATTTAATGAACGCATAATCACTATGTAGATGTGGCAAAAGCGCTAATAATCGAGTGCAGTTGTACATACTGCGAACCTACAGACCTCGGACATCGGAGATATTGCGCGTCAAATTCGGGTAAAGATGCGTACGCGTTCAAAAATGTATTGTGTGTAAACTATGTACAATATAATAATTATTATATATAGCAAATATATCGTATTATCCTCGCGAAGATTTGTATCCTTTATTTAAAATCCGTAAATCATGTGAACTGGTAAAACAACGAGAAAATAAATATGTTAATTTAGTTTTAAAGAAATGAAATGACACTCGCACCCATCTCTCGTCTAAGTCAAAGAAAATGTTGGATGCAATTTTGAAGGTTCTGTGATAGAAATTATATTATTACTCACTGTTCGTGTTTTTCATCTCTATTTTAGTAATGTTAATGTTACAAAAGTTTTGAACTATAACTAATTTTTTAGATATAAAGTTTGCTGAGAAATATTTATGTTCCTTTGATATTCTGTACAAATGCTTTTATCTCAAGTAAGTATTACTAATTATATTAATCAAGTAAAGAAAACTGTATGTAACCCTAAATATTGCTGGGTACGGACTACGATGTTTTTATAAACCATTAAATATATTAAACGATTTATCAACTGTATTTTTTATTCCAATAAATATATCACAGCTTCCTAGCCTTTTTAAATTAATTTAGTTTTTTAAAAACATTACAAAAAATAATCTGTTGTGGATAATTTATTGTTGATAACAATGTACATGGGATTTAGGAAAAATGTATATGTTTGAAATCAATTTCGTTTTTATCAAGTCTTTCAAATGTATTCCTTCCTTGCTGTCAGCTGATTGCGACGTTGCCACATTAATCCTCAAGTCAAACAGAAATGCAGTTATTGATTTCTGTTTCTAATTAATACAGCTGTACTATGTTCAAAACTTGCATTAGTTTTACATCAAAAATAAGATAATACTTGTGTACTATCTATGGAAAAGTTTAGTTTCACAATTTCTACATTTTTTCTCAATTATGGGCAAAAAAAGAGCCGCACCGTCCATCTTCGCCATATAAACCTATGTTAAAATGAACAACTTTCTACAACAATATCTCAAAATCTAGATTCAAAAAAAATTTCAAAAAAATATGATGCACAGAGGGAGCACTAGGTAAAACGCTATATAAATTTCAAGTACATCTGTGCATTTTAGTAAACCCGATATACCTCCTTAATATCTTCGATGATTTTCGAGATGTAACCTTAAAATTTGACGTGGATATTATTTATTCTATTGGAATTGTTTTGAGTTTATTGAGACGTGTTCAGTAAGAAAAATAAGTGAAAAACGGGGTTGACATGACCCTTAATCTCCCCTAACTTTTTCGACAGATGTCTACTGATTTTTTCCTAATTTACAAGTATGTATTACATTTGCATAATTTTTGGGAAACTAATTTTAAGGAATATATAACTTATGTAATTTATGGATTACCATCGCGAAAATCATTCAAATCATATAAAAAAATATATATATTTTGAAAACTTTGTTTTAAGGCCTTGTATTTTTGCGAATAGATAGTTTATCTAAATCATCTTATTTTGATCTCAAGAGGTTTACGGTTACCAGTTTACCCTTCTTTTCTAGGACACCCTGTATGAACATTGTCAATATCAATTAAGCTGTAGAGAACTGAAGAAACAAATGATGCGGAAGTTGAGAAGATCTTGCGGAAAGTTTCACAAATGTGTAAAATTTCATATAAACAGAAAGAAGCGAACAATTTCAGAAAAAAGGCCTAATAATTTTTTAAATATACCTAACTTCATTTTTTTTTTAATTGAAATAATCTTGTATAATACCATGGAAAGAAATAAAATTGAAGAATAATATTAATACTTTGATGGTCACCAACCTAAAAAATATTTCAATCTATTTTCTATAACTTGTGTGAAATTAAATTTTAGTTTTAGTGAAATTAAGTTATCTATATCAAAGTTTATACAATCTACGAAAACTTTTTTCTACTGCAAAAAAATATACCCCGATTTCAATGAGGTTAGAAGGCATATAAAGTTAGTAAGAAATGAGTAAGGGTGAATTCGATGCAAAATCCTTAGAGATTCAGTTTCAACAAGTGGCCGACGGAGTGGGGTAGTTTGAGCAATATATTGTCTCTAAAAGTCATTTTTAGTGTTACTATTAAATCAGTACGAGTTAATTTGGTTATTTATTTATTTATTTAATTGTCTCTAAAAGTCATTTTTAGTGTTACTATTAAATCAGTACGAGTTAATTTGGTTATTTATTGATTTATTTATTTGTTTATTGGTTTATTTATGTATTTATTTAGAAATTACAATAAAGTCCCAATTGCAGGATAAGGTGAAACAGAAAACCTTAACTAAATTTTAAAAGAAAAAGACAAACTAACATTAAATATAAAAATATAAATACTACATAAAATAGAGCAATCAATATATAAAATATAAAATCCAGACAAAAGCACTTAAGTATAAACAATAACAGACAAATAAAACAAATAAGCTAACTAACATATACAAGATAAGGATTACATTTGACAGACAAACATTTTTTTTATGTCATTCATATCATGTCGATCTTCATACCTTTAATAATTGGAAATCATTTGATATAGGGGAGATGCTATTAGTAAGTTGGTACGAGGTGTGGGTGATTGTTATCATAGAATTAAGTCTGGGAACATGATATAAAATCCTTGAAACTAACGAGTCTGTATTTAAAGTGTTATTTATGATTTAAAAAGAAATACATATAATTGAAAACATAATTCGCCTACGACAGAGACTATTAAAATTAAAACAAGAAAGCAATAAATCTTGAAGTGTACCACAAGGAGGATAAAATCCATAACTAATAAAATGAATAGTCTTTAAAAATCTCCGTTGCACTTTCTCTAATTGAATATTATAAACATTAGAAATGGGACTCCAAACAACCGATGCATATTCAAGTTTGCAACGCACAAATGCTGCATACAATATATTTAGAACCTTTACGTTCTGAAAGTCCTTAGAATTACGCAAAATAAAGACTAAATTCTTATAAGCAGATTTGGTTACTAAACTAATGTGCTCGTTAAACGATAATCCAAATGTAACACCAAGGTCAGTAAATTGCGTAACTCTAATTAAAAATGATTTACCAATTTTATAATCAAAATCTANAGACAAACTAACATTAAATATAAAAATATAAATACTACATAAAATAGAGCAATCAATATATAAAATATAAAATCCAGACAAAATAACAGACAAATAAAACAAATAAGCTAACATATTCAAACATTTTTTTTTATGTCAGTCATAGAATGAAAAAACATATCAAGTCGATCTTCATACTTTTAATATTTGGAAATCATTTGATATAGGGGAGATGCTATTAGTAAGTTGGTACGAGGTGTGGGTAATTGTTAATCTAGAAGTAAGTTTGGGAACATGATATAAAATCCTTGAAACTACGACTCTTTATTTAAAGTGTTATTTATGATTTTAAAAAGAAATATAATTGAAAACATAATTCGCCTACGACACAGACTATTAAAATTAAAACAAGAAAGTAATAAATCTTGAAGTGTACCACGAGGAGGATAAAATCCACAACTAATAAAATGAATACTCTTTAAAAATCTCCTTTGTACTTTCCCTAATATGAATATTATAAATATTACAAATGGGACTCCACATAACCGATGCATATTTAAGTTTGCCACGTACAAATGCTGCATATAATATATTTAGAACCTTTACGTTCTGAAAGTCCTTAGAATTACCTAAAATAAATCTTAAATTCTTATAAGCAGATTTGGTTACTAAACTAATGTGCTCGTTAAACGATAATCTAGTATCGAATGTAACACCAAGGTCAGTAAATTGCGTAACTCTAATTAAAAAGATTCACCAATTTTATAATCAAAATTTAGATTAGTTTTGCTTCGACTGTAAGACATAATTTTACATCTGCTTACATTCAGAGGTAGATTATAACATGAACACCAATTGTATAATCTGTCAAGATTATCTTGTAATGCAGTACAATCAGTAGAATATTTAACTTCCAAGAACAACTTCACTCGTCCGCATAGAGTAAATAGTTGACATCGAGGCATTAAGTTAAGTTATTAATAAAAAATAATAAATAACAGTGGTCCAAGGATTGACCCTTGCGGAACTCCTGAAGATTGATGGAATTTACATGATTGAAAGCCTCGATACTGCACAAATTGGTACCTATTACTAAAATAGGATTTAAACAGAGATAATAGAGCAGGGGATACATCATATGTCTCCAATTTCTATGTTAATAAATTATGATCAAGCCGATCGAAAGCTTTAGAAAAATCGGTATATACAACATCAACCTGACTTCCTGCATCCAAAGCTTCAGCAATAAATTGGGTTGTCTCAACTAGATTTGAGTTAGTTGAACGACCACTCATAAATTCATGTTGGTACGTGCGGAGATATTGATTTTTCAATATAAAAATAAAGTCGATTGTGTAAAATTATTTCTAGGATTTTTGAGAAGTTACTGATAATAGCTATGGGCCAGTAGTTAGTTATGTCGTTTTTAGTACCTTTTTTTATAAACGGGGCATATTCGCGACTCTTTCCATACTTGTGGTTATTCTTTATAAGTAATTATAGAATTGAATATGATTTTTAAAGGTTTTGCGAAAATTGTTTTACAGTCTTTTATCAAAAAATGCAGGAATTAAATCAGGTCCCTTTGTAAAATTACCCTCCATTCTCTTAATTGCATTAATTTGTGAATATATGAAGATATTTCTTAAATTCTTCATGAATTTACGGTAGGCTATGTTGAAAAGAAGTACATATATAAATGTGTTTCCATGCCCTTTGGTTAATATTCATTTACTTTTGAATACTTGGAGATAAAAAGATTGGAATGAAATTGAGAAAAAACTTGTGACTTACATTTAATATAGATATATGCATTTAACTACACTTGTATGTATATGTAAAGTTTATCTTCATTTGTATACCCACCACTTAAGATATTACAAACTTTTCGGCTCCATTAATATATTAGATACTTGAAAAACCCTTGTCATACTCGCTACTATCGAATATAGCTCTCTTCTGCATAACAACCACAGCCTTTTTATATTAGTAGTTACTTCTCCTTATTTTCTCGGCAAATACAAATTTCAGTCTGTAAAATGTGCATGTCAAAAATAAGTGAGAAAAGTCTATTTGTATAGAGATATTTGTGTACAATTCCACACTTCTTTATTCTTTTATATTCATATAAATGGAAACAGATAAAATAAAAATAACTGATGTTGCGTATCAAATATATTCACCAACCTGGTGGTTATTTAAGCAGAGCTTGTACATTTTTCATTCTGTTATAAATGTTATAAAGCTGATGTTGAGCTAATTCAAACATTTTTTTTTATTTTTATCAAATGAAGTCCAACAATGTTATTCAATACCAAAAATCCAGCTATGCAAATGATATCTAACCCCACAGACACTACTTTGTAGGCTGCATGTCCTGACTAGCACTGATTTACATCACAGCTACGCCTACGTCTAGTAAATATCTGTTTAAAAAATAATTATCCAAAATAGAAACCAAAAATGATATGTTTAAATATGTATAATTCATATAAAAACCCATACCTTGACGAAACAATCCCAAGTAAAATGTGGAAAGAAAAATATCTCATTGTAGTAGCTCTTTCTTAAGTGATTAGTCTTTGTTAATGGTGATAATCTGACAGTAATAATACTGGATGTTTCTTTGAATAGACTCCCCTTAAAATTCACCAAAGAATACGAGGTTTCATTTTTGGTCACCATTTGTTCACCCTCTGTTTAGACATATTTTTAGTTTTTATTTTAGATAATTATTATTTATGACTAGCTGTTTACTGGTTATTGTTGATATAATTCAATGTTGGTTGGGGTACGTAGCCCATATTGTAGTTATTTCTCGCACAATATCAATAGTTAGGTGTATTTTCTGCGTATCGAGACTTTTGGTTTTGAAATTTAAATTACTTTGATAAGAATTAAAAAAAAAATGGAATTTGTTTAGTACTTTTAAAATAGACTACAAAATGTAATAAATTCGAATTATAGGCGTATGAAAAAGGTATAGGCGGCAGTGGGTATTACAACCCCCATTTTCTCTCTTCGTGCTTTGAATTTTCTTAACAAAATTACACAAAAAAGTACACGTAAGAAATAGAGAGGAGTCTTTAGGAACCTTTGGCGTTAGGAACCTTCATTTCTAATAGGCATGATGACAGATTTTGAAACTCTGTTCTATGATGTTCGGCAGTATTTACTATTTCCAAAAAATATCATATTTCTGTAGAAAATAAAAGGTTTAGTAGAAAAATATTGACATTTTAAGTCTAAACTCACGCAAAAACGGTTGCTGGTGTCATGGCTTCTATGTGACGTCACATCTGTTTGTCAACAGTAAACATAAGGTGCTAATATTTTGTGTTGCAAAATTCATTAGTTAAATAAAAATACAAAGTTACCATAATAGGTAGTATATGGATTTTATTTACCAAATTGTACTTTGATATAATAATGGATACAGACTAAGACATTAAGAAAATCTGATACATAGTTGTCATCAAATGTAACATTAATTATTTTTATTTTTTTATTTGTACTGTAGTTGCAATTAGCTACACCGAAATAGCCCTTTTGAAGCCCTGTTAAATACATTTGTAGCTGATGCCATCTGCACATAAAATTTCTGGGTCGGTTTTCCTTTTTCCACATAATTTTTAAAAGTCTTCATATTCGTGGTACATTTACTTTCAATAATACTGTCTTCACAGATCTCATCAGGCGATGCTGCTATCGTGGGATAGTTTTTGCAAAGCATTATACCACATTTTTTAATTTTTTTCTCCAAACTGGTACTTATAGTTTTCCTCACTTCATTCTCCAACATTCTATCGCGTTTCATGGCTGATGCGTCTCCTCCCATTATTAACGTGATTAGAGTTGCTTCATTGGTTTTGCACCGACTAAATTCAAACGCTCGAGAGGCCATCTTCATCAGTCAATACGAGTTTCTTCAAAAATGTGTAACAGGACTGTTTTTTGTCTTTCAGTATCCATTTATGCATGGATAAACTTTTGATCAAAAACATAGTCTTTTTGATATTTTATAAACTCGCAGTGGTTGAACTTTATTTTCTTTCCTTCTTTTAGAAACTTTTCAAGTAGGTACCTAATGTTTCCTGATTATGGTTTTGGTAACACAAAACTAAGCAACTAATAGTTGGGAAAAACAAAATATTTAAACGAAGATAAACACTGCGGATATTGTCGAAGTACAATCGACACAAAATGACATAGATGTGACGTAATTTGCTCTGATTGGTGTTTAACCTATCATGGCGGTTTGCTGTATTTTGTAGTTTTATTTCATCAACAATATTATCAATCTCGCTCATAATATAAAAATAAATAAGTTTTTTTATAATCCATGAATCATATTTCGTTAGATAAATACATAATTTTTGTGGTTCTTGCCCAACCAGCAAAACAGTTTTATAATTTTCAGGTTATACGACAATTATGTTTTATTGTATTATGTATCGAAATGTAGATTTGTTTTATTATATCTACAAGTACCATTATTTTGTTGTCAGCAAATGAAATATTTTATAAATTTATCACAAGAACGTTTTAGCAGCTAAATTATAAAACAGCTTATACGGCAAATATATAACTATATTATAAACATTTCTGTGACAAGCTTATAAAACATTTTAGCTAATAAAACTAAAGTATTTTATAACAATTTTTTAGTAAGGTTCCACAGTATTTCTAACCGTGCTATAAATAAATAATATAATTGCTTCTTAGATGTGGGTCTTCAACCTATAAAACTATTATATTAAAAGGTACTTTGAGACAATTTCTCTTGTATGAGCAAATAGCTGTATTATACCTTATTATATAGTTATTATGTAATAATATTATCAATTTTAAAACAAAATACTAATATAACAATTACAAGAAAAAAACGTTTAGTTTGACTCAAAATTACATTGACAAACCATTCTATAAAACAAATTTGAAACAGCAAAATGGTGGGATATTGTTTTGTGTCATAGCGAACGGTAAAAGTCTAGTTTTATCTTTTGCTTCAGCTTTCACAGTCGTTGTATAAAAATAAACATGTCAGTTGGAAAAATCAAAAGAAAAAATCATTAGAAGAAAATTAAAGAAATGTTCTAGAAATAATTCTACAATGAAACATTTTAAATAACAAGGAAAGAAGTTTATTTTTTTACTTGCCTGGCACTCTCTGTGCATAGTGTTTGATACTAGACAATTTAAATAATATAGTTTTCTGGTGGCCAATTCGTTTACAGAGAAGGAAATGCTTTAATTTTTTTCCTCTACATTAAAAATTGTGTATTTTGTTTTGCCATTTTTTATTACTAAACCATAAAATTTACATAATTTTAAAATTAATTAATTTCCTTTTTTAATGGGACTCTGGGGACAGATGCCTGGACCAGTGTTGAATTACATCCTCAATATTTTACGCGTATATTATTTTTTATTAGTTTTATATAGTCTTTTTTTACTTTTTTGTAAAGGTATATTATAAATGTATGATTTTGTGTACCTATTAATTTCTTGGTGAAATTTTGTAATTTTTGTTCGATTTCATGAAAAACGGCTCGGACACAACTACATATTTAGTTTCAAAATTATCATTATATCATTTTTCTCAGAAAGAATAGTGAAATTAAAAAAAAGAAATGATACTTAGGCTGTTCCGTTAAAAAAATGCAAGTTTGCTTGACAATGTGATGTTTCTAAGAGAATGGAAATTATGACTTTTACCTCGAAAACAAAAGAAATCCTACTTTATCTCACCCGTTTCATTGAAATGTTTTGGAAATATGAAAAACCCTAAATGCTTTCATATATTATTTCCATTACGGCCTTGTCATGATAAATTTTTCATAGAAGTCAACATAATTTCCAGTGTTTTATAGAAATCGCTCAATTAGCTTTCTTGTCATTTAAAGCTGGTTTTTACAACCAAATTATTTTATAAGCCGCAGCCATTTTGAACAATGCTGAAAAACATTGTGGCGTATAACTATAAAAATATCACAAATTTAGCCATGTTCCTAATATTAAATAGCAAAACAAAAACAATTATGAATATTTATGATGATTTTAATGATTTTGGTGCTAGTTTCAACGTCAAAAATCATGGCATTTCAAAAAACCTTTTTATTTTTAATTATGATAATATTGGAAAAATGACTTAATACGCGGCGCGTGTAAAATTCACTAGATATATACCATACAAATCACAATAAAATTTTCCCTGCAATAAAACTGCTTTCCCAAAATGCAGTAAAACCCGTAAAATAATATTGAGTAGGTATTTATTTCACCATATAACATTCCGGTTGCAGACATTGTGATTAAACAGAGATGCTTGTTAAGTGTATATCTTCTGATGCCCTTACGATACAGTTAATAAATAATTTACTTTTGTTGATAGATCTTATGCTACAAAAATGTAGTATTATTGCTACTAAAGATACCAAAATAGACTCCTTATAAAATTATTGTTTAGATGATTTGTTGCTATTATATAACTGACAATGTAATCTGCTCTATGACCTAGTTATAAAACCTTTAAAGAACTATTTTATGAAGGTATTTTTATAAGACCTGTATGAACGTTTATATGACTATTTTTTTATTATTTCCAACAGGCCTTACAAAACCTCAACAGTGACTAAAGTGCTTTATAATACTGTGCCCATTTTGGTTGTATAGTTGCTGTATAAATATTCTTACAATGTTTTTGAGTCTTATAAGATTTGTCTCGAAAATGTTGTTGCAGCTTTTATAAAACACCAAATTGCTAGTTGGGTGGTTACTGTCATCATGTCTATTATGAAACGTTTGTTGGGACACAATGTTCCTGTACATCGTTCGAAAAATGTACAAAAAAAATGTCACAGGGCACTTGTCGCAAGCTCCTCACCCAAATCGGCGGGTGCATGTCGCGGTTTGTACAGCCCGTTTTTTTTTTCCGCGGGGTACCCCCGTTTCCGGAATTAAACCACTGGGTCAGCCGCCCCTCGTCCACCCCCCCGGCCGCCGAGCTCCAACAAGTGGCCGCCGTCGCGAGCCCATGCGTGCGTGGCCAATGGCGGTGCGCTGGCGGGGGCGGCGAGGCCTAGTCGCGCGTGGCCGCCGCCGGGGTGCGCAGTCGCGAGCGCACGGCGACGGCGAGAGTACGTGAGCGTCGGCGGCGCGAGTCAGAGGCGACGGGCACGACGAGGCGGCCGGCAACCGGCGCGAGGCTGCAGTAGCGCCCCGACGACGGTCCACCGAAGGGGCTCCACCACCTCCCCCACGTAAGTACTCTCCGTGGCATGCCACTGTGTTGCGTTGTCGATGTGGTCGGCTCCGGGCTGGGCCCGGGGCTTCGCCGGCGGCTCTTTGAGTTTTCCACGCGGGATTTTTTTTTCTGTAAGCATGTCGCTGTGCCGCGTTGGTCCGAGTTGGTACAGACTTTCTGTGGTGACTTTTTGCGATGCAATTGTGGAATTTATTTATTTTTTATCAAAACCGATGTGAAAATGTTGGCTTTTAATTTGGTGAAACGCAAATGTTCAAAAATTACCACGTTTCTGTGTACAAATGAAAACTAACTAAAATTATCCGAATTTCCTTAAAATCGGTTTTAAATTACCATTAACATTAATCCATATAAAATTTTCCTTTGAACTACCGCCTCTTTGGTAAATAATTTCAAGGTTTTCATGATAAAAGTAAAAAAAGTATAATCATAAAAAAAAATAAATAATGAAAAAAATTATTATTATTTAGATGTACTGTATATGTAAATTATTTAGTCTCTGTGGGTTCTCGTATCTCAATACATTGAAAATTCCATGCAAAATATGTGTAGGATTTTTTTTCGGTAAGCATGTCGCTGTGCCGTGTTGGTACAGACACCCTGTGGTGGCTTTTTACGATGTAAGTGTGAAAGTTATAAATTTTTTTCGGAACCGATGTGAAAATGTAAGTTTATATCTGGTGAACGCGAAATATGATATGCCCAAAATTAATAGCGTTTCTGTGCAAAAATCGAGAAAATATAATAAAATGTGATACTTTTGTTAAAATCGATTTTAATTGACCATTAAGAAATCCATAGAGAATTTTCTTGTGCAGACCTACCGATTCATTAAATTTATTAATTGTTTTAATTATTAAATAATTAATATAGAAAAAATAGCGGATCAGAATATTGTATTATTAAATTGGGATTATATTATTCGAATATACTATCGAATGATCTGTGGTGACTTTTTATGATGTAGGTATTTGTGAATTTATTTTTTTTTAACTCGCTATCAAGTTGGATGTCCTGATAAAATTATTTGAGTTTTGCTAAAAACGATTTTAAAATATAAAAGAAATTAATAGATTTATTTCTCTGCAAAACTATAGATTCTTTAATATTACTAATTTTTTTTTAGTAGATGATCTCAAGAGTTCTAATGACTTATAAGTGAAGAAAAGAATGAATGTCCCGTTCATGTTTCAAAAAAACTTGTGTGCAAGTTCCTCATGGAAAAATAATAGGGGTAGTTCATGTAAAGTTTTTTCTAGTTTTCGAGATATAGTGTGTTGAAGTTGTAACTTTCCAAATGGTTTTCCTTAATTATCTTTAAATTGGCTAAAGATAAAAATGTCAAAATTTGTACACGAGTAAACATCAACTGTGCATTAAGAATAATATGCAGGTTTCTTTCTGAAAAGCAGTGTCGCCGATACAGGTAATTGGAGGGGTACAATCGAAAAAAAGTATGTTAAAAGTCAAAATTTATCACATTTCTAAACGGTTCTGTAAACTCTAAAGCATACAACAAAAAAAAAGGTATACTTGTCGAAATTCGGTAGCATGTACCATTTTCGAGAAAAATGAAGTTGCATAGAAATAAATGGGGGACAATTTCAGAATCTACTGTAGTATTTTGAGATTGCACATTTATTTAATTGTGCAGCTGTTTTGTTCTGTATGTCTCCGAGTCTGTTTCCTAGTATTTTTCTGTTTTTATCATTTTTTTTAAACATTCATGTCCATCAACAATTCAGTCCATTCAACAATTGTTTAATTTAGTAATGGTAGTGTAGTAGTTTACAAAATCTAAAATATCGGCGACACTGCTTTTCAGAAAGAAACCGTTTGCACATAATTAAACAGAGCGTCTAAGAAAAAAAACTAAATGAACTACCCCTATTATTTTTCCATGAGGAACTTACACACAAGTTTTTTTTTAAACATGAACGGGACACCCTGTATATAGCAAAAATTATCCAAGCAGAAAATTATAATGTCGAAGTATACAAGGTATTTATTAAGTAGTTGTACAAACTTTAATCTTTGACTAATTTTAAGACAAAAATTTCATATGAACATAAGTCCGTAACAGTTTGGTTCTTGAGATACAGAGTGTCCAAAAAAAAAAAAGAAATGTTTGATATTTTGATTATATTTTTGTTCAATAACATGACAATAAGACGAAATTCGGGAAACTGGGAGTATTGATGATGAGAAACTCAAATATTTACTTAGTTTTTTGTTTAATAATATGTTAGGTGTCACATAGAGTGTTGTACCTGGATTTAAATAACCATAAATTTATATAAAGTCAATTTTATTTCAACGTTAATAGTAATTACTGATACTATAATTTTTCTTGGACGATCTGTTATCTCAAGAACCAAGCCCTTGCGGACCCATGTTCATCTGAACTTTTTATCTTAAAATTAGTCAAGGATTCACCCTTTAAAGTGTATACATTTACTTAATAAACACCCTGAATGTGTTTAGATATACGGTTTACATAAAGGAAAAAGTGGTAAAGGAAGTTAAAGGAAATTTTCTTTCGTTACTCTCATTTTTTCTATATAGAAAGGTAAAGAAGATAAAAGTCAGTCGAATTACACCAAAAGCTCAAATTTCTACTTAAAAAATAAATAGTAGAATGCCGAACATTGTTGAAAGTAAGTATTTTTAAGGTGCATTTTAAATTACTATTAAAAAAATCCGTAGAAAATTCTTTTGTGTAGAACTACCAATTGTTTAGGTAAATAGAAACTTATAATATCGAGTATACCTATATAGGTTTTTGTACATAGAAATAATTCAGTTTTCTGAGGGTTCTTTTAATGCCACTTCAAAAATTTTACGCCAAATACATATGTTGAATATTTTTCCTTTATCTTTTTCAAAAATTTTTTGAGCATCTCTGTAAAAGTCAAAATTTTTTAATGCAATTGCAAATAGTTACTATACACCTTCATAACGAAAGTAAAATGGACTATTTAGTTAGCTATGTGAAAATTGAAAATGTCATTTACAACAGAAAATAAAATGGGGTTGAAAATCTAGAAAATTTGAAAAAGATGTAACACTAATAATCTACAAAATTTCTTGTCCTGCAATTTTTGTGGTTTAATTAATTTTATACCTTTATATCATTTGAAATTTCCAAGGTAGGCATCCTTAAGTGAATCTACATTGAAAAACCGTTTGTTAAAACCTTAATGAAACCAGCTTTAAACATTCCACAAATTACAGAATTATTCTGTGATAAAGAACGTGTCTCTTTAAAGTAACCAAGTGAAAAATGTGCCGACAGAATTATAAAAAACATGTTACTAATAAGGCATTTTTGCAATGTCATTGAGAAACCCGCGAATAAACAAACTATGGACTATTATTACACATAATTCGGCCAAATTAGCGTTAGTTGTATGTCCTTCTTTTAAATGAACTGCTCGTGTTGATTTTATACTGCGTAAGACGAGGTATTTTAAGTACAGATGGATTCCACTAGTGAAAAGTTTTCGCAAAAAACGAGATTCAAGTTATCGTGAGGTACAAACCGAAAGTAAGTACAAAGCTTTGAAATATTTGTGGCTTTTTCCTGTAGTAGCGATAGTAAATGCGAAAAATTAGTAATATCAATGATATTTCCCGAAGTGTTGTGTTTAAGGCAATATTGTTATTTTGTTAAAGATGTTTCGTCTGAATTTTTAATGCATTTCTATTAATTTTTGTTGCACGATTGAAAAATGTTCATGCTAGAAATAATAGTAAATTTTCTCGGTAGAATTTCAAATGTACTTTCTTTACTGTTACTCGTATTTTGTCAGTCATTTACTTCAAAGAAGTTTCAGCTAACATTCGAAACTTCCTCAGCTTGAACTATCGCTTTTCAATCATTAAAATGGCATTTGTTCGTGACATATCCTCATCTAATAGGTATAAGTTCTGAAATCCTCTAAAAGTGGTACTGAAGGTTCAATTTTAATTTCGAAACCCTTAAAGTTTCCTATAACTGTTTATAAATGAACTGTTTTCTTAGGAAGGCTTCCTTTTGTGTACAAAGTTGAAAAATAAGGATCTGTGAATAGAGGTATTGAATAAATAAGAATTTTTTCTCAATTATAATAACTCAATGTTATTCATATATCCAAAACTCTTAAAAATAGAAAGTTTAATCCATCTGAATATTTTACACGAAAACAGTTATCAGGCAAATAATGCGTCGATATTTTTTTTATTAAAGCCCGAATATGTCACAAAGTAACACCTTTGTATCAGTTACAGAATCAAAACAAAATTAGGATTGTTTTAGAAATATTTTTTGTTATTTTTACATATTATCTATCGCATAGAGAGTCGACAGCAAAATCGTGGTTGTTAGGTCCCTCGAATAGCTTCAAATTGCAGTTAGAATTGTTAATTCAATTCTTTGTGAAACGTGGAAATGCGGCCCATCTGAAAGATCGTTAAATTTTGAGTAATTTTTGTAAATAAAATTTTTCCCAATATTTACGTGTTTTCGAGATATGTCGACTTCAATATGCAATGTATGATGTAACAGGGAAATCTATTATTTTATTTAAACCACACTGAGACAAAATATTCATTCAAAATATTGTTATAATGGCTTTATTCATACCACATACTAACTAACAAACAATAAATTATAAAAAAACAAATAATCAACTACAGAAAAAAAAAATATACAATGGTAAATCTTATGAGGGGCAGAGACGAACCGTATCTTATCAAATATTATTAAAAAATTCAGTCATAGGTGGCTCATGTCATTTGTTTAAAATAAAACATGTAAACAGATGACATATATTACTTTTCCAATAATTACAGTTTTATCAGCTTGCGTATATCAATTTACTAACAATTCTCAATTGAAGCCATTCGAGGGACCTAACAACCCCAGTTTCCTAAAATAAATTTAACCCTGTATATGTTTATGTACTTTGTTTCTACTTCTACTTTTGTTCATTATTCATTGTATATTTCTTATTTGCTCAGACATTGTTTATTTTCTTTTTAAGTTTGATGTATGTTGTATTTTTCATAAATGTTTTAAAATTTTTACTTAATTTTCTTCAGAGGTGGCAAAATATCCAGTAAACAAAAATAAAAATTAAAAATATGCCATAAATAAGTATATTCAGACAATATATTAATTAAAGATGCTACGATTTTTTTCGCCACTGTCATAATTTTGAATTTCACGACTAAAAAAGGTAGTACTTATTAATTACACAGCCACACAAAAAAAAAGTTGGGTATACTTTTTATGCGACATATATTTTTCATAGTAATTTGGCCTGCTGAACACGAATCTGGGGTCAGAACTGGCCCATCACGTCACAATTTTTTCCTAACCTCAAAAAACTTGTGAAAAATAGTGAAAATTGATGAAAATTTACTCGGAAAATTTGGAAAAAAATTTATTTCNCGCTTTTCACTCACAGGTTATTATGAACAATTTCACACCGACTCATGAATTATGAACATCTAGAATCGTCAATTTCAAATTTACAAAAATATGTCCTAAATAGGGTTTTCTGTCGTGAATTCCCATATCACTTTGACTGACAAAGTATTTTCCATTCTTTATCGATCTTGCCACTATCCCAATTATCTTCGTTCTACATCTACGTACTTTTCCAACCCTGCTTTGTTTAAATCTTCTTTTAATTTTCATTTTAGTACAGTCATTGAAGCTGAAAATCAGCTGTAACTCCCGAATTTTTTGAAACTGCATGGGTTTGCATGAAAATTTAGAATAAGGCTCATTTTAGACTCAAGTTCAAAAGTGACATAAGCCCGATTGACGCTTTTTGCTATTTAGGGGTAAAAACTACCCCTAAGTGAAAAAATTTAAAAAATAAGTTTTAAACATTTTATTGATAAAAATCTTGTTCAAGCACAAAGATTAAATAATGTTCCATGTTCTTGAACATGTTTTATGATATATTTGATCTTCTCGACACTTTATTTAACCCTTAAAAACTACCCCTATGCAAAAAATAATGATAAAAAATTACGTTTTAAATCTTTGTGCAATAATTTAAAATAAAAATTCCCTTATATTGTTTATACACGTTGACGCGACTTGAATCCTAACAGTTTGCTCAAAAAATGAGAAAACCTATTTTACTCCGAATATATAATGTATAGGACGTACAACACTTTTTAAAAAACGATGTTCATTACACTTTTTTTAATAAAATGCGTAGTTTTTGAGTTATTCGCGAAAAATACTGAATAACTAAAGAACTATTGATTTCTCGAAAACATTCTTCGAATATTTTTTGCTCAAAATTTGATTTTCTATCGATTCCAGCGTTATTTTTGAAAAAAAATTTGGAAAACAGGGTGGAAGCGTCAATCGGCACTATGTCATTAATGTTCATTGACCTTTTCTCTAACTGTCTGCCAAATTTCAAGTCGATCGGTTCAGTTTCAAAGAATTCGGAGGTGAAAAGCTTCAATGAATGTACTATTTGTACAATAAACCCCAACAATTATTTTTCTTATTTAGAGAACCCATGTTTCGCAGCCTTAGATGAGATGAGANCGTGTTCAGGAGACCAAATTACTACGAAAAATATATGTCGCATCAAAGTATACCCAACTTTTTTGTTTTTGTGTGGCTGTGTATCACTTAATTTTCAAATTATAAAATATAAGCGGGCAATAAAAAGTTTCCGCTTATTAGTTGGAGATCTTTTTAGTCCGCAGCTGTATCTATAACCGATTTGATAACAAAATTAACTGACTGCAATAGAACCTTGTACAAAAAATTTAATAATTGGTACAACTACAAAATTGCCTCATTTTTTAAATTTCTAAAAGCACCTGCGAATTTTGTTCTTATTTAAACATTGTACAATAGTGTTGCGCCTTAATGATGGAGTTTAAAGTTGCAACGTTCCTAGCAAGCAGGACAAGTGACACACACACTCTCCACACACCTGTCTTTTAGAAAGGGGGAAATCTGTTGCACAGGAATTGATTACCCGCCCAAAGAGAAGTAAATGTGAATAAAATATGTCGTAAACTTTGCGTCGTCGGAATCTAGCAGCTGATTTACACAGGCCGCCTTTTCAGCGGCGTACTCCTCTAAAACCCACCTGAAACCTGAATAAACTGAAACTTTCCCTTCCCTGCTCCAGTTCTCCGTCCTCTGCTGTGTACTTTTACTAGTCGAACTCGCTTACCCAAATTAAATACGTTTATTTATCCGGTCTGAAATTAGGCGACGCAGTTGTTTGTCGAATTTACGCTTTTCACTCACAGGTTATTATGAACAATTTCACACCGACTCATGAATTATGAACATCTAGAATCGTCAATTTCAAATTTACAAAAATATGTCCTAAATAGGGTTTTCTGTCGTGAATTCCCATATCACTTTGACTGACAAAGTATTTTCCATTCTTTATCGATCTTGCCACTATCCCAATTATCTTCGTTCTACATCTACGTACTTTTCCAACCCTGCTTTGTTTAAATCTTCTTTTAATTTTCATTTTAGTACAGTCATTGAAGCTGAAAATCAGCTGTAACTCCCGAATTATTTGAAACTGCATGGGTTTGCATGAAAATTTAGAATAAGGCTCATTTTAGACTCAAGTTCAAAAGTGACATAAGCCCGATTGACGCTTTTTGCTATTTAGGGGTAAAAACTACCCCTAAGTGAAAAAATTTAAAAAATAAGTTTTAAACATTTTATTGATAAAAATCTTGTTCAAGCACAAAGATTAAATAATGTTCCATGTTCTTGAACATGTTTTATGATATATTTGATCTTCTCGACACTTTATTTAACCCTTAAAAACTACCCCTATGCAAAAAATAATGATAAAAAATTACTTTTTAAATCTTTGTGCAATAATTTAAAATAAAAATTCCCTTATATCGTTTATGAAAGAATATTTAACTTTTGC